>NC_048549.1:10663593-11263593 GCF_902806685.2 Maniola hyperantus
TTATAAAAATAAATAATTCAGGTATTCTTGTACATTTTATTTTGTAACTAGACTTTGGCATTCAGCGTTAGTACCTTTATGTACCTGCAATTCGTTCTTAAGAAATGATGATATTAATTAATAAAAAATTACGCCTACTTTTCAAGATTCCTAATAAGTAGATTTATGAGTCGTTTATTAAGACGATCTGATTCAGTAGACGAACACATCGTTTGTTTCACTTTGTCATAATTAGATTTGATATCATCTAGTAGCATCATGACTTTAATTTTGAACAACCTTGTCTGTTCTTCTGACATAGTTTCAAATTCTGGTATAAGACTCATTAGGAAATAATGCATAGATTCTATGTGTGTACGTGGAGGTTCTTCTTCAAATATTTGTTGGACTGGAGCTGGTTCATCGGTTTTCATTTTACGAGCTGCTGTACTATTATTTTTTCTTTTTTTTCTTTTACGAGTGACTGATGATTCAAGTTGATGTAATGGATCTGATTGGTCCTCATTGTTTTGCGCATCGTTTGTTGAATCGTTGAAAATATTCTGCGCATCGTCTTCTGATTTCACCGTACATATAAAGATTTCACTATCTTTAGAACTACCTCCAGTAGAAGCATTTAAAGGAAAAATATCTTCCCTGAATTCTAAGTTGTTCAGTGGTTTCATGAATGGTAAAACGAAGGTCAAGTATGAAGATAAGTAATAAGGTTTCTTGACTTTCTTGCTGGGTTTCAAGCTTCTAAGAAGCGAACTTCGAATGTTTCGCCATTTTTCTTTACATTCGGTCACTGGAATGGAATACCCAAGTTAAATACATCTAAATAATACGAGAAACTAATAGGTACCTACAGATTTCGAACTACTCATGTGCAATGTGCATGTGCCCTGCCCCTTGCCATCTCATAATAATATTAAAGCTCAGTCACTGAGCGGGCAACGAGAGAGCTTGGCTTTGAATTTCTCTACTTAATCAAATCAATAATGAGGAAAAATTCGAAGAGTCAGAATTTTGGAAATACCTAGCTCAACGGGTTGCGAGACTGAAGAGTCAATGGACTGGCATATTATATCATTATAGTTCCTTTGTTCATTGGACCGTAATAATTAAAAAAACAGGCCAAATCCATGGTTTGCGGATTTATTCCTTTACGTGTGCTATAAGACCTACACACCTGCCTTTCATGATTCTAGGTCAACGGGAAGTATCCTATAGGTTTTCTTGACAGACCACAGACGGACACATAGACAGACAGACAGACTGACAACGAAGTGATCCCATAAGGGTTCCTTTTTCCTTTTGAGGTACGGAACCTTAAAAACAGCTATATAAAGAGAAGATCATAAGCTAGGTATTTACTTGTTAAGTTAGTGGCATAAGATACATGACCCCATGCTTCGTCTGTTAGATCTTTGCGGTTGTATTCAGGCAAACTGCTGTTGTATAGACATTCATGTTTCTCTATCTCCTGAACTAGACGTAATTCGGACGTCATATTTTTAACTCTAGGCGTACTAAACAGTCCTTATTCCTACTAGGTAGGTACAATCATGGTAGGTACAATGCTCAAAGTTTTTACTTGAGTTACAGTGATGAATTTTCAGTAGTCCGGTTTGTGTATTAATTGATTTTAACTTTTTATTAAAAAAAAATTAAAAAAACTTTTTATGTAATAATATGCCTACCACAATAAATTACTATTTCCGTATGGAAAAATAATAAAACAAAAATTATGAATGCGTTAGGTATTACCTGGTATAGGTATAGTGTGTTATATATATATTTTTTTTTATTCAGATACAAGTAAGCCCTTGACTGCAATCTCACCTGGTGATAAGTGATGATGCAGTCTAAGATGATAGCGGGCTAACCTGATAGCGGGCTAACCTGGAAGGGGTATGGCAGTTTTTATTAAACCCATAGGTACCCCTTTGGTTTCTACACGGCATCGTACCGGAACGCTAAATCGCTTGGCGGCACGGCTTTGCCGGTAGGGTGGTAACTAGCCACGGCCGAAGCCTCCCACCCGACCAGACCAGAAATTTAGAAATTATAAAATTCCAAACCCCTGCCAGGAATCGAACCCGGGACCTCCCACTATTAAAACCACAGCGCTCACCACTGCGCCAGAGAGGTCGTCAAAATTCGTATTGTTCATAAACGGCCTACCGCGCCGCACGAAACGACGCGACGGGTGAATCAATTAATTTGGAATGTTGCCGTTAGGGGCGCTGGCAGTAGCAGTGTGAAGGTAAACAAAATTTCGTTTTACGAATGCTCTCGTAGTAGAAGTAGATACACTGGTTGCTGGGACACGATAAGAATAGACTGGCAGTAGAAATAACATGAAAGAACTTTATGAATTCGTAGTTACTAGGGTCATAGGAGTAAAAGGAAACGTTTCGGTAAAGCGTCACGTAGCACAAGTTGTGAGCGCGGAATCTGCACGGAACCGGCACGCGCGGTGCGGGCCGCGGGGTAACTATTTTGCTGTTTGCTTTGCCGCGTCACCGCCGCTAGCGTACCGCGCCCTCCCCGCGCCGTACGAGTTGCGCCGGCCGTGTGCCTAGTTCGGCACTATTCGGCATTTCCCGCTTGCAGAAGGTAAAGTTAGGTCAATACGGTATTTGACAACTAGTCAAATCCGTAACTTTTTATCAAACGTCAAAACGCGCGCTTAGTATGCAAGATTCTATGAAATACCGGTGTGTGACGTCACAATCATTTGACGTGCTTTTTTAGTTTAATCGATAATTTAAAATGGTTATTACACTTACCATTTTAAAGGACCAGGACGTGGATTTTACGTATTTTGGAAGACCCTCTATTTAATAATCACTGAGAAATAATTTATTTTTGATGTAGTCAAATAGGTACCCAATTGGATGCTTCCGGGAATGTTCGGCATTGCCATAGACGTAAATCGCACCGTACCTAGTCGTCACTGTAGGTACCTACCTACTTGAAAAAATATCAACCGAGGCGTGACGTCACGTGAATTAATTAATTAATTAAGTGGGATTGCAGTTCGTTGACACTTTCACACAATGAAGTAGGTATAATAAGTTGGTACGCGACAGGTTGAAATGGCAATCGAGGAGGGAACGCCCCGCCCACCCGCACAGCCCCCGCGCTAACCCGGTACGGGCGAGCGCGGGTGGCGTGCGGGTGGTAAAAGCAGAAACCTAACATAACAGAAATAAGTAGATAAAGGGCTTGTACCTATAGTACGCGACAGGTTGAGATGGTAATCGGGGTATGATGCGGGGGGACGCCCTACACACCCGCACGTTAGCCGCACTCGCCCGCATCGGGTTAGCGCGGGGCTGTGCCGGTGTGCGGGGTTCCCTTCCCGATTGCTATCTCGACCTGTCGCGGACTTTACCTACATTGTTGTTCATCTCTATGCCATCAAAATATTCCGTTTGAACAGTCCGCGTACGTACGTAGGTATTCAATCAAAAATAAACATCAAACGGTAGAAGAATAACAAATAGGAGTGGGTGTGAACTGTGAAGTGCAATGGGTGAGTGTAAACGCTAGCCGTACCTAGGTATTTACCTGCCTTTCAATGCAGTAAAACAGCAATAACCTAGTGGTTATGGGACGTTTGCCTCCTATTCGGTTCGACCTCGGGATGACTCGGGTACACGCGTCTATCTTTTCGGATTTTTTATTTAACCGCGATCTCACCTGATGGTACTTAAGTGATGATACTAAGTCTAAGATGGAAGCGGACTAACTTGGAACTATGGCACCCTGATCGGTTTCGCATCAGAACGCTTAAATCGCTTTGCGACACGGCTTTACCGGTAGGGTGGTAACTAGCCACGGTTGAAGCCTCCACCAGACCAAAGTTATGTGCGTTTAAGCACCAATCATGACGTCTGTGTCCATGCCTTTATTGGTAAAATGTATGTATCGATTAGTACATGTGTTGTAGTACCAAAGCGCTTTGTACCTAGTTAGTATTTTAGGGTGGCTACACACATTCATCATCATTGGAAAACAGCTTTACATTCACGCGGGAAAATGATGCATTTCCAACGGCAATTACTTTTTTAAACGCTCGAAAAATGCAGCTCAACTATCGGAAATATTCGTGAAAATACCTGCACGAATTGCAACTATTCGCAGAACATCGACACGTAGGTATCGATATGTATGTACAACAGTTCACGAACCTGTAGGAATAAATTATTAATAGGCACCACTAAGTATTTTGTACCTACTTACTGTAGTTTAGCTCGAAGAACATTTGCATGGAGTTAAATTATCCAAAATCCCGTGGAAACTCTTTGATATTCCGTCATAAAAAGTAGCATATGACACTCGCGAACACACAAAAAATGGCCTCGAGCCGTTGTTCCATTGCAGCGAGATTGAAGGACAAACAAACAAACAAACAAACACAACTCTGACTTTTCAGTGTGCATTTTAAGCAATTAAATTTCACTTCCAGTTGCTTTCAACGGTGAAGGAAAACAACGTGAGGAATCCTGCATGCCTGAGAGTTCTCCATAATATTCTCAAAGGTGTGTGAAGTCCGTCTTATCTGACTATGATCCAAAATCGTCTCATTTTTAGAGGAGACGGTTGGCGATGGGTTGATCACGATGATGATGAACAATAAATAAACTAAATCTCTGCAAATCTTTGTTAACTTCTTCTGACTTGGTCTTTCCGTTACTTAACAAGTTGTGCGAGAGCCCGGCGTGCGAGTGCGACGGGCTCTCGCACAACTACAGCCCGTCGACGAGGATATAGGCACCATGTGCTGTGAGAGTGTTCCCTTTATGAGGACTTGCGGGTGACGATGCTAGATGGGATCGTACGCAGGGAAGCGGGGCCGGTCTTCTACACGGACCTCGTCTCATCGGAGGGGAACTACAACCGGCTATGGGAATTCGCGCACCATTTGCATAAGAGGCGAAGCAGCTCGGAGCGTACAGGTGCCAGCCCGGCACCACGGAGGAGCAGCAGCGGGGATCTCAGCTGTGTATGTGAAATCTAGCCCCCAAGGGGGGAGAGTGAGCATAAGGGACTAGGAGGAGACGTAAAATAATTTGTAGGTAGTTAAGAAGGCGCCCCAGGAAAACGTCAAGAGCTAGTACTGGAGGGCACTCTCCCGCGATTCTGCCCATATACCTAACCGAGAAGTTGGTGGGGCCATGGGAGGTGGAGGGTTGTTCCTGGTTACTAATTAACAAGTAACACTACCGCTACAAGATAGTAAGTACAAAGGTATTTGAATCCTTTGTACTATCTTGTTTATAAAGGATGTACTAAATCATGCTAAAATAATATCTCTGTTCAAACTACTCGCTTTACCTCATTCTATCATAATAATATTTATTCAACGGACGCGGACGCCCACTCGCTTGTATCTCGTATCGCCTTCACGTAGCGAGGGAAAAGACAATTTTAAACTCTAGTTTCTGCCTACACTAATTAATGTGGTTTTTAGGACTGAATAGTAATTGCTTAGTGTTGAATGAATATTTATATCCAGTTAAAGTAATTTTAGAGCTCTTTAAGTATGTCTGTTGGGTAAAGGTCAAGAATCTAAATTAAAACATATTAGGTATATTCTGTCACCAGATGAGGCTATTAATCGCGGTGAAATGTCTCGTGAAAATTCTATCCATAAAAATGTGTGTCTGTTTGTTGGTTTGTCCTTCAATCACGTCGCAACGGTGCAACGGAACGGATTGTCGTGATTTTTTGCATGGTTATAGACAAAGACCAGGAGAGTGATACAGGCTACTTTTTATCCCGGAAAATCGAAGAGTTCCCACGAGATTTTCAAAAACCTAAATCCACGCGGGCAAAGCCGCGTCTCAGCTAGTACCTACCTACTTAATAAAGACGCGGTGGCGCGAAGTGGCTTTTTGAGGACTGTGTGTGGTAGCGCTCATAATAATAATATTAATATGGTAAGTATAGGTAGGTAAGTGAATAATTAAACTTAATTAGTGAGAACTGAGAATATATTTAACAAGCTTATTTAAACTAAAATATACCAATTGGATTAATTACAAAGCCGCAAATGGAAAATCATTTTGTTGTTAGCGTTTCACGTTTCGCAGTTTTGCGTGTGAAAGCTTTATTAATTTTCTACCCGATGTTATTTCATTTACAGCACAGGGTAGAATTTATATATCTCGAGATTTAATCTGAGAGGCCAGAACCAAGCTATAATATGACAGAGAGAGAGCCAGCGCGTGCTAGACCTTCGTTATTTTATAATGGCTGAAAGTTTGTGTGTATTGTCCCCAACACAGGGAGGAAAGTTTGTTTAGATCATGGTGGCTTTGGGAGATAACAGGTAATAAAGGTGTAAACAATTCATTTTTTTACACCTTTACCCCATTTCTTCGGAATAATATTAGAAATCCGGTCATGCATTGCCATAATTAGGGAGGACTCTCAGGCCTGCAGGTTTCCAAATGATATCTATAGGCCGCGACAGGTTGAGATGGCAATCGCAGTATGAAGTGGGGGGATGCCCCGCATATTCACACGTCACCCACGCTCGCCCGCACCGGGTTAGCGTAGGGGCTGTGCGGGTGTGCGGGCGTTCCCTCAATGATTGCCATCTCGACATCTATTGTCGGTGGCATTTTCTATTCGAGCACACAACAAGGCATAAAATGTTTAACCTACTTACGTGAATGGAATGTTAATTAACTTTGTTCAAACAAATCCAACATTTTCACGTGTTATACTCGTATTTCGCACCTGTTTCTATTAAAAATAATGCAGATGCTCAGTAAAATATACTGCGACATATAGTATTGCGTTGACACGCACCACTATTGCAATCATCACATATAGCTGTGAAATTTTGGTGCCAAAACTTCAGCGAGGTTTTGGTTTGGTTTCCACCAAAATCTCACCGAAACCAAGTTTCGGTGAGATTTTGGTGAGGTGTCGGTAAACTTTCGGTGAGGTTTCGGTGCGGTTTCGGTGAGGTTTCAGTGAGGTTTCGTTGATTTTTCGGTGCGGTTTTGGTGAGGTTTCAGTGAGGTGTTGGTAAGGTTTCGGTGATGTTTCAGTGAGCTTTGGTGAGGTTTCGGTGCAGTTTCGCCTGCTTCTATGTTAGACTGCATTATCACATACCACCAGGTGAGATCACAGTCAAGGGCTAACTTGTGACATACGCCTTTTCAAGAGCGCGCCACCAACACGATCCTTCCTCATCCACCCGCTCCTCGCCACCTTCTTCAGGTCATCGGTCCAGCGAGCTGGGGGTCGTCCTACACTGCGCTTACCAGTACGTGGCCTCCACTCCAGAACGTTTGACCCATCGGCCGTCAGTTCTGCTACAGACTGACCTGCCTATTGCCACTTCAGCTTGCTAATCCTTTGAGGTCTTATTTTCCTTATATTTTGGTTTCACACCGCACCCAGTGGAGGCATTTCTAGATAGGAAAATTTAATGTAGCTTGCAACCGAAATTCCGTCATTATATCCGGCAATCCAGACTATAAGAGTCTTAACCTACTTTTGTGATGAATTGGCGGAATTACGCGCTTACCCGCGCAAGCGTTCTATTTTGGAAAATATTAATATTGTTACTCTAGGTTAGCTTAGTATAATAATTATTATTCATATCGATAGTTATATATCTGTCTGTCAGTCGCCTAGGCGGGCGGCTATTTTGAGGAAATTTTGTACAGAAATAGCTTGCATTTCCGGAACGGACATAGGCTATTGGTCTATCCCATTTTGTTGAGGATTTTGTATTATTTGAATAATACGATGATGCCCGCGACTTTGCCCCCGTGTTTTTAGACTTTTTAAATCTTCTTTTTAATTTAAAATTTTAATCCGCTAAGATCTTGAATTTTCGGATAAAAAGTATAATATATTAAATAAGGAAATGGCTAAATCCACGCGACAAACTCGCGGGCATGATCGTATTCAAATAAAACCAAATCCTCAACTAAATAAGATAGACAAAGTACCGAACTCAATCTCTTTTATTTGACTAAGCGTTTAACAAGACTAACGCCGGCCTTAGCAAACTGCTTAGCGCCGAGGGGCGCAGAAATTTGCAGCGAGACATTAAGGTACACATTTATAGAACAGCAAACCGTCAATGTATCAAATCATTAGCGGTTTGCTCCTCCCCTAGTTAGCTCCTGGGCTAATAAGCTGGATAGTCCTCTCTGTAGGTGCTGGGAAACACATTTGACATTGGTTGGTTCTACACTGAGTGGATATAAAAGTAATATTTTGTAGCATACTTTCAATGGATTTTCTGGTGGTCGAGGATTCGGCAGTGGCTAGTTACCACCCTTCTGTCAAAGCCGTGCCGCCATGTGATTAAGCGTTCCGGTACGATGCCGTGTAGAAACCAAAGGATGATGATGATAATGATGATGATGATGATGATGATATAAAAGGGGTATGAGTTTAATAAAACTGACATACCTACCCTTTCCAGGTTAGCCCGCATCCATCTTTAATTGCATCATCACTTACCACCAGGTGAAATTGCAGTCAAGGGCTGACTTTTATCTCAATAAATAAATATAAGTCAATGATGCTTGATGGCTTTCATTTAGTGATTGATTAGCGAATCACCCCGTTTTGGAAAGGAAAGGTTTTGAAAATTTGCTTCTCTAGTAAGCAACAACTCCGAGTATTACACAAATATTTGAGTGAGGATAATGTGCTGTCATGTTATTTATCACTCTTTTCCTCTTTTCACTGTTAAAGGGCTTTTGCTGTCAAAGGAAGGGCAAAGGCCGCTTAGGTTAGCAATATACCTCGCAGTGAAAATTAAATTTAGAAACCTAAGTTGGTTCCATTAGTTATTTTTTTAAATTGCCAAGGTAGGATTGCGATTGACAATCCTGCTTAATGAAAAGCAATGATGACTTCCAGGTAGGAGCGCGCTTGCCTAGAATAATATACTTAGGTATTCACTCTTGCTTTGAAGGTATTTACCACAGATAACAGAATAGGTACTCAAATCAAAATTCTTTACTGCACATGAGGTGGGTATGTAATATGTATATACAGATGTTTCTTATTGAAGTAAAAAATACTCAGTGGTATTTTACTATGTTGGGTATGATCGAGAGAGCTAATGCCTGAGAGCTAATGCTAATTCGTAAAACCAAGGTGCTGGAATGGTGACATTGCACCGGAAGACGCAGTGCTGGAAGACCCCCCACTAGGTGGACGGACGACATCAGACGAGTCGCAGGGAGCCGCTGGATTCAGGCGGCGCAAGACCGTGGCGCGTGGAAGTCCCTACAAGAGACCTATATCCAGCAGTGGACGTTTGTCGGTTTATGATGATGACGATGATTTACTATGTTATACAACCTTATAGGCAGGAAACATTTGCACTTCTTAGCCACAGTAAGCCGTAGCGGTTTGTTTTAACCGACTTCAAAAAAGGAGGAGGTTCTCAATTCGTCGGAATATTTTTTTTTACTATAGAGATTTGCAATTGACTGCTATCACATCAAATACGAGGTGATAATCCAGTGAAGCCTAAAGTGCTCGCCTACCTAGGAGATTCACTCTTCTATTGAAGGTATGTGTGTAAGTCCATGAAATTTCGACAATGTAGGGGTGCAGACTATGATTTGATATATTTTTAGGGCACATTTCAATGTATCAGAAACAAACGAGTCTGAAAAGCATACAAACTACTCCAATAAATCGTCGAAACTTTGTCAAAGCGTATAACGTATATAAGCAACTCAAAAGAATTGGCAAATCGAACCGACATGCAAAAATGAAAATAGTTTCACCCCGATGCTCCTATGCGATGCGACTGTATGCTGTATGCTCCACAGATATAAACATTATATCACAAGTACCTACGCTAGATAAGGTGTGCCTATTTTAAATACAATTAAGCCCATGATTGCGATCTCACCTGAAGGTAAGTGATCATGCAGTCTATGTTGGAAGCGAGCTAACTTGGAAGGTTAAGTCCATATCCCTGATCGGTTCTACACGACATGGGAACACAATCACATGGCACCACGGCTTTGTCGGTAGGGTGGTAACTAGCCACAGTCAAAGCCTCCGACCAGTCCAGGCCAGAGACAGACGAAGAATATATAAATTACCCAATTTGCCGGGAATCGAACCCGTGTCCTCCCTCTTGTAAGACCGCAGCGCTCACTACTGTGCCAGAAACTTCGCTAAAAATCGCCTTACAAAATGACAATTATTTTTGTGCCGATTCGAATCGATTCACGGAGCGTACCGGAAATAAAATTGACACAGGTGTTGACAATAATCTCTCATCATTAACATTTAGTTCCAAGACTTCCAAGTACGCTCACATGACAGTCACTGAAGTGCTGCTATCACCAAAATGGCGAGTCATGTTGCTTCAAAAACAGGTCGGCAGTAAATAAATAAATAAAAATATTTTTTATTTAATTAAACTTTTACAAGTACTTTTAAATAGCAAGTCCAGCGTTAGTAGAGGTCAGTGGTATGCTAAAATATCTAGGTAGGTACACTGAAACTTTCACGCCAATTAGATACATTTTGAGCTTGGACGATAAATCGTCCAAGATTTTGAGCAATCTGCGTTACGCTTGATGGATTCTGCATTACACTCGAAGGGTTTTCTGCATAACGCTTGAAAGTTTCAACGTTATTTGCAAAGGATTCCCGCGCAAGCGGGAGCGCGCACGATTTACGCCAGCCGTCCCGTTCGCTCACAGCCGCTCGCTTGGGGTGACCATATTTTTGCGGGACAATGACTCAACACAACAAGCTCATAAGTTCGTAAATTTTCATTAAATATTTTTGAAATTTTGTATAATACTTAAGTATATTCTTTATGTAAAAATATTTGACACGTGTTTCGGTTTTTGCGTCAACTAAAACTTAACTTTGTATAATTTCAAATCAGCATAATTTTTCTGCACTTTAACGTACTTCTTCTGCATATTTCCAGTCTACTTAGGCTGAGATCTATAGAGCGCACTTTGACTTTGCTCAGACTTAAAAGTGAGTTAAAACGAGACAGATTTATGTGAGAGATATGCATCTGTCTCGTTTTAACTCTGTCTTAAGTCTAAGCAAAGTCAGAGTGCGCTCTATAGATTTCACCCTAAGTCTTTATTCTGAACTTTGCTGTACTATACACGTACTTTCCCTCCGATTTGTACAAATACTTCTACCAAACAACTTTGACAATTTGTACACGTCTGTTGCAAGTCTACATGTTCACAGATTCAATTTAATTCCAATTTATTTGCTAACGCGACAACCGAATCGACAACTAGATAATTATATAATACTAGCTGATGTCCGCAACTTCGTTCGCGTGGATTTAGGTTTTCGAAATCCCGGGGGAACTCTTTGCATTTCCGGGATAAAAAGTAGCCTATGTCACTCTCCAGGTTAATAACTATACCTACACATGCAAAAAATCACGTAAATCCATTGCCCCGTTGCGACGTGATTGAAGGACAAACCAACAAACCACACTTTCGCATTTATAATAAGGGTACTGATTGCTTCTATGAGTATCCTTTATTGAATACCTACTAATAATTCAAACTCAATATTCTTAGTGCTGAAAAAGGGTTTTCAATTTGTTACTTTGAAATTCAAGGTCTTAGGTTCGTTAAGCAATTATTACTTTACAAATGGTTGCCTGTACCTACTTAATTAGGTACTTCGTTAAATAAACACTTTATCAATAATTGTTCACGAACTTACAACCACTCTGGTTACCACAAAGCATCATCATCATCATGATCATCCCATCACCGGCTCACTACAGAGCACGAGTCTCCTTTCAGAGTGAGAAGGGTTTTGGCCATAGTCTACCACACTAGCCAAGTGCAGATTGGCAGAATTATCTTTGAGAACATTATGAAAACTCTCAGGCATGCAGGTTTCCTCTCGATATTTTCCTTCACCGTTAAAGCAAGGGATAGATAATAGGTAGGTACTTAAAACGCACATCTCCGAAAAGTTAGAGCTGCGTGTCCGGGATCGAACCCCCGATCTCCTAATATGAAAGAAAGAAGAAGCATAGTAAGGAAGAAGCAAGGTAATTGTTAACCACACAATTAAATCAAAGCGGTGGGCTGTGGGACTACATCTTAATGTTCCTGAACCTGGAAAATGTAAAATCCCGCGGGAGCTCATTGTCTGAGATACCGTGAAACAACGAGCATGCCCAAATCTTTTAATACGATAAGAGCATTACCACATTATACCTACCAACGAACCGATACCGGATACATAAATGAAAAGAAAATCAGTACCCTTATTATAAATGCGAAAGTGTGTTTGTTTGTTGGTTTGCTGGTTTGCTGGTTTGTTGGTTTGTTGGTTTGCTGGTTCGTCGGTTTGTTGGTTTGTTGGTTTGTCCTTCAATCGCGTCGCAACGGAGCAACGGATTGACGTGATTTGCATGGGTATAGATAAAGACTTGGAGAGTGACATAGACTTTTTATCCTAGAAATAGAAGAGGAATTTAAAGAATTCCCACGGGATTTTTAAAAAACCTAATTCCCCTCGGACGAAAAAGTAGCCTATGTCACTCTCCAGGTCTTCTACCCATACAAAATCACGCCGATCCATTATTCCACTGTACCGTTGCGACGTGATTGAAGAACAAACCAACAAACCAACACACTTTCGCATTTATAATAAGGGTACTGATTGAACTTCTTCTCTCTCTGACTCCTCAAGTAGTAAATAGGTACCTACCTAGATAATTAGTAACTAGTAAGTAGGTACATGGGTGTGTGGCACGTTTATTGTGCGTGTGTGGCACGTCATGTGTGATGCGCGTGTGAAGCGTGTGTGATGCGTTTGTGGCCCGTGTGTTACGCGTGTGTGGTGCGTGTGAGATGTGTGAGTCCGCGAGTTATAGGTATGGACGGTAACCTCGCTTCGCCTGGTCTCTAGTGTACACCATTCGGTGTCAGCTTTTTCCCGGGGTCAAACAAACGATGTGTAAATTGGTCTGACAGTGCGGCCTGCTCAACTGAATAAATCAAGAGAGATGATTGACGAGCACGAAGGCCTCCTCAAAGGGAACTCCCGAGAGTGTATATCCGATTTTAGACTGCATCATGAATTCGCAGGTGAGATCGCAGAAGAGTAAACATGTCATCCAATAAAAAAATAAAAAATATCTACTATATTGACGTACCATCGATATTGAGTGTTCTACAAATACTAGAACCACAGAACTCGTAGCCATCGACCATCAACAAACTCACAATATCAATATTGTTCAATAAAATATATAAAAAGCCAATAGAGAATTTAAACTAGTATAACTTTTAACTAAAAAAAACAGGGAGCCTCAGCAGAGTGGCTGAAACCGGTGAGCGATCAAGAGTAACATTTTTGTTTTTTTTTTGCTATGGAAAACCTGCGGCCATAGAGTCAGTGCATTTTTTACCTCTCATCGGATTAGCTCTTTTTTCGCAACTTAGCTGTTCATCGCGGAAATTCAGCCAGTATTCTTGGCATTACTAAACGCGGGCATGTTTTATACAATGATTACTTAGAATAAGCTGGATATAAGATAAAACTATGGCTAGCCTAATATAAGTAACAACGATAAATTGGACCATTTTCAATTAAAAAAAAGAAGAAAATGAATGACAAAGGCATGCCAGAATGGTATTCTGGTATTCCCAATTAAAAGAAGTCAGTTACTCGTAGTATTGGAAATCAAAAATGAGAGAACAGAACGGAGTGTTGAATAGTTTCAGCAAATGAAAACCCCTGTTTAACGGTCTCCCCGACCGGAAACAAAATAGATTAAAATTCTTCTCGCTATGTTAACTGACAAACAAGATCATTAAACAGTTTTCTATTCAATGGTACGTAAAACCACTAACAACTAATAAAACAAAAATAAAATAAATAGGTAAGCATTTTCAGCAAATATCTATTTTATTAAGGGTAGGTACACATTTAATCTTTTTGCCGATCACGATCACGTATTTTCGTATCAAGTACCTACACGTATCTCATTAGCTAGGAATTCGGCCGTTCATTTTGAGCATACCGTTTGTAACTAAAACTCTATTAAGCCGGATCATCCGTCCATCAGATCGTATTAATGACCTACTGTGAAGCAAATCTGCCTACCTAGTATGGACGCTACTTTCCGAAACTTCCATAAGTACAGGCTATGCAATCACGATACGCGTATCCGATATGGGATTTAGCTTTCATCGTCCTGTATCAAAGTCAAATCATTTATGCAATAAGGGTGCCATTGTACACTTTTTGATTGTCAATTGTTGAATTTGTAGATGTAATAGTCATCAGCATCATGATCAACCCATCGCCGGCTCACTACAGAGCACGGGTCTCCTCTCAGAGTGAGAAGGGTTTGGTCATAGTCTAACACTCTGGCCATGTGCGGATTGATAGACTTCACACACTTTTGAGAATATTATGGAGAACTCTTAGGTATGCAGGTTTATTCACGATGTTTTCCTTCTCCGTTAAAGCAAGTGATATTGAATTACTTAAACGATGTAATAGTGATAATAATTGATTACGTAAACTTAAAACTAAAGCTACGAGGGTTCCAAACTTACCCGTGGTCATTTTCGCTATCATGATAGAATTTCCTCAAATTATTGAACTCCCTCAACTAGTAAGTGCTTACAGCCTAGTGCCTAGACTTCGGCCTCCTATAGACCCGGGGTCCTATTCCGTTCTCGCACCTCTACTTTTCGGAGTTATGTGCATTTACATGTTTTGTGAATGAAAACATCGTGAGGGAACCTGCGGGAGTATTCATAATGTTCTTTTAGGTGTGTTAAGACTTAAGTCGATGGCTAGCGAGGTTCTCAATTTCTCAATTTGAGAGGAGACCTGTTCTCAGTAGTCGGCTATTTTGGTCGACAGCCACAGTGCCGTCTTGGCATAAAATAGACTGCAGCATGCTAATTTCGGCTGCAAAATTAATGTAAGTTTACATTAAACATTAGCATACTGTACTGTTCGCATACTGCAACAACATGCAATAGTATAAGGGCCGGTTGTTTCAACAAACTTTGACGGACACGTAACCTTTAAATATGGCGCTAACGAACGTAAGTAAAGAAAAAGCGTTGATTCAGCATCTATTAGCGCTAACGTTCGTTAAAAGTTACGTTTACGTTAACCAGTGCTGGCGCCATTGGTGATCGTCAAATCAGTTCGTAACTTCATACTTCCTACATACGGAATGTTTTATTTACAAATTATAATGGAATCAATTTAATTCAAAGCTTTTGATGGTAGTTTTTTTGAAGATGAAAGAGAATTTGTAAGAAAGAAAAAGTGTTTAAAATGCGAAGTAGCAATATTAATAACTATGCATATAATTTAATATACTTAAAATGAAATAAAAAAAGGATACGGAGAAGTAACTTAATTTTTAGGGTTAGTTTCGCAACCAAAATAACAATGACGAACAGTTTTTTGTACAATGAAGCAACGCACTTAAATTAACAGATGTTAAAGTTCGTCTACGTCTGTTAAATTTTAACGAACGTATCTTACGAAGACCAATGGTTTGAAACAACCGGCCCTAAGTATTATACTTATACTATTGCATGTTGTTGCTTGTTACTCCAGCCCAAAAAAGCTTTAAGGGCCTTTAGAAAAAGAGGAAAAATTCTACAGTGATTAGAAAATATAGATCGACAAACAATGGGACCTACTTCTCCAGTAGTATCGACTCAGCTTCCACGTATACCCATACCTATCTACTACCTACCTAGGTTGATTGAGAAGCCGAGAGCTCTTCAAACCCCCCATAGCTCTTCACGTCGAATGCACATTCATATTTCCTGCATTTCTTCTATTTCTTCATAAAAATAATTGGTAGCTCCCGCATATGCCTAGGGTAGGAGTAAGAACCTACCTATACCTACTTATATTTTTTTCATAACACTTGTATTTTTTCACCAGGGCTTTATTTTATTTTATTGCGAGATAGGATTACGCTTGACGACAATCATGCTTAACAAAAAACAATAATAATGAGGTCTATGTTGGAGCGCGCTTGCCTAGAAGATTTTTTTTAATTTATTGACTGCGCTTGGCTACAATCAGATCTGGTGGGAAGTGATGATGCAGTCTAAGATGGAGCGTGCTTGCCTAGAAGATGCCGATTCTCTCTTGCCTTAAAGGTAGGTTTCCGTGGCATAAAACACGGACGTCGGAAGGGCATTTCACACCTTACCGGTTCGTGTCAGAAAGGTTAAGCAAAAACGTTTGGTATGAATAGATTGAACATCAACCACATAAGGGAGCTAGTCACGGTTTCTTGCTGTCTTGTGGTAGAACGGTGAAGGAGGAACAAGGTTGTGAAGTTCCTGAGCACACTCTCCAAAGTATACCTATCCGATAAAAAACCGATATGCTATGATGATGCCTCTCTTATCGAGAGTTACATTTTTGTTCCGTTTGCCGTGGAGACCCTGGGGCCATGGAATCTGGAGCAAACAAATTTTTAAGAGACATTTCACGGTGGTTAATCGCCTCATCTGGTGACAGAAGGGCTGGCTTATTTTTTGCACAACGGATCTGCCTGGCTGTCCAGCGCGGAAATGCAGCCAGTATTCTTGGACCATTCCACGCGGGCATGATTGATAACTAGATAAGGCTAGCTTTAAGTTTTATTGTAATATTTTCATTAAAAAAAGACTGATAAGCATGCAACATTGCGTGGTTGCTGTAAGTTGAATTACAAAACATAAAATTATTTCTTAAACTAGCTTTATGATATCTCATAAAGGCTAGTTTAAGAAATTTATTTAAAGGCATATAATCTTTAGCGTCCAAAGCAACGGAAATAGAACTGTAATGCTATGAAAAGTCTGTTTTACAACAATGTGTACCGAAGACATCTACACGGTGATAAACCATTCCTTCACCATTTCTATACCTATTCTGAATTCGGTGTTTATAACATTTCACGATAAATGTTTATAATATTATGTGTAACACATAATAGATAAGCCCACCCGTGCGTAGCCGGGGAGAATCTAGTTCGGTGGGGAAGAAGAGACACAAAACCACGTGACACAATGTACAGACATGCCAGTAGTCCGGAAAATTTATTCATTACTAGCTTATAAGGTTTTCTATTTCCTTTTGTGCCAGTCAAATGTTTACTCGACTGCCGGCTAAGAATTCTATCTATTTGCGCGTCTTTCTACCACATACTATTGGAACTCGATCGTATTTTACGTTTTGTTATTTTTACAAAACTATTTCAATATAGGTACCTAAGCGCTACACTTAAAATTTAGTGATTAGTTCTTAGTGCTATCTCAATGGATTGCTGATGTGAGGGAGACCCACAATAGATTCCTCCGACATTAATAGGAAGACCTTTAGCGATTTGTATGCGACATCATACCGGAATGTCAAATCAAACTGCCACGTGCCAATGGTAATTAGCCACGGCCTAATCCTTCCACCAGACCAGACCAGACCCAAACCAAAGCGCTAATCATTGCGCTAGGAAGATCATGTCTAAGATATTATGTCAGAAAACATAATATCTTAGACATGCTTTATCTGTTTAGTGTAGGTACATTTAGTGTGTAAACTAGTAGTTTACACACTAGTTTAGTTTACACGTAGGCGAAATTGCGGGCGTCATCTACTAAGTTAATGGTAATAAAAAATTGCATGTTGAGGTTAATTTATTCTTTAGCCATTTTCCTATTTCAGTGCATACAATGCAACTTTATTTATTTCCCCTACTTGATTACACGCTAAGATGTATTATTAATACCACTCTGCTTATTAAACAAGCTGGTTTAATAAATTAGGTGCCTTGTATGTTATGTAAATTGTACACATAGAAAAAGAACCGGTCAAGTGCGAGTCGGACTCGCAAGGGTTCCGTACCATCTATATTATAATATTATAAAAAAGAATTAGCGAAATCGGTTCAGCTGTTCTCGAGATTTGCGATCAGCAACACATTTAGCGATTCATTTTTATATATAGAGAAGAAGATAATACCCGCGGCTGGAAGTTTTTAATACCGCGCGAACGTTATTTTTTTGCTGTTAAATACAGCAAAAAAATAAAGTTCGCTACCTCCATTCCAAATTTCAGCCAAATCCGTCCAGTAGCTTTTGCGTGAAAGAGTAACAAACATACACATACAGACACACACACATAATCGCCTTATAATATTACTAGCTTAATATGCTCGCGACTTCGTTCGCGTGGATTACACAAACTTCTAACACCAATTTCACCCCCTTAGGGGTTGTATTTACAAAAATCCTTTCTTAGCGGATGTCTACGTCATAGTTATCTGCATGCCTCAGATCGATCCGTCTAGTAGTTTGAGCTGTGCGTTGATAGATCAGTCAGTCAGTTAGTCAGTCAGTCAATTTTTCCTTTTATATATTTAGGTGACGTAGATATTTTTTTATCCGTATTTTCACGGATTCGGATCGAAAAAGTTTCATAGTATTTGTTTTCTTCGTGCCCATAACCGTTTGATGACTTGTCCGAGGTCTGAGGCCCTAGCCGTCACATGAGGGATAATAACCGGGATCGGCGTATTAACGTCCTGAGGGACAGAAGAGAGGGTCCAATACACACATACAATCCTACAACGTCGGTAACCCATCAATTTACCGAATGGTCATACATACAACATAGCTTACGTATACCATTGCATTTAAGCAAGCAATTGCAGTGCAATTAAGTCATGCATCCTTTGATATTACTATTTTTATACTTTGAACGATAAAAAGGTGAAGGAAAATTATAGTAGTGGTCACACTGGTGCATTATTTGTTTAAAAAGTTAAACTAAAACAAATATTCATTTAGCGAGCTGTCTCAAAACGATAATAATATTTAAAATTTATACAAAGCTATCAGAATATTATGACGGTTTTCACCATAATAATATTGATATGAAAATAATACGTAATAAATAAAGGACTAAGTACATATTCCTTCGATTTAGTTTTTTTTATATATCCCATGGGAACTCTTTGATTTTCCAAGATAAAAATAACCTATGCTAGTACCCAGGACGCAAGAGATATCTATACCTTTCGTCCAAACCGGTTAAAAGATAGACGTACAGACTCACTTTCGCATTTATAGGAACTATTATTATGGATTATGGAATATGGATTACCAAATCGATACAACAACGAATAGGTACATTAAAAAATAGGTAAGTACTTAATCGGACGTTTTGGACCCACCTGTATGAAAAGTTGCGGACATGAACTAAAATAGTTTTAAATCATAGATAATATTGTAACCCTTCTGTCCCTACATATAAATATTTGATTCAAAATCGATGGGTTGGATTCAAAAAGTTATTAAACATTGAAAAGAGTATAAATCGATACTATTTCTTTCGTAGTAAGTACAAAAATAATACAGTCTACTTTTTCATGATATTCCCATGACCCACAACAACGCGACCTATGTCAGTGTAGATCAGAGCCGTATATGAATATATACTGTTAATTTCTTTTGTATCTGCCGTGGGTATGGTTTCCATACTTTAGTACCCGTTTACCTTTATTATTGTTCGAACCGTTCGAATACATTTTACAACAATTTAATTGGAAGCAGCGTTTGTAAAAGGAATACTTTGCAATTTTCAGTACACGTTTCCAATTTGTGTGGGACGTCACAAAAGTTCGAAATGCCACGTGTAATATCGATCTAGGCTATCACACGTGCACGAGTGCTGACTGAATTGACTAAGAGCCAGTGCATGCCAGAGCTTCTTCATTTTATAAAAACTAAAAGTTGCTCTGCGTACTATCCCCAACACAGGAAGGAACGATCAGCGACTATGAAGCTTGGATCATGGTGGCTTTGAGAGATAAAGGTAATAAAGGTGTAAAAAATCTTACGTCAGAGTATAAATTCTAGGTTTTTTGTATATTTTTTCTTTGAAATAGTATTAGAAATCACGTAATGCATTGCCAGACACTTAGTACCGTGGCAACCTCTGCCAGACACCTCTAATAAATTGTTAAACTTTAATGGCGTCTGACAGGGGGTTGCCATGACACTAAGTGTCTGGCAATGCTTGACGTGATTTCTAATACTATTTTAAAGAAAATATATAAAATTTAGACATTATACTTTGACGTAAGATTTCTTGCACCTTTATTACCCTGTTATCTCTCAAAGCCACCATGATCCAAACTTCATAGTCAATGATCGCTCCTACCTGTGAATAAGGAATAGTACGCATAGATACTTTTAGCTTTTATAAAATAAAGAAGTTCTGGCTCGCACTGGCGAGCTCTAAAAGTCAAAACGAATAATGCAGCTGCAATTTAACAAAGCAAGCTGTAGGGTTGCCTACTGTACCAGTGACCAGTGTTTTCACGAACTTCTATGTACTGAAGACACCCTTCAATATAATTACATTACACTTATTTCGAACTAGATGATGCCCACGACTTCGTCCGCGTGGATTTAAGTTTTTTGAAATCCCGTGGGAACTCTTAAATTTTCCGGGATAAAAAAGACCAAATTTCGTCAAAATTGGTTGAACGGTTGGGCCGTGAAAGGCTAGCAGACAGACAGACAGACACACTTTCGCATTTATAATATTAAGTATGGATAGTATGGATTAGTATGGAAGTATGGATTAGTATGGATAAATTCTACTTACGTATAAATAAATGAATAACTAAAAAGTGGTGATAGCCTGGTGGTAGCGGCCTCTTTATAAAGAGGGTCGAAACGCACCTCTAACTTTTCGGAGTTATGAGTGTTTTTTTACCAATTAGATACCCCTAGATTTAACGGTGAAGAAAATATCGTGAGGAAAGTTCCTCACGATATTTTCTTCACTGTTACATAATGGAGAACTGTCCGGCATGCAACTGCATAATGTTCTCAAAGGTGAGTGAAGTCTGCCAATCCGCACTTAGCCAGCCAGGTGAACTATCGGCAAACCCCTTCTCATTCCGAGAGGAGACCCATCTCAGTAAGCCGGCGATGGGTTGACGTGATGGTGATTTACTGAAGACAACTCAGTTATAAGTCCCGCAAATTGCTAATGTGCGTGGCCGCCATTTTAGTGACTAGACTGAAGTTTCGAGCTGATGGTATATTTTTATTTCGGCTGACGTCAAAATGACGTCATTTCGATTTTAATGAGACATGGTTCCAGCGCAATAGCAATTTGCGGGACTTATACTACACTTATTTTCGTTAAAGCTACCTGTCTATAAATCGGTGAGGAAAAAATAGAGGAACAAAATTTTTTATGACTAATGTAGGTGCACTTTTGCTGGTTGGTCATCGTATCATCTTTGCCATCTGTAGGGACTACAAATTTCTTCATTTCATTTGCCCTTATTTTACTTGTATACCAGTATAGTTGGCAAAAGTTGGCAACCCTAATTACAGACACCATTGCAGGAAGCAACGCTAGGTAGGGAAACAGGAAAACTCACCAGTTCACTACGCCGTAGCGCGTAGCTCTCTCTACGAAATAACTACGTAGTCTAGCTACAGCAACTTCTATTCTATAGTCATAAGATTTTCGAGTACCGTCGTTGGCGACTCAATCGAAGGACGGCATTTCTGGACGGGATTCCTTGTAGTAATTTCCACCTTTTAATATCTTGTGCCACCAAGTATAGTTAGTACATGATACCTTTTATTATTTTTTGTATATAATATGTACCCGGTCAGACAAAAATACAAAGAAATATTTTTGATATAAAAGTAAGATACATGAATACTAGCTGACCCGCTCCGGCTTCGCTAGGATGGGATATCTGAAACCCTTTCGTAGTGGGCATCAGCTAGTATTATAAGATTTGTTTGTATAGATTTGTAAGACTTGGATTAACCAGGCGATCAATATAATTGGGTATTTTGACTCCAATTTTTTTATTACTGTATTATAAATTATGATAAAAATAAACTGAAAATATTAATTAAATCGATCAAATCGACACCTCCCACGTAAGTTGTTGTAAGCCACAAAATTGGCATTTTGCGTTTTTTACATAACAATGCCTATTTTTATCTATTTTACACATTCAAATTTAAAAAATGCTAAAAATGCTATTTTTTAAGGTACTTATGAGACGTATAATGTTGTATTTTACAAACGATGACGACGTAAAACATCACATCGACCTTTACAACGTTTTACGTAGGACGAAGTCACGCATTTGCGCCTTGTATGTAACACATACAACAGATCACGCCGGACTTCAAACACCAGGTTTGTGAGTCAAGTCTCCGATATATCTCGGTTGTCTACGCATTTTTTTATTCTATTATCATATTTTACTAAGTTAATAGTGATGCCAAGCTAAACTATTGTATAGATTACTTACAACAATTTACGTCGTTGAGGATACAAAAAACTGTGTTGTATAATGACATACAACCGTTTACGTTGCAGAATTATATTGATTTTTGTGTTAAGTAATACATACAACATTTTACATCGGCATTTGTTACTCAAAATTTTATTGTATGATCACATGCTATATTTTACGTTGCTATGACATTTTTTTTTCTTACATACAACATTGCACGCCAATAAAACAAAGCTAAAGTTTCGATTGATGACGATGTAAACCTATGATAGATAGTGAAATAAGTACTCGCTTATAATACCACTAGGATATCATGTAAGTAACCAAAAATCAACACAATATTGTATTATTTCAGAGCCTACCTTACCAATAATAGGTTGGTAGGGACTGTCCAGGTGGTTGAGACTTTCTTTACGACCTATCGTCCGAAAATAATAAATAATTTCTATGACCATACTCTCAAGCTCATGGAAAAAAGACAACAAATGTGACTACAATCTAGAGCAGATGCATTTGCCTACCGGTAGATCTCTGATACACAAACACGCAACTTCGGAACTTTAACGCCGGATTAAAGATACCATACCAAGTTCTTTGGGCACATTACGAGGAAGAGTGTTACCATCGAACACCTCGTGGTATAAGGTCAGGTGGAGGGTACACGGCCACGTGGGCGTTCCCCAACTAGGTGGACAGACTTAATCCACTCCGCAACCAACACGCCTGTCTCCACGTGTGCACATAATGCCACCAACAGAAGTCGCTGGAGGGAGATCGCACGAGCATCAGTGAAAAATTCATAGCCACGACCACTCTGTCAAGAGTGAACGACTCAGAAGAAGAAAGATATCATAGAGTGGAGCAGGAGCTTAAAAATATTGGCAAAATATAAGAGCATGGCACAGGAGCGTAGTGGTTCTTATTATTTTATTTTCAAAATTTTAAAAGATGATTTGTTTGTAGTGTAACGGTCCTGTTCTTCAAAAAAGGCGATAACACCTTAATAAATAATAGTTTATTCACTGGAATTTGCATACAGAAGCAGTTTTTGTATTAATTGAGTCACCTTACACATTCTACTAGGTACCTTCTGGTGTGCAAATTAATAGTGAATCTTATATTCAAGTTAATTTGGTTTATTGCATACTGTAATTACAAAGTTAAACATTACTCAAGAAGAAACATAGACTCATTTCGCTTTAGAGACATGTCTACAAGCTGTTGTTATCGTAAGTCAGTCTAATAGGTTCGACGACTTTCAGCATCCTGAACAAGCTTGATTCTCAAATCTTAAGCACCATAGATCACATTCAGAAGCTGCAACATTTTATACATACATATAACTGAAGACTATAATCGGCCACTTTGCTAAGCGTTTGTGAACTTTGAGAAAGCTTTCGATTCAGTGGAAATTTGGGCTGTATTAAGGTCGCTATTGAGATTCCGGATTGACTACCGGTACATACAAATGCTGAAGTAGGTACCTGTACGAAAACACCACCATGTCAGTCCACATACAGGGCCAGACGAGGAGACCAATCCAATTGCAGTGACAGAGAGTAACACTTAACGGGAGACGCAACTCTCCGAGGCTCTTTACTGCTACTTTAGAACACGTCTTTAAGCTTCTGGATTGGAATGAACTTGACATTAACATCAATAGCTACTCACCTTCGATTTTTCGATGACATAGTTGTTATCGCAGAGACTGGGAAACCGGATGTACTGCACAGTGACCTTATTAAAGTTTCATAACAGGTGGGCCTGAAAATGAACATGACTAAGACGAAAAGCATGTCTAATACCTATGTTTCGGCCCACCCAGTAGTCTTTGAGAGCTCTTTGCTCAAAATTATAGAAGAGTGTGTAAAACTGGGACACACAACCAAGTTAGGTAAGTCAAGTAGGTAATTTCGAGAAACAGATCAGCCACCGAGTCCGATTCAGCTAGGCAGCGTACGGAAACTAAAGTCTTCGAACAGCGCATGTTGCCAGTGATGACATAATATTATGGATTTGAGATGTGACACATAAGAAAGTTCAGAGTCACTAAGTGGGTGATGGAGACAGCTATACTTGAAGTTTCTCTACGTGATCAAATCTGCAATGAGGATATTTGTCCAAAAGCCAGAGTACCTGACATGAACGGTTTGGGAAGCTGAAGTGGCAATGGCCGGGGCAAATAATTCAAAGGACTCATAGACGTTGGGGTCCTAAAGTACTTGCACCTCACACCAGAAAGCGCAGCGTTGGCAGACCCACACTATGTATACAAATGACATCGAATGAGTCTCAGGGAGCCGCTGGATTCAGGAGACGCAAGAGCGTGGTGACTGAAAGTCCCTACAAGAGACCTATGTCCAGCAGAAGACTTCTATTTGTTGAAAATGATGAATAGTATCACACATACAATACTATTTTTATAATTTAAGCAACGTACACCGTTGTAATTAACACATACAATGACACACAGTCCTTGTTTTCCCCTGTAAGTTGTTGTAAGTATCACATACAACATTTTCCAAAGATAAAACACCACGTAAAATGTTGTATGAACAAAATCTCAGAAATTTGAAGTATTTTTACTAAATATTTTTCAGAATAGTTAAAAGTACTGTAAATTATAACCATATACCGAATTTCACAAAAAAATATTGAAAAATGAAGCTTTAATTTCAATTTGTATCTTTAAAACGCTCTACTGAAAAGTTGCGGTTTTGGGGATACAACAACTTACGTGGGAGGTGTCGAAATAATAAAAAAGTTATAAGCATTTAAATATTTCTGATTAGACAGAGATAGTGATATAGAATTATGACGTCATTTTGACAAATGCCATAGTGCCTCGTGCGGTTTCATACAAATGTTCGTTTTGCGAGAAAGGGATAGAAGACCCTCCCACTCCAATATTAAATGCCTGTATCTTTGTAAATTGTTGTTGGATTTTAATTTTTTTTTCAGAGTACGTCATTATTTTTATCCTAGTTTATAATAAAGTAATAATATCTATTTATCAAATTCAAAAGTAGTAAAATACCCAATTGTTATGGTTGCTTCCCTGTAACACCAGACACTCGTTATGTGCTAACATAATATTATGTCAGAGATGTACGTTAGTAGATACTAAATTTATAAAATGGCGTAGCCCCCAAGAGGAAGCTAGCCTCCTTTACTTACCAGTTCAGATGTGAGATGCATTAACCTGAATGCTATCGTTAATATTTCCTGAGACTCCCTGACATTCCGGTGGGTTCCTTATGTATATAGTGGGTTAGTATGTTTAACATCAGTTGTACATAGGTACACATTACATAATGTTTAGTAGAACGAAAGTAATGTAATGGTTTCCTACTGATAACCTAAGTATGCTGCTGGAAGGAATCTCTCCAGTAGAGACGACCTCCCTGGCGCAGTCGTGAGCGCTGTGGTCTTATTAGTGGGAGGTCCCGGGTTCGATTCCTGGCAGGGGTTTAGAATTTTATAATTTCTAAATTTCTGGTCTGGTCTGGTGGGAGGCTTCGGCCGTGGCTAGTTACCACCCTACCGGCAAATCCGTGCCGCCTAGCGATTTAGCGTTCCGGTACGATGCCGTGTAGAAACCAAAGGGGTACGGGTTTAATAAAAAAACTGCCATACCCCTTCCAGGTTAGCCCACTATCATCTTAGACTGCATCATCACTTACCATCAGGTGAGATTGCAGTCAAGGGCTAACTAAAAAAAAAAAAAGACAAGGCGTTCATTGTGCACGTCTTTTTATTGTAGTTAGGAAGCTATATGGTACATCAGTACCCTTAGGTATAATAAATGCGAAAGTGTTTGTTTGTTGGTCTGCACCTTCTTTTATCTATGAATTGTACTTCAATCACGTCGCAACGGAGCCATTGCTCTGGATCGACGTGATTTTTTGCATGAATATAGTTAAAGACCTGGAGAGTGACATAGGCTACTTTTTATCCCAGAAAACCAAAGAGTTGGGAGCTCTTTGATTTGCCGGGATAAAAAGGGGTTTTTACAAACCTAAATGCACGCGTATGAAGTCACGGGCATCAGCTAGTAAATAAATAATTAAATAAATTTTGATTACAATTTTAGTAGAAAATTTGACAAAGTTAGTAGTAATTTACAATTGGACAAACCAACAAACAAACACTTTTGCATTTATAATATTAGTGGTGATAGTGATGTCAATCAATCAATCAGCCTATTTGCGTCCACAGCTGGACATAGGCCTTCCCAAGATAGCGCCACCACGCACGATCCTCCGTCTTCCTCATCCACCCACTTCCCGCTACCCGCTTAAGGTTGACAGTCCAGCGGGTTGGTGGTAACGGATAGTGATGTAGTGCCTGAATCTAGATATACTACTTTGCTATGAACGCCAAAAAAATAAAAGGTTTAAAACGTTGAAATAGATTATTATGTTTGATTTGAAGTTATCAATGGTTAACAAATAAACTATTAATAAACTTAAATCTAAAAAAAAACATTAAATTAAATCTTAAATTTCATCGAGACCACCGCAGCGAGGCATTGTACCCAAGATGCTGGCAGCATTACCCCTTTGGATGGCCAAACTAATTCTTTGACCAAGGTAGCTGCCAGCTCTCGGGTCCCCGGTTGACTCGATAACAGCTCTTTTCGCAATTTCTTCAAAAAGAGCTCGAGCCCCCGGGCTCCACGGCCCCAAGGTCTCCACACCAAAAGGCACGAATACGAAGCTCCCATCGAGGTTTTCATATTTGCGCCTCTTG
This sequence comes from Maniola hyperantus, assembly GCF_902806685.2. NCBI lineage: Eukaryota > Metazoa > Arthropoda > Insecta > Lepidoptera > Nymphalidae > Maniola > Maniola hyperantus. The sequence continues at coordinate 10,690,676 of NC_048549.1, forward strand.
GCCTGAAATTAGACCAATAGCCTATTTCTATCATGCTTCAACGGAAGACATTTATTGTTCAGTAATTTAACCGATTATTATGCATTGGTCGCATAGACTATAAATTTAACTATACAGTATTGATAATATTACGGTACGTTAATTAGAAATCATTTCCTGTTTTCAAGCGAAATTTATTGTAAATATTAATACTATTAAAATTAATACACTAACGACTTCAATAATAAATTAAATTAATGTAAATAAAATTAATTTAATTTAATTAACCCCGCTTGATTAAATATCGGGCAGCTATTATAGTATTGTATCGTGGACACAATAGCTAGTCATTAATAACAGGAACATAATCATTTTCATTTCCTATTAATTTCGTTATAAATTGCTTCACATGAAGTTAAATGAAAAGCAAGTTAAACTTTCAGCAGGCAATGAATTTTGTAAGCCAATTGAAGGATCAGAAGCCAAAGAGCAACAACAAGCCAAAGGTGATATGAGCCGCGATAAATCTCTCGTGGTCTCCTTCTCCCTGTAAGACGTTTTTCTCATTGCTAAAAGTCGTGACTCCTCCCATATCAGTGAGATAAAAAAATGCCGAAGTTCGTTTCATCGCAAGGTTTATTTGTCCGATTTACTTTTTGCCATTTAGGTTCTCACTTTAAAAGCGTCAATTAAAAAGCTTCAAAGCTACGGCGTAAACCAGCCTTAATAGGTACAGACCTGTTGCCTCTTGTCTCGTAATATTTTGGCTGGTTCTTTGGAGCAGAAATGTTCCGTATAACTCCTCCCTTTCAAGCGAAGGGTCGTATTTAAAGGGTTAGGACCGAGGAAGTAGTAGCCCTTCGTTATCACAACGGACACGCGGGTCGTGGAGGGCTCGACAGATAAATTAATTATGATCTCCGTGATGAGCTTTATACCCTTTAAATGAACTTTTGCAGACTTACCCATGCTTTGAGGCCGCGGCCTACAACACAGCGGTGGGCAGAGCGGGAACGGCGGCAGAAGCGGGATACATACGTAGGTATTCATTTGTATCCGTCATTCATACCCGTCCGCTCCCACTGTCGTCCAGCGGCATGCTTCGCTAACTCGGTGATCAACACTGAATGATACGCAGACTGAACGCGCCCAAAAAACTTTATTAATAACTAGCTGCCCCGGCGAACTTCATACCGCCTAACAGTCGATTCTAATTTTTTAAATTTTTCTCTCCGTAAAAACCATCCCCGTACTTCAAGGGTTATTATAAAAAAGAATTAGCGAAATCGGTTCAGCGGTTCTCGAGATTTGCGATGAGCAACATATTTAGTGATGACATTTTTATATTATAGAAGATTTGCAGCCATGTATAACATTATACCTAACTATTTATTTACCGCAAAATATTTGGGTACCTACAGTGAATATTCTCATTTACTTATTCTCATAACCAGGCTGAAGGCTGTCCTAGATTCCTTCACGTAACAGAAGCTGTCATTTACATAAAGAGATGAGAGCGATACGTGCCTCGTACCGCGATACGTACTGAAATGTTATTAAAACGCAAGGCACCACAATTCGCAGACGCCAGAGCCGCAAGAGGCGCATTTAAAGGGTTCCGTACATAAAGGGCAAGGGTCAGAGAGCAGATAGCGCGTACCACGTATAAATCATCATCATCATCAGGATCAATTCATCGCCGGCTCACTATACAGAGCACGGGTCTCCTCTCAGAGAGAAGGGTTTTGGCCACGCTGGTCATGTGCGGATTGGTAGACTTCACACACCTTTGAGAACTAAGTCCGCCTTCTAGTCGGAGGTCGGGGGTTCGATCCCGGGCACGCACCTCTGATTTTTCGGAGCTATGTGTGTATTAAGTAATTAAACATCACTTGCTTTGACGGTGAAGAAAAACTTCGTGAGGAAACCTGCATGCATAAGAGTTCCCCATAATGTTTAGTCTTCCAATCCGCACTTAGCCAGCGTGGTAGACTATATGGCCAAACTCCTTCTCATTCTGAGTGGAGATCCGTGCTCTGTAGTGAGCCGGCTATGGGTTGATCATGATGATGATGACGATAACCTGCACGCTACTGGTCGCATAGAACACAATCACGTTTAGCATACATCACACACCACTGCGTCAGCAATGCCGACAAAGGGATGCAACGTAGTTTAGTTGTCACCAAATTCCGGTGTCGCGATGTAATTGCATATGGCTGAGTACGAGTGCTAAGGCGCATGCCACACCGCGAGCTAAGCTAACCTAAGCTTATTTGGTATTAGCTTAGTTGGTCTGTCTGTCCATCAGTCCGTCGTGTCTGTCAAGAAAACCTATACGGTACTCCGTATAGGTTTTCTTGACAGACACGACGCGATGGGGAGTACCCCGTTGACCTAGAATTAAGAAATTTGGCAGTTAGGTAGGTCTTATAGTACTAGTAAAGGAAAAAATCTGAAAACCGCGAATTTGATATTATATCAAATAAAATGACGACAGGGTCTTCTCCGGTTGGCCGAAGGCCAAGCGGGGGTACGGGCCTCGAGGCGTAGCCTCCTTACCCGGGTAGGGCGCGGGGTATTCATGTTACCCCGGTGTTGGTCTTCTAGCCGGAATTTCACTGGCTAGGGCCCGCCATCTTGGCTTGGGGCCTCGTGGCTGGTTGCGTTCCCCGCGCTGCGGGCGATAGATTCGCCGTCGCGCACGGGGGTGGTGTCTGGTCCGGTGGAGATCTCCGCGCTGCAGACGATAGGCTGGCCATCGCCCGCGGAGATAGTGTCATATCCGGTGGGTCTCGCGTCGTCATCATCATCGCTAGGATCTCCTGCGTGCCACGCTAGTGGTGGCGGTCGTAGGAGTTCCCGAGGCAGAGGACGCCCGGTCGGTGGTCGAATGGTCAGCGGAGCGATGCCGTGAAGGTGTGTGTAAGGTCCGTAATCAGCGCGCGCAAACATGCGCCGCGCAAGTGTACGGACGTACTCCTCCACGGTGGGCGTCTTGAGGTCGCGATGAATGACATCATTCCTCACGTACCTCGGCGCTCCTACGATCATGCGTAGGCACTTGTTCTGCTGGACTTGTAAGCGGCTCTTCTGATATTCTGAACAGAGAGCATACCAGGCAGGAGCCGCGTACGTCAGACGTGAGCGGACATAGGCTCCATAGATCCGGAGCTTGGTCTTCAGTGAGAGGCTTGAGGTAAGGATCCGGTACAGCATCGACGCGGCAGCCTTGGCGTGATCCACGGCGTGATTCACAGTGGGGATCATGCTCAGGCTATTGTCGATGCGACACCCCAAGTAGCACACCGAAGTCTGCCACTCTATGCCCTGCCCTCGCAGTTGGAGCTGACGTAAAGGCTTCCGGATGCCGAACAGGATCGCGGCAGTCTTCCCCACGTTGACTGCCATTCTCCACTTATCCAGCCATCCGGGAGCAAATCCAGCAGACGTTGCATGCGATTGGTAGCGATGATCTGATGGTATGACGACGCGAGATACGCGCTGTCGTCAGCATAAAGCGACAACAGCACGTCTTCCTCCCCCTCGCGCAAATGTTCGGCGAGGGTAGGGATGTCGTCTGTGTACACCGCATACAGACACGGGGACAAGCAGCTGCCTTGTGGTACTCCTGCTCGTATCGGGCGCGGCTGGGAGTCCGTGCCTTCTATGGATACGTAGAAGGACCTGCCTTCCAGGAATGAGGCTACCAGCCGCACAATCGCGGGTGGTAGATTGGTGGAGAGGAGCTTCACCAGGAGTCCAGCGTGCCACACTCGGTCGAAGGCCTTCTCTATGTCGAGGAAGACCCCCACAGTGCAGTAGCCTCTGTTTTTCTCACTGGCGATAAAGTTAAGTCCTCTCGCTAGCTGGAGCGTCGTTGAGTGATTACTGCGAAAGCCAAACTGCTCGGCCCGTGGTTGTAAGTGCGGGGCGAGCCTTCGCAGCAATAGACGCTCGAACAGCTTGGCGATGTGCGGCAGAAGGGTTATAGGTCGGTAGCTTCCTGGAAGGCGGCGGTCCTTTCCCGGTTTGGGGATGGTAATAACCTTCCCCAGTTTCCAGGACTCCGGAAAGTGAGAAGTACGGAGTACCCCATTGAAAAGCCTAGTCAGTGCAACGAGAACTCTTTTAGGCAGCTGCTGTAGTGCGGCGATCTGGATTCCGTCGTCACCTGGCGCCTTCCTTTTAGGGAGTCGGAAGACGACTTTCCTTAGCTCAGACGGGGAGATGAATTGGTCTCCCCGGAGAGAAGGTATCTGGGCCGACAAGAAATCCTCTAGTTGTTGGTTGATCGCCGCATAGTGTCTGGTCGCGATGTCGTTATTGGCCGGTGGGTTGGGGGTAAATTGTCCCTCCATATACTCCGCCATGATCTCCGCTCGGTCTATGGGGGAGTATCTTCGTCTACCCTGACTATCTAGAAGAGGGTAAACGGGTGAGTCTGATCCGGTAAGTGTCTTGCACAGGTGGTACAGCGTTGTTTCGGACTCAGACGCAGCGTCGATGGTTTTCTCCCATTCTTCATCTTCGCGTGCGACGAGAGCTTGCGACACTTCCTGTGCAAGACGGTTGAGGTCACGCTTGACTCTCGGACAGCGAGTACGCGCCCATAGTTTGCGTAAGGCGCGCTTCTTCTCGAGCTTGTCCCGGAGCGAGCTCGGTAGCAGGTCCCGTCGCCCAGTATGAGGCATGATGGTGGTGGCCTCGTTTTTGGCCTGTTGAATGGCTGCCGTAATGGTGCAGGCGATGGAGAGAGCTATGCTTGGAGTTTCTCTACGTGATCAAATCAGAAATGAGGAGATCCGTAGGAGAACTAGAGTAACCGACATAGCTCAACGGGTTGCGAAGCTGAAGTGGCAATGGGCAGGGCACATAGTTACACGTACAACCGATAGACGTTGGGGTCCCAAGGTGCTGGAATGGCGACCTCGCACCGGAAGACGCAGCGTTGGAAGACCCCCACTAGGTGGACGGACGACATCAGACGAGTCGCAGGGAGCCGCTGGATCCAGGCGGCGCAAGACCGTGGCGTGTGGAAGTCCCTACAAGAGACCTATGTCCAGCAGTGGACGTCTATTGGTTGATGATGATGATGATGATGATGATGATGAATATTATAGTTCGCGATGAGACCCGAAGTATGATGACGAGTAATAACGCCGCAGCTATGTGAACAAGCTAAACGAAGTTAGCTTAGCCTAGCTTAGCTCGCGGTACGACCTGCGCAACGGCTGCAATCTGACGCCAATTAACGCGCCCTACATCCTGACCTGCGCACTCGACTGGGAGATTACAGCCGAGAAATGCACTAGCTTGCAGCGACAATCTCTATTCTACTAAGACTAGGAAGTCTACTAAGAAAGTCGTAGCGATTAGAGTTCCGGTATACGATGCCGCGTAGAAGGTCATTGTGCATGCAATCTTTATCTGTGCTTTATGTTACCTATGTACTAGAACCCAAATAGTACCTAACTTATGGCGTCATGCAAAAAGACCTCTGGGTATAGTTCTTGCATTTCACGAAGGCGAGTGGCTCGTGTAGGTAAGTAAGCTACAGTAAATTTGTGCGTATGCGAGCGCTTGCTCGCGACTGATTGGTCCGACATGCACGCACACTTCCGCAATGCCCATGTATCCGACGTAACCACAAGTAAAGTTCACTCGCCTTCGTGAATTGCAAGAACTGTAACAGGAGCGGGAATGTAATATGGATCTACTAAAAGTCCTCTACTATGTAGGTAAATCACACTTCATCACATCACATCACACACTAATATTATAAAGTTTGTATGTGTATGTTTGCTACTTTTTCACCTTAAAACTACTAGAGGGATTTGGCTAAAATTTGAAATGGAGGAAATGGAGATAGATTATACCTTGGCTTCTTTTTATACTGTAATAATCCATGGTTCCCGCGGGATTTTCGATCTAACATCTAGTAGACCAATAAATTCCAGATTGTGCAGGGTTCAGATTCGAATTATTTTTACTTGGCATAATTTATTATTTTATTATTTATTGAAAAGCTGTGATAGCCTAGTGGTTAGGACGTCCGCCTTCTAATCGGAGGTCGGGGGATCGATTCCGGGCACGCACCTATAACTTATCATTAAAATATCACTTGCTTTAACGGTGAAGGAAAACATCGTGAGGAAACCTGCATGCCTAAGAGTTCTCCATAATGTTCTCAAAGGTGTGTGAAGTCTGCCAATCCGCACTTGGCCAGCGTGGTAGATGACTATGGCCAAAACCCTTCTCACTCTGAGAGGAGACCTGTGTGTAGTGAGCCGGTCATGGATTGGTCATGATGATAATTTATTAATGCCTATTAGGATATTATGTTTTAGTAGCTGATGCCCGTGACTTCGTCCGCGTGGAATTAGGAACTCTTTGATTTTCCGGGATAAAAAGTCACTCTACAAGTCTTTAACTATACCCATGCAAAAGTTCACGTCGATCCGTTGCTCCGTTGCGACGTGATTGAAGAACAAACCAACAAACAAACACTTTCACATTAATAATACGAAATTCTTAATTCTTAATTAAGTAATTCTTATTTTTATTTACCAATCTTAGGTGAAGTTAAGTTTAAAATTTGTTATTAAAAATACCCGGATCTACTCCACTCCGTCTAGCTGTATGCGATGGCCCTAACGACAATATTAAGTTAGGCACTAACAGCGCCTATGCAGCTGGAAGGTACGCATGCATCACGTAGCTTGACTATCACTAAAGCGTGAACACGAGCCTCGGTAATTGCATGGAGGTGACGTGACACCAAGCCCCGGGCTCCACTGGACAAAATTGGACACAGGCATAATCGAATGTACCAATTATGTTGCCCTACATCCGCCCTACTGGGCGCAATGGTGAGTGCTATGAGGAGGGTTGCTATCCGTCCGGGTTTCCCCGGATTTGTCCTCGTTTAGAGGGCGTCCGGGGAGCGTCCGGGCACGGCTTCATTTGTAGTCCGGGTTTAAAAAATTAAAGTCTTGGGCCGCCCGCGATACATGCACTGTGACCGCATGCCCGCCGCCCGCCCGTTAGTTTTGGTCCCTTGTGACACAATCTACTATTTTTTATTACACTGTCTATGTTAAAAAAAACTGTTAACATGTCCGGGTTTTGGGCTCTAAAATCCGGGGTTGTAAAGCGTCATGTCCTGGTTGCCAAATTTTAGAGATGGCAACCCTAGCTATGAGGGACGTGTGGCCTGGTTGTGACAAGACACCGTCTATCAATCGATTGCGATTAATTTTATAATAATTTTATAATTTACTAGCTTATGCTCGCTACTTCGTCCGCGTGGACTACAAAATTTCAAACCCCTATTTCACCCCCTTAGGAGTTGAATTTTCAAAAATCCTTTCTTAGCGGATGCCTACGTCATAATAGCTATCTGCATGCCGAATTTCAGCCCGATCCGTCCAGTAGTTTGAGCTGTGCGTTGATAGATCAGTCAGTCAGCCAGTCACCTTTTCCTTTTATATATATAGATTTATTTATTCTTCAAATTTACATAGGAACATAAACGCTAGGGTAACGGTAATAGCTGTGTTAGTTAAAAACTGTGTTACAGCTATTGGTTGATGTTGTTAGTTGTTATTAGTAATTGATTGGCTGTTATTGTACGCGTTACCGACCTTTCTTTCTTCTTTCTTTCTTCACTCTGGGCTGGTTTCCGCACTTAAACATTTTCGTCTGTTGTACGTGCATTGCCTCTCCCTACCGAAGTCTTCACTCCAGCCATCCAGGCTCGCTCCAGAAGCCGAGTAGACCGCCAAGGTTGCCAAGGGCTTGAGGGAGTGCTTACCGTACCGGATGCAAAACTTGACGTATATTGCCGGCATTAGTTAAAGTTAATTGTCAAGTAGTAGTCTAAAGTAGGGGTCTTATTCAGACTTCAGTTGCCTAATTGCCGTATGTAGAGGATGTAGGTCGCGATTAATTAAGGAAAACTTTAGAATTCCGTTTTCTTACACAGTAATCGTATACGAGAACACGTAAAGGCGTTCAAAACCGTTTCTAGCTATTTTCTATTAAAATTAATGAAATGGCCAAAATAATATGACGTCGTATCTTGTGTAAATTGCCAACTGTTCTATATTTCTAGGACACAGCTTCGAAAGGTTTCGTAAATTCACGTCTCGCTTGTTTTACTGTTAAGTACCAATGAATTTTAAGCAATTAAATAACGTTTCTTTTAAAACGGTGAAGGAAAATTGTGAGGAAGCCTATAGTTCGCGACAGGTTGACATGGCAATGATGGGGACCAAGTTTGGTTGTGCGGACGATTTTGGTCTACGATCCTAGCCACCAGGTGATGCGTGACCCGGGGCCTGAGGGTTTTTAATTAGTAAGAGTCCAACATAAGCTACGTGCCTCCCCGGGCTCATTGATATGGTCATGATGATTTCTTTTTTCAGGACTCGTCGAAGAGGGCCAACGGAACCCTATTACTAAGACTCTGCAGTCCGTCCATCCGTGTGTCTGTTTGTCAGCGGGCTGTACTCGTGAACGGTAGAGACCTGAAATTTTCACAGAATGTGTATTGCCGCTATAACAAACAACAAATACTAAAAAAATTAAAATTATAAAATTTGCGGCCATAAAATTTAAAGAGTTATTTTTTGTGCGATGGTACGGAACCCTTCCTGTGCGAGTCCGACTCACACTTGAACGATTTTTAAACTAAATAGGCATGCGTTTGACTGCTATCACACCAAAGTAGGTGATGATGCAGCCTAATGTGGAGTGCGCTTGCCTAGAGGGTGGCCTATTCACTCTTTGAAGGTCCCAATATGGCGGGGAAAACGGAACCCGGGAGGGCAATCCACAACGTTTTAGTAAGTATACGCAAAACCTGAAAGTAGTTTGTTCAGAATCAGTAACAGAATTGCAATCAATTTTACTATGGGTTATATTTGACCAAAAAATGCTTTAAAATCCTACAACTTTGAACACGTAGTTGAATGACCGCATGGACCAGCTGATTGCAGAGCGAGCGGGAGCGCGCAAGTTGGACGCTAGCCGTCCTGTTCGCTCACAGCCGCTTGCTTGGGGTGACCATGCTTTTGCGGGACAACGACTCAATAAAGCTTATAACTTCGTAAGTTTTCATTAAATAATTTTTGTATAAATTTATTCTTTATGTAAAAATATTCGATACATGTTTCGTTTTTGCGTATACTAAAACTAACGTTGTATATTCTAGCAGTACGAGTCCGTGGAATTTGGACCAGTAGGATTTCTAAAGATTATTGTGGCTGTTTTTTTAACTTTTTTTACTTACTTACTAAAATTTAGAGATTTATCAAGGGATGAACCCACTAAGTACCTTACTAACTTAGTTAGCTGTCGCCAGTAGGTCAATCTATAGATAATACCTACACTATACTGTGGTAAGTCTGTTTCTTTATATTTATATTATTTAAAAAAAAATCAGTTGAAAAACTCCCGACCTAACGAGCCCACATTCATAGCGAAATATGAAATCACGACATTCATTAAAAAATACTGGCATTACTAATGAAGTCAGATACTTACCTAAGGTACGATTTCTGGCAGTGTACAAATTAGGCAAATAATAGGGTCTTGAACTGTATATAGTAATAAAATGATGTGATTTTTTGTATAGCGGTTGGTAACCTAGGTAGGTACTAAACAAAGGCTCTCTTGGCACATCAATGACATTGACAGGAGGGCGCTGTTGGAGAACAAAGGCTTAGAATATTCAAACAAGAACAAAGGGGACACTTGACGGCAACGTTAGTTTTCGCGATTGCGATTTACGCCACGCGTCAAGTTAGCCTTATCGCAATGTAGCGATTTATTTTATTTAAAAAGTTAAGTAGGTTGATGGTTGGTTGAGCTTCTTTACATTGAGTGAGGGCGCCATCCGATGAATTTGCCAAGGAACTCTAACGACACGTTACGACACTGCTGTCTGCTGATGCTGCTGACGTCACTCGCATTTTCAGTAGGTAGTACACGGAAAAATCCTTTTGCGGCTTTCCTGCCTCTTGCGGGTCGTGGGCGATCTCTTTAAAGAGTAAAAATCTATTAAATTTCTGAATAATATGAAACCCATCAGCATTGTTCAGTGAATGTGAATGTAATGCTTGATTCCGGACCAATGAAGTAGGAAATCACTCGCTATTCTGTTACGGAAAATACCTACATTAATATTTTATCAATACGAGTCGCTATACAAAACTCTGAGTCAAACAATACGATAGTCTTAATAATTGAAATCAATTTCATTTATAGCTTTCAACCAATGCATTCAACTATAACAATAACATATTTTACATTTAAAACGATAATTTTTTAACGTTGATTCTTTTTTGACGATTAATTATGTAGATACCTATACTACGCGACGCCCTGCACACCCTCACAGCTGAGCTCAGCAAGTGTGCGAGGCCTCTCCACGACTCACCTCATACCCCAATTGCCATCTCGACCTGTCGCGTAATATAGATACTTAAACTAAAGTAAGGTGACCTACTCACACCTACGCGACCTAAGGTAACTTTCTTTTATGTATTTTATTTATATTGTAATTTTATTATTATAGTCCTAGTTAGACGAGAAGTTTAGGTATCATAAAAAATACTCCACGCCTTTACATTGGATAGTTACAGAAATAAGCGCCCGGATATCGAGATTAAGGGCTCCGAAAAATCACCTATACCTAGACTTTACAATTCACAATCGTAAAAGCAAGGAGAAAAAATATTCTCTCTGCAAAAGAATTCGATAAAGCTCGAACAATTTAAATGAAAAATTATGATGAATGCCATAGATTTGATAAAGGGTCATGAAATATTCATAGAGTCCCTTCGGGATTCGGTGTGCTATCTAAATGTTCCTTTGTTATATAACCGTCGAGATCGAATAAAGAAAAGTCTGGCCCTATTGCTGCTGGGTCAACACAATGTAAAGCTACTATACCTGCGCCGGTGGTATACCACCGGGTACAAATTTACATTATCAAAGTCAAATATTTATTTATCAAAGCTCTAATAATATTACCTCCTATGTTATTTATTTTTTATCTATAGGACTATGATCTCCTATCAGAGGACGTATGTGGGGTGGGCTAATTGTCACAACATATTATCTATCGCAATTACCCACGATTGTTTAGGACGCCCTTAATTCTTAAGGAATTGTTAAGGTATGGAACGCCCTACCGGCCGTGTTTCTTGCCAGCTCAGGTGCTTTCAAGACAAGGGTGAATGGGCATCTTCTAGGCAAGCGCACTCTAACCACAGCTCCAACTTAGACCTCATCGTTGCTTCTTTAAAGCATGATTGTCGTCAAGCGCAAGCCTATCTTGCGTTAAAAAAAGCAACTTTGATCCATGTCGGTAACTGGATGGGTAACCGGACTTCAGACTTTTCGTCTTCTCCTTGCCTGGGAGAATACTTTATTCTGTCGGCTATGGTTACTATCACTAAAGTGTGATAATAACGGTAAGTCGAAATCTTGTTCATTTAGCATTATTACTTACCTATCCCAAAAACTCCTATGATGAAGGATATCACGACCCTCAGCAATGAAGAATACAATGCAGAGATAGAGAATATCTCCTAGTACGAAGAAATCGGTCCAGCAGCGCAGCAGTGGGAATTAATCAACTTTTTCATACATAACTAACAATAACAATACATAACTTTAGTTGAAGGGAAATTAATAAACAACCCCAAGCGTAATTGAGTGAAAAGGTAGCGTATGAAAGTTTTCAGACATTTCACAACTGTTTTTAGTGAGTTACCCAACTGTCTAGTCCCTAAATGGCTTTCGAAGTTCACTAACTAGTTACAGCACTTCAACACAACCTGGGACGCAACTCTAACTATTATTTACTGCATGGTTAACATGTAAGTACTTACCTAATTGATTTAACCGTAGGCTCAAGGTACATCAGAAATGGTAAATTAAAGTAGTTGACGATTCAAAATCACTTGCAAAGTTTACTTAAACACCTTGGGACACAAAAATGTAACTACAATTATTGTTATCGATGAGGTTTTAGATTTAATTTAATTTATTTTAGTTTTAATTTTAATGGTTTTTTTTTAACTTGTTATACCTATTGGTGATTAAAATGTTTAAAATAAAAATTCTTTTTCCAGAGAACCATACGATACCGGATTAAAATGTTTAAAAGAAAGATCCTTGTTTTCCAGAGCAACTAAATTTAAATTACAAAAAATGGGCAAGTTATGAGTTAAAAAACATACCTACCTACTCGTACCTCCCTACCTAGCACCAACGAGAGCGTAACCTATGGACGTAAATATTATCGCCGTTATTATACCCAAAGGGTTCCGGAAAATGTTTCGAGATGTAATCTCTGCGTAGAAATAAATGAGGGTTGACTCTACGCTCTTATGACTTGTAAATAACATAAAAAAAGACTTTATTGAGTGTGTATATATGATGATACAATGGAAGGAACTCGAAATTGCTTTTGATTGAAGAAGTGATTTTGTTCAAAATTTGGTTTGCACGTTTTGCTTGGTCTGTTATACAATTTTGTATCGGTGTATTATAAGTTGAATCACTTGAATCTTAAGTACAGATTTGAAGTCTCTAACAAGCTCTTTAGAAACTTCAAGGTAAGGAAAGGTAGCTACTCGGTAGGTACCTATGTTATTTCCACCATATTGGATTTGGTGGACATAACATAGCATAGCATATAGCATAGTGGACAACACATGACGTCACATATGTCTACCTATATCAGTTATATCACGCGCTATTAATTTATTTGATAACACCGATAGACCTTGGGTCCTATAAGGCACAGAGTATATAATCGTGTGCCCAAGGTGCTGGAATGGCAATCTCGCACCGGGATACATGCAGCGTTTGGCTAACCACCCACTAAGACTAGGTGGACAAGCGAGTCGCTAGTCGAGCCGTGATCATTCCGCTACGATGCCGCTACAAAGCCGATGGTACTGCCATAGTCCTTCCAGGTAGCCCGTTTCCATCTTAGACTGCACCATCATTCATCACTTACCACCAGGTGAGATCGCAGTCAAGGACTAACTCGTCAACGAACGAAATGTGCCATGACAAGCTGTGGACATCCCTTGAGACGGCTACGACGATTAATTCAGTTTTTAATAAACTCAATTCACCCATGTTAATATTAACACTACCTACATAAAACAGCGCGCGTTTTCTCCATTTTCTAAATTGTGTCCAATCCCCACGGGAGAGAGGGACAAACCACGCAAAGCAGAAATAACGTTCCGACCTAGCCATTGTACCTTTTGTAAGTACGTTTTATTTTAAAATTAACGCAAACAGAGATTTGAAAGAGCTTATAATATTATATCCATATTAATCAGTAGGATGTTCGGGATGCCCCGAACGTGCACTAGTTCTCGCCGGTCGGTGTTCACCACTGCCAGGGTCGTCAGGTGACTCAGTCTCCACTCGGTGAAGAGCAGCGCTCTTGAGCAGGCTGGTGGCCCACGGAGGTTATAATGAAACACTAGTATCCTGGTATAACCCCTCAGGCCAGCCGCAGGCTGCCTTTCCCTTCCGCCTATCCTTATCATAAATGCGAAAGTGTGTTTGTTTGTTGGTTTGTCCTTCAATCACGTTGCAACGGTGCAACTGATTGACGTGATTTTTTGCATGTGTATAGATAAAGACCAGGAGAGTGACATAGCTATTTCCACGCGGACGAAGTCGCGGGCATCAGCTAGTAGGTATTATAAATGAGAAACTGTGTCTATCCGGTTACTTTTTCACGAACCATCCGTCTTACGGTCTAACCGATTTTGACGTTAGTAGGCACACAAAAAGCTTGCATGATGCATCCCAGAGATGGACGCTACTTTTATCCTAGGAAATCTCACGCCATTTTTATTAGCCCATTCGTTTAACGCATTTCGACGACATTTGGTACAGAGGTAGGAAGCTAGCATCCCAGAGAAGGACACGGGCTCCGTTTTATCCCAGAGAGTCATAATTCCCACGGAATTTTCAAAAACATAAATCCACGTGACGTAATCGCAGCCATGTAGGTACGATGTTTCCTTCGCCGTTAAACAATGTGATATTAATTAGATGATTGCTTAAGTGGGCTCAGTTCGGTGCTTCCTTCATACAAACGTAGGAGGGTTATTACTACATTATTTGATATTGTATGCTCAAAACTAAGTATTATATCGATTAATCTCGTCATTATCTAGGTTTATTGATATATGAAACATTAAAAAAATAATATGTTTTAAAGTTACGAGCCTCAAAAGATTCCTATTTTAAGACAAAATTTATGGGCTTACAACTTTGGGCGTTAATAAATAAGATTAGGGGTATGAAAATTGTACAGGAATTTAACATTAGACATAGTTTATTTATTCATTAGTTGAAATAACTATACTTTGTAAACATAAAGCTAGTAGTTTTTTCTCAAAAATACTTTTCCTAAACCCTTGATTTCGGTGAAAATCATCGTGCCTCTCACCTTTCTCATACAATGTCAAGTGAAAAGCAAACAGGTTCGGTCGATCGTACTGCGTCATCTTAATACAGCATAGCACATACTTCTGTATAAAGTTAGAGGTGCGTGACCGGTATCGAACCTTTGTCGTGGAAAGAGGGGTATTAGCTACGAGAACAATTTCGTTCGACGATAAGTCATAATCACGAGCTAAGTAAGCTAAATAATTTCAGCTTCCGTAAGCTTACGGAATTACGGTGCGATTTCTTTCAGCAATAGGATCCTCTTAGAGCGCTTATCAGTGTTGAACAGACCACACTCGGTGCCGTATCAAATTAATTTAACGCTATTACGTACCTACCTACTTTTACTTACATAAGGTCCTAGTCTTCAAGGTCTTACAAATCAGATAATAATGTAGCTAAGCTAGGGACTAGTTTTTGGGTTCCGTGCCAAAATGTTACAAAAGGATTATTTTTAAATAAGGGTAAGTATTACCCTTATATTAACCTAACTCTTAATAATAATATACCTACATATAACATATATGTATGAGAGAACACCTTGCTTAAACTACGAAATTTTGAATTTGGTAATTCAAACATTTCGATTTTGGCATTTCGTATTATTGGTATATTGGTACGCGACAGGTCGAGATGGTAGTCGCGCTAACCCAGTGCGGGCGCTATGCGGATTTGCAGGGCTTCCTCCCGCCTCATACCCTGATTGCAATCTCGACCTGTCGCGAACTATACCTAATGTTTCATTATCTCAAAACACCATACATCGCGTTGTGCGTCAAAAGGATCAATGTGTACAAACCAAAATAAAACACTTCATTTTATTTGACAAATCTACATACAGTACAAATTTAATAGGTAGTAACTTCTGATAGATATAATTATACACAACTGTATACATATCTAAATAATAAGAAATAAGAATTATTCCTATGGAAATAATAATTAGGTATTACGTACCTATAATGAATACATAATATAATAAACATCTTTCTTATAATTATTATAAAGGCATTTGGCCACTTAATTTAATAACTATTAGGTATTTTCCCATTAAACGATACGATAACAAAGTCACATCAAATATTAAGTACCTACGCGTAACGAAAGTTGGAAGTGTTTAGACAGGCAGTGTAGATATAGGTTTTGGGCCTTATGTATTTCAAGCATTGAACTAATAGATATTAGTAGATACTAGATACCTATAGAAGGGAAGGGTCGAACCTTAGAATAACAAGGTCAAACAAAATATTTTCTGTATATTTTGTTTTATTTCACATACTTAATTATGATTATTTCCCTACACGAAAGTATCCCGACACGGTCTCAAAAAATTATATAGTAAATTGGTAACCCTAATCTACATATTTGTCGTGCAATGGGCAAGGGCGTTGAACCAATGTGACATGTATAATACCCTTTTTTAAAGTCGCAACGGCAAAATTCCGCAGAAACGCAGACTAATACAGAATATAACGTACTCCAATGAAATATAGACCTTATTGCTTGGCGTTAAGATTTTAAACACAAGAACAGAGACTCGTTCTATCGCGCGTACAAAACATGGCGCACAGGCAGCAACCAATGGGGGATAGACGCGAGCTATGATTCGCTGATATTTTCGCGATATTTAAAAATAAGATTTTTGCGCAGGTGCATCGACATAACGCGTAGCGAAAAAATCTAAGTCTATGGATATAACTAAAAGTGGTAGAACTGTAGGTACCTAGTGCGCTCTTTAGTCTTTACGATAATTCGCCCATACTATTATGACAGATTTAGGCATAATATTAGTTATCTTCAAAGTCACACTGGAGCCTCTGTGACTACGTGGACAATTTCTTGTGGTTATCGGATCGGATAGTGTGAAAACGCTCTTACAATCTAAAGACCCCACAGATTATAACATTTCGACCTGATGTAGTAGGTACTTATTTGATACCTATAAAGTTCTTATAATGTGTAGGAGCCCTAAAACCGAGTTCCTATTAGACAAAGCTGGGTGGTTAAACAGAAAATTGAATCAGATTATTGCTGAAAAAATGATCACATCATCTATTAAAAATTTGTTGAATACATCTCTTCTCCCCTCCGCTTAGGTTAGGTGAGTAGGTACCCGGGTCCTAGGAGCGGAATGGGAAGTGTTTTCCATCAATCTTCGAAAGATTATTCTTACTCATCTAACAATAACCTGATTCACTCTGCTCCGCTTCAGTGGAAACGTAGCCTTAAGCGGACATAAGGCACCCCTTAGTTACAAAATGCAGCTTTTTAAAAGCCACCGATTTTCCACGGCTCAGTGAAATGGGAACTATCCTTAATTTGATAACAATTATTATGAAACAAAAAAAATACGCTTAATAATCAAAACACATAATTGAGTAGGTACAAAATTTTGAAACCACCTTCCTAGTAATAAAGCTTTGATTCGACTATCACATTCTGTTTAATATATTTTTCTTTAAATCTCCAAGCTCATAAGAATAACTAAGTATAGAATAATAATTATGGATACAATAATTGGTATTGGTTTAGTCTGTTCACATAGAAATTCCCAAATATGGCAACAATGCGTCAAACAGAATAGGTATTCAATAAAGGCTGATTTTTTAATCACCAAATAAACTTTGACTCTATTGACGACATTACGACAGATTTCTAATTAAAAAAATTGCCCAACTTATTACTTAGACCTCATTTTAAGGCCTTCGTGCACCCATCCGTATTCGGTTCGTATCCGTGAATTTTCGAGTACATTCGATTCGTATTTTTTTCACAGATCTGTTAAATCACGGATGAGTGCACAATGGCCCTTAGTCAGCCCTAAATTACATGTATTAAACGATATAAAGTTATTTTATAAGTTGCTTAAAGAGAATTATGAATTACAAAAATAAAATTACGAGCATTAGGTACATAATTGTTAGAATAAGGCTGTCATGCAGCTAGCGCAGGCTGCAGGCAAGCGCGCTCCAACTTAGACAGATCTATAGAGCGCACTTTGACTTTGCTCAGATTTAAAGATTGAGTTAAAACGAGACAGATTTATGTGAGAGATATGGCTCTGTCGCGTTTTAACTCTGTCTTAAGTCTAAGCTAAGTCAGAGTGCGCTCTATAGATCTCACCCTTACACCTCATCAATGCTTCTTTAGAGCATGATCGTCGTCAAGCGAAAGCCTATCATGCCATAAAAAAAAGCTTAAAACCATTTAAATAGCAAAAAATGTTAAAAATTTCTATGTGGTTAATGAAATCAGTATATCTGTAACATTGTTATAAAAAATTTGAAGTGCCCTGTGTTAAATAGTGTTATGGCACATAAGTATGTGTGGCACTAAACATAACGGTGCTAAATCGTTGTACATAAGAGTACAGATCTATAGAATAGAGTGACTTTGAGTTTGCTCAGACTTAAGTCACTTTTAAAATAAGACGCGTTATATCACCGACATAAATATATCTCGAGTTTTAACTGAAACTTAAGTCTAAGCAAAGTCAAAGTACGCTCTATAAATCTCAGCCTAAATAATGCTATCCTTTTCCACAGAGTTAATTGTTAAAAGGATAATTTTAATGTTAGACTTGTCAATTTAATTCAGTAGAGATTTATGTACAGCCTGATTAGCGCCATTATTAAAAATAATAAAGTAAATTAAACTAAGATTTAGGCTGAGATTTATAAAGCGTACTTCGACTTTTCTCAGACTGAAATAAGTTAAAACAAGACAAAATTCAGAGACGTAAATCTGTCTCGTTTGAACTTTAAGGCCAACATCTGTAGAGCGTACCAAATGTCCGCAAAGTAAAGTCAAAACGTTAAACTTTTGCTTGGACTTTTCTTGAGTCTGAGCAAAGTCAAAGTACAGTACACGGCAGAAAATAATGTACATCGGCCTTCAGAATGACATTTCGGCTTTTGACTTCAAAAGTCCTGTCACTCATACCTATATTATGACGTTTTGTCGGTCTCAACGAGAGAGACAATGCTATACAAAATCGCTATCTCCTTCTAAGGGTCGATGTACATTATTTTCTGCCGCGTACTGTACGTTCTATAGATCTGAGCCTAATTAAAGTCTTCAAAGTCAAATTTAGCTTTAAAGATCCCAGCTTAGACCATGCAACAAACAAAAGATATCTCCCCAGACCTCGTCATGTCGCAGACTGCAGCGATAGTGTTTAGTATTAAGTATAATATGTAGGTATATTATTTGCAGAGCACATTATTATTATTTTGTAATACCAAGTAGGTAGCGTTGTACCATATTTTCTTCCTTAACAATAAAGTATTAAGATCAGGGAAGAATGATTATTATAACAAAGCAAAAGAGTAGAATAGAAACATACTTAGTAATAACCACCCTAAAATGCTAAAAAACGGGTTAGATTTTTTCAGTAAATCAGTGAATCAAAATTAAAATTTTATTATTGCCTGGCTACGGGAATCTGCGATAAGATAAATGCAATTTTTTTATAACCCGTTTAATAGTCGCGCAATAATTAACATCCTATTCGTCCCTACAAGAGACTTATGTCCAGCAGTGGACAGGTTGACAATGATGATGATGATGAATGATGTTGAATAATTATTAATATACTATATTTATCTATATTTTATTTAATATCATGCATAAAACTCTAAACCAAGTTATAAATGAGAGTAAAGTTTTATATATAACCGTTCTTTTGAGCAACAAAAGAGCATTTTATAATAATATCCATAACATAAACATATAATATAATGTATAATAATCATCTACAAATACAATGTAGAAGTTATATAATATTTCGTACAAAGATGTACAGGATTTTTTGTATCAAGCATTCAATTAGTCAATTATTTTCAATTTTTTTACACAATAGTTCTAATTGACAGTAATGCCTAGTTGTCAAGATACAAACCAAACTATTAAGACTAAACATTGCACTTTTGGTAGGTATGTAGCCGAAAGTAATGTACATCGACCTTTAGGAGATAGCGGATTTGTAGCGGGTTTGTCGTTGAGACCGAAAAAGCGTCATATAGGTATGAGTGACAGAGACAACGCTCTACAAAGCCGAAATGTCATTCTAAAGGCTGATGTATATTACTTTCGGCCGCGTACTGCACAGTGTACATCCTTTGCAGAAAAGGATATGGCTAGATTTTTAATCTAAAGTTAGTCTTAATTAAAATAGTTTTGAGTTTAAATAAACCAACTTATTAATTTTTTGCATTTGAACACTTTTAAAAAACTTAAAATTCAGTCCTAAAGTTAGAGTTTCAATATACAGTTTTACGGCTACAAAGTTTATTGCTTGAGTGTATTTCAATTACTATAATGTACGAGTGTGTATTTGTACTGTGTGTTACAAAAATAATTTTAAATATTCTTCATCTTTAAACTTATATTGTTACCATAAACATTTTTTATTTTTACTCAGCTGTTCATTTAGTTTGTTGTATATCAGAGTTGGCACCAATAAGGCTCCATACAGTATAATCATTTATTATATGATTATAATAAATGATGTACCTACGTCTTATTAATGATTTTTCAATTTTCAATAATTAAGTGAAGAGCAAACATAATTTAGGCTGAGATCCAAAGAGCATATTACTCTGACTTTGCTCAGACTTAAGTTTTAGTTAAAATGAGACAATTTTTTGTCAGCAATATAACACTGTCTGTTTAAACAGTGTCTCAAGTCTGAGTAAAGTCTTAATTCGCTCTATAGATCTCAGCCTTAATTCAGAGTCAGTTTTAAAGTTTTGTTGTTTTAAGATCTGTACAATTTTTTACTAATCAATCATTGCTTATAATTTTAAATCTAATTACTCTTATTATTTCATCATTAAGTTAAAGTTAACATACTTGTTATTATAACTCTTTTGTAGACAAAATACATAATTGACATAAATCCCAAACTGTAATTTTATTACAAAGCCTTTAAAAAAGACACCTATTGATTTGTTACTAGTCAAATATTTGGGATACCGTTTCACTGGGACAGCTTGTGATGTGGCACGGGTTGCGAGAAAGTGACAGTTGACGTAAAAGTTAAGGAATTGAACATTGCTGTCACCCTCCCACAACCTGTACCCTACCTACTATACTATATCCGCGCTACCATACCTTACCGCTACCATAACGCCCTCTCTCTTTGGCTCTATCATTTGTATTGTATGGGTATGTAACAGAGAGGACGCTATACTAACATATACGAGGAATGAAGGACGGCTAGGGTGTAGCCATATCAGTCAAGCTGTACACCTAGTCTACTTATGTACTGTCAGAATATTCTAGTAGGTATCCATTCTTACCATACAACAAAACAGAAAACGTGGACGGTAAAACCAGATTGCTTAAATCCTTGATCAAGTATGGAGCCCTCGAAAAGTACACCAAGCCAGTTCTATCCAAACATAGCCCCGCAGTTCGAGCATCTCCTATTTTTAAGAGCGAGACAGCACAAAATGCCTAAGGGGAAGAAGAGGATAGCGCACAGAATACCAAGGCACGTGAAATCATCTTCGAGGATACCAACTCGACAAGCGGGGCAAGCTCCAACCGCTATAATTGGCGGTGGAATGATAATATTTGTATGTGTTGCCCCATAGTTGGGGACAAAAGCAGCTGTTGGGTCTTGTGGTGTACCATATGGAGTGTATCCTGGTGGAGGGGGTGGGAATGCCCCTGGCGCCGGTTGCGGGTTTGGTTGAGGATACGCGCTGGGCTGAGGATACGCCTGTGGCTGAGGGTGCTGCTGAGGATACTGCTGTTGACCTGAAATTTGAAGGTGAAAATTATTATGGCTTCATAGTCTTTTGGGCGGTGATAAGATATTGGCCTTCATTCAAGAGTTTGGGGGTGCACCTCTAACTTTTCGGAGTTGAGTGCATTTTAAGCAATGAAATATCACTTGCTTTAACGGTGAAGGAAAACATCGAGAGGAAACCTGTATGCCTGAGAGTTTTCCGTAATGTTCTCAAAGGTGTGTGAAGTCTGCCAATTTGCACTAGGCCAGCATGACAGACTATGGTCTAAACCCTTCTCATTCTGAGAGGAGACTCGTTCTCATTGGTGGGCCAGTGATGGGTTGATCATGATAATGATGATGAAAGTCTTTTGGGTGGCTATAGTTTAAAGAAGTCCATAATAATAATATATAGTTGTATAAGTTTACAACTCTACAGATTGATCATTTCTAAATTTAAACCAGTGGCCCTACCACGGTTGTTTGACAGCTACAATGTCACGATCGCAATCATCTCTGATTGGTTAATGCTAGATAGATAGAATAGAATCGCACAAATTCAGCCAATCAGAACAATTGAGATTGTAATAATGATTAATGCAGATTTTAGACAATCACCCTACAGAGCAAAATAGAGCGACATTATGAATACCACGGAACCACATGGTACAATAATTTTTAAAATATAGCAAAACTCGACAGTAGATGTACCCTACTATAATACTCTAATTCTACAAACCAATGTTGTCTCAGAAGTAGACTGCTGCAAGCTGTTTAATTAACATTAACAATAAAATCATAAAAATAAAAATAAAATCATTTATTTCCACCAAATACAATTCATATTTTTGTTAGTATTGAGACCTTAAAACTAGTTATTATAAAATTCTTACCAAAACAATACTGTGCACCTGTATTCCGAACTAGTAGAAACTGTGTCTCGGAAAACAGGGCCTCCAGCTCGGTGAATACAAAGCTAACTACATACTAACTAACATACTAACTAAACTAAAGAGCTAAAGAAAATAATATGTGTGTGGAAGTCCATGTTATCTGTGTTTGTGTGGGCGTGAGTGCGTGTGTGTGGGGGTGAAAGTGAGTGAGCATGTATAAGTGTGCATATGTGAGTATCTTTGCTATATTATGTTTGTGTACAATTGGGGTTACACTAGAATATCCAGAAGTCTTTCAGTATCCGAGTAAGTTTGTTTCAGAAGCCATTCCTTAAGAGAAGATTTATATTTATACCTATTCAAAGAGTGGAGAGAAAGAATCTTATGCAACTGGTTATAAAGATAAGGTCCAAGGAAGACAAAAAACCTACGGCTAAATGCAGTATTTCGTTTACTATATGTTGCTAGTTGGGGCCTACGACGGGTGCATTCTTGGTTGTAATTCATACACGAGTGCTGCTTCAGAGCAGTCGCGAGAACAAACAATTGACGTACTGTTAGCACCCTACAATACTCGTACAACAAATGCGTAGGATGCCAACGCGGCAAGAAGCAGCACACTTTCAGTACAGCTCTTTGTGCGCGTTCGATTTGAATAAGGTGGGTTTTAGCTGCACCACCCCAAGAGGTTATGCAATAGCTAAGGATAGACTGACATAGTGCTTGATAGACCATTTTCAAGATTTCAGGTTCGGCTGAGTGACGCAGTTTCTTGAATATATAGATAAGCTTACGTACTCTGTTTGATAGGTGTTCAATATACTTTTTAAAGGTTAGGTTGCAATCAATTACTATGCCAAGATATCCTATGGAAGTGACATTATCAATAGTTTGTTGGAGATTACTATCAGATGCGCAGCTACCCTGAATTGATGAGGCAATCAACTTTGGTAGAGAGTTACCTGAAGGAATTGTAGAGTTTCGAATGGACAAATTAAGACATTTAGTTTTAGTGATATTTAAGGTTAACAAATTGTCGTTAAGCCAGTTTCTTACGGTGTCAAAACCTTTTTGGGCCAGCCGATAAGCCTCCGACCAGGTATTAGCAGAAAAGACGAGAGCTGTATCGTCGGCATAGGAAAATATCATACCTTGATCTAGGTGAAGGTTACATAAGTCGTTCATATAGACTAAAAATAAGCTCGGGCCAAGAATACTGCCCTGTGGCACACCATGTGTAATTGGTAATTCAGAGCTTATGTAGGAATCTATTTTGACGAATTGGGTTCTTCCTGTCAAGTAACTCTGAAAGAGTGATAGTTGGTTACCTCGAATTCCAAGAGACTGGAGCTTGGAAATTAGAATAGGCGTAGAAACTGTGTCGAAGGCCTTGGCCAGGTCTAGGAATAATGCTACACACTTTTCTCCTTTATCTAGCTTGCCCACTAAATGGTCTATAAGACTATGAACGGCATCAGCAGTTGACAAATTTTTACGAAATCCAAACTGGTTTTTAGACAACAGTTTACAAGACTCCAAGTAAGAAACCAGTCTAGAATTTATGATTTTCTCAAGAATTTTAGACATGGCTGGCAAGATTGAGATGGGCCTATAGTTTTCAACACGATCTCTGTCGCCTGATTTAAAGATGGGATGCAGAAGCGCTTTTTTAAATAGGTCAGGGAAGATACCTGTTTTGATACTAAGATTACAAATATATGTGAGCGGTGGAACAATTACGGTTTTATACTTTTTTAAGAATTCTGATGAGATGCCATCCCAACCGGCTGCGCAATTATTTTTTAGAGAGTTGATCATGCGTTCAACTTCGGACTCATCAGTCTCAAGTAAAACAAAGGATTCCCTGTGAGATGTAGGCAAAGGAGGTATTCGACCATTTTTGTCTATTTTATCAGCAAGTTGTCTTCCTATATTGGCAAAGTAGGAATTGGCTTCGTTAATGCAGTCTTGTTTATTAATATTAGAAAGCAAAAGTTCTCGTGCGGAGGACTGAGATTTAGATAAATTCGTTACGGACTGAATCACCTTCCACAATAATTTTGGGTTTTTACCAGCTTTGATAAATTCATTTCTTTCGTAGTCTCTTTTAACTTTATGAAGCAAATTAGAGCAATAATTACGGTACCTTTTATAGGAAACTTTTAACACTTCATTTAAAGGATCCTTTTTGAGCTTATTATGTAACTTATCTCTATGGCGTATGCATTTCAGTAAACCTGGAGTTATCCACGGCTTGATAGGTCTGTTTCTACGAGATAAGGAAATTACTTTAGTATTAGTTGATAAGGCATATAGGATGGGCTCAATTAAATTCTTGGCTGCTGAATTTGGGTCGGGTGTTAAGTATACGGAGTCAAAATTGATGTTGAGCATGTCACTACTGAGCTTAGCTTCATCCGTCTTTGTAACAAGGGGTCGGAGATGACGATTATTTTTAATCTTAGATAAAGATACCAATACAGCATAATGGTCAGTAACCGTGGATTCTAATACCAAAATTTTAGGTGAAGCTATGGTTTTTAGGTTTGCATGGTCAAGACATGTGAACCCATGAGTTGGTATTGTATGCCCCAGGAACAGACCATTGTTAGCAAGGAAATCAAGATAGTCTAGTGATTGATTGGATAAATGATTATTTGCAATGTCAATATTAATATCTCCAACAAAAATAATATTTTTGTATGATTTATAAAATGAGAGGGCTCGATCTATAGACTGTATAAAGATTGATGGATCATTAAATGCATAAGGTCTGTAAATAGAAACAATAGCAAGATCAGAGCCAACAGTAGTTATTAGACAATTTGCTTCGGAAACTTCTGGTTCAATAGTTTTAGCATTAGATAAGTTATTTTTTATGTATATAACTACTCCATCGTTCTGGTTATAATTGCATGATGTTTGGTAAAAGCTATAGCCTTCTAGAGTGGGAACAACGGGATTACAAGAAAGCCAGCATTCAGACAAAACAATAATATCACAGGAGGTGTGAATTCTTTCCAGTAAAGTCAGTAGTCCACTAAAGTTGGCATTTAGGCTACGAATATTTTGAGTTAAAATTTTTAGGCACGACTTTGATGTCGGTAGTAAGTCAGAGCACTCGTCAGGGCTACATAGCAAAGCGTCACAAAATGAGACATTGTCCAGGTTATATAATACATCATTAACAGCTGCGAATTTGACATTTCGGTAGTGAATATTTAAATTATCGTATGTTAACAGAATTACAAAAAGAGACTAGACACTAAACAACAACGAGATTAAGAATTTAACTGTTCTAGCTGTTCAATATTCCGCACGACAATATGTTCAGAGCCCTCGGATTTTCTCAGAAATACTCGTCCATTCTTGACCCATACAAATTTATAGTTTAACTTCTTAGCTGTTTGCCTGGCAGACGCGTGTATTTTCTTCAGTTCCGAGGTCAAGTGATCTACTACATAAATTGGTTTTTTTTCGCCTCCTATACCAATATGATTCGTGTTTAGTTTATCTTCTTTATTTTTCTTATTAAAATTGATCACACTAGCTAAATATGTATCTCGGATGCGTGGACTTGAGAACTTTACAATTACAGAACGTGGACGTGGATTTCCCGGGATTATCTTAGCGACCCTGGTACATTTATGGATATCTGCGTCTGTAATACCACTACCGGTAACCTTTCCAATTTGTAAGATGACATTTGGTAAATTTTCAGCTTTGTATTCAGGTAGGCACTGTATCTCCAAGTTGCTCATTCTCGAGTGTTGCTCCATGGTGCTCAGTCGGCTATTGAGGTCTTTGACAATAGATTTAAGGTTATTATTTTCTCCTTTGAGCTCTTCTACCTGTATTAGTCTTCCTTGCAACTCTTTTTTTAGGTCCTCGTATTGATTGTTGATAAAACTCATGGCTTCCTTTATCTCATTTATTTCTTTGAACATTTCTTTAGTTTTAGTATCTAATATTTTGGTCAGATTATTTTCCATTTTGGACAACAGGATGTTCATCTCTTCCTTCATTAGCTGTTTAACGTTATCAAGTGTGATGTCCTCCTGGGTCTGTGACATGGATGAGGGTTGCATGCGTCTAAAAGTGATGTTGGATGACGGGCTCGTCTCGGAGGATGCACCAGCAGGGCCACGCACGGGCGTATTGGTATTGTCACCTTTTGGTTGCTTAGAGCGACAGGATGGGCATATCCAATTTGATTTGCAGTCTACGGAAAACTCCTTCGATTTTGTACTCGATGTGTAGATACAGTCGAAGTGGTATCGCAGGCCGCATGTGACGCATTTGAGTTGCTCATGCGTGGAAAGGTCGTTAGAGCATGCAGCACACTTTTTATTCTTGGCCGTTTTATTTTTAGGGCTCATCTTTAAGACCTGATATGATTAACAGTTATGTTAATAGCCTTTACATCGTCTAGAGGATTTTGAATAATTGATATCTCATTTTCATACTTTGATACTATGTTATCCCATACTATCTTCAAATATTTTTGTTAAATGGATTAAAAAAATATATAAGGTATGCATTACATGTCTCTGTTCATGAGTCACAGCTTAACAAAGGTACTCCGACTTTATCAAACTTTGATATTATAGCATGACTAATATTTGTATTATAATCATTTCAATTAAAAATAATAAGGCTTAACAAATGTTTATAAACACTAAATATAAGTATTCAATAAAATGTAACAAAGTGCAATGCACACATATAGAGTTGAGTGTGAGGTTAATAATAGGACTGCTGAGGCGAAATTGAGGTTGGAATTATTTTACGTATACTCTTTATTATTATAACTCCAATTTCAACATGCATTAGTTACCTATCCTAAGTAAATCTATAATCATTTTACTTATGGTGTAAGCCATAAGCAAAGTCCAAGTTTTGTGACGAAAAACCAACTTAGGAATTAGTAATTAAGGATAACACTAATTGGTTTTAGACTGATTCATAGAAGAAAAGGAAAAAGCAAAAATGCTACGACTCTTTTTATAATCTTGCACAATAATATCATAACTAGGTGCTATTTTTGTGCTACATTATAATATTGTATACTGTGAAACCTTATCTCGAATAATGCTCGAATGAATCAGAAGTTTTTCAATATCAAGTAGGTATTAATGTTAAAATTATTTTACCTGGTGGTAAGGTTGCGTAGTATGGAGGAGGTTGTTCCGTAACAGTTGGCTTCTCCATTTTCCTTCGAATTACCAGTTTAGCTCTTGAAGAATAATATCTTGGAAATAAGAAGTACCTGACTTCAATAATAAACGCAATAAGACGAAAACAAATTAATTCTCTTCTCAATCGTCAACAAAGTAAAAAGTCAGCTGTCAAAAGCAAAAAGACAAGCAAAAGTCAAAACTTATATTGGAGTGGAGCCATAGATTATGTCATATGCCTATGGTCGTTGTTCACTATGGAATTTAGGGATTCGCAAAAAATATCGATACCTACCTATTTGAATAGTATCGAGTAGGTATCGAATATTGATGTACTATTGTTTGTAGGTTATCTAAATCTAAATATATAAAAGGAAAAGCTGACTGACGTGACTGATCTATCAACGCATAGCTCAAACTACTGGACGGATCGGGCCAAAAATTTAGCATGCAGAAAGGATTTTTGAAAATTCAACCCCTAGGGGTGTAAAATAGAGGGTCGTTTGTGTAGTCCACGCGGACAAAATCACGAGTATTATAGTAGGTAAATAAAACACAGAACCAGTATTAAACTTTCAATAATATAATATGTAATATTCATTATATATTACAGAAAACAATAACTAATAACGCCACTATCTATGAATTACGTTTCTAAATCGATCACTATTATATTTACAGTTAGGTATCATAATATTCTATTCCCCAAAATAAACTAAACATTATACTGTCCATTTTCACACATACATACAGAAATGTAACGAACGTTAAGTACAGTGCGACAAGGCTCTGTTGGCACTTGAATGATATGGCCAGGAGGGCGCTGTTGGAGAACAAAGGCTTAGAATATTCACTTAATTAACGTTGACGGCAACGTTAGTTCCGATTTTCGCCACGCGCTGAGATAGCCTTGTCGCACTGTAGTAGTGTTATACGTTTGCGTTACCTATAAAAAATACTTACTTATTAACTCAGACAACAAATCATCCAATGGGAAGCATAGTCAATTAACATAATAGGGTGAAGTCTATAAATCTTAGCTTTATTAATATTTAAAAAATATTTAAAACGGAAATTTACGAAATAGATACTACAACAAAATTTTTAAGCCAATATTTTATGGCTGATATTCAAATACATAAAGAAAATTATAATATAAAAGAAATCGGAGCTGATAGTTTAAATGTCAAAATATACAATTATCTTGGTTCTTAAACCACAGTAACTTTCTATAATAATTAATAATGCATATTTACAGACCAGATGTCAATAAATATCCTATTCTAGGACATGGACTGAATTATGTCCCTATATAACGAAGAACTTACAAAGAATCAGTGTCATTGACCAATTAGGTACATATAACAATTTCAGGTGATTTTTTAAGAAACTCAACTTAATAATTTACTGTAGCTTAATCAGCTTTGAATCAAACAGAAATACATATTTTTGCTATAATACCAAAAAATATTAAGTAAGTTGTAGGTAAATTATGGAAATGACAAAATATATTATTTTACATTTCAAAATGGCATCAAACACAATAATAATTAGAGACTCGCAACAAAATATCCAAACACTCCATTGTCCTAATAAATATAAACATAAATGTATCTCCAAATAGTACTAAAATCAATCCGTCTTTCAGAATTTTAATTCGACACATTATTAATAATAATTAGTGTCTCATATCATTAACAACATCTTACCATATCACAATGGAATGTAAATTATTACAAGATTTTTATTCTAAATTGTGGTACAGTTTAGAGCCAAAATAATAATATCATTTATCTAAAAAAAAGTTTAAAAAAAAGAATCATTAAAATCGGTTCATATTTGGCGAAGATTTCGCGTAACAAACATACAATAAGACATACATTCGAATTGAGAACCTCCTCCTTTTTTCAAGTTGGTTAAACATATGCAATGCCTGATTAAAACCCTACTGTTTACAAAGCTATTACACTGATCGCGAGCAATTTACTCTCATTAATTGAGGAGTTCCGTTCTCCATCTCCGAAGATATTCATCAGATCTTTACCAAATTAAAATGGGACCACCTCTGAAGTATGTCCTACAGAACAAAAAAGAATTATCAAAATCGGTTCATAATTGACGGAGTAATCGCGTAACAAACATACAAAAAAAAAACATACAGTCGAATTGAGAACCTCCTTTTTTTGAAGTCGGTTAAAAAATCACTGTCATTATCAAACACAATAACATAAACTGGTCCAAAATTAAGTTTTTTACAACAAAATTATATTTTGTCAGTCGTCACTGGGACATCCAATATTATAATCAAATATAACTCAATAAACATAAAGCTAAGATAGAAATAGGCTGCTTGATGGTTTTTGATAGTTGCAGATAGTTCAAAACCAGACTTAGGTTGTAATTGTGTTAATTGCACATAACAAAATAAAATATGACGTAAAACTTTGCTACTGGTACTGAATTGGTTGGAAATAAAATCCAACAATTTTTTACCACATGATGGGTCATCCTGTGGTCATTGTTTCAACTTTTCTGTAAGCAAAACTCAACTGTTGTAGATAGCCCCTCTATTCATCCGATCCATCACAGTGAAAAGTTCTGTCATTAAGTTGATATTTAATTCAGTGGCGTGCATAGGGTTTGAAGCCAAGGTAGGCATTAGTTCGGTACCAATTTACTCATAATGAAAAGTAAGTATCTAATGTTATTTCGACTAGGTATGCAGTGCTTTTATGCCTTGCGCGCCACTGATCTAGTTCAACGTCTAGAACCGCACAGGCACCCAGCCGCCGGTCTGTTCGTCGCGGCGGTAGTAATGCGGCCGGTTATCCGGGAACACGGTCACGGCCGGGAACGGGTGTTGTTGAATGAACTTTAGAGTCACACGAATCTGGAAGAAAACAAACTTATGTTAAGTACAATCTGGATAATTACAATAGTTATTTAATTTATTTTAATAATGACTTAAATCATGACTAATATTCCCCTTTTCCCTCCAACTATGCGTAAAGTTTGCGCTAGGAGTAGGTACGATAATAGTGCAACGGGTGGGGTTTGAACCGCTGACTTTTCGGAATCCAGTCCGCTCCTGTAACCGTTGAGCTATTGACACTTTTATATCAAACTATTGTCAGATTTTATAAGACTAAAATAGGACAATACAGGAATGGCCCCTAAATTTTGTGGGCCTTGTTTCAGCTCGTGTCTAGATGAGGCTTCATCAGCTAGTGTACTGCAGACTGCTGCGGTGTAGAATTATGGAATGCGTCGAATCGGTCGAATCACCAATCCAAACCTCTCAACAGTACAAAATGAATATTCTTCATGTTTAATTGTCAATTTATTTGGCAGGCAATTTGTTTGCAATAACTTAATTAGATAACTATAGCCCTCAGTACATGAGAGCCTTGTCAAGGGCCTGAACACTTACGTGATGGACGAAATGCGGCCCCTCAACAGCTGGTGTAGTGCTGAGATGCTGGAGAATGAAGTCATCAGATTGGTCAAGCCACAAGTCTACACCTCTCAACGGTTCATACGTGAATGGTCCGATGCGTAGCATCCCAACGCCGTTGTCGTAAATGTCTAAAACCTGAAAGCCATAAAACAAAATTAACTAAGTACTTTTACATTGATGAGTTTATCAATATCAATCAATAAATATCTTATTTCTTATTACTAAGGTAACTGGATTTACATTCACTAATTAGATCCTACTTGCATTTATTTAATTTGAAATTCAACGTTTTTTTCGACTATGATACTGCTTCATATCGATATTTTATCGATGCCCATGGAAAGCGATACGTTTCTAGTAGCTACTCACTTGTGCAGAATTTGGTCCACCAGTGATATTCCTCGCCCCGCGTAGGGGTAGTTCAGGTCCCTTGTCAGGGAAAGTCGCCGGGAACAGATCCCCGGCACGGATGTCCACACCGACCCCGGTGACAAGGGGTGCAGGCGACCCACCGCCTAATGCCGTGTTTAACTCACAACAGCACGCGAGAGTTAAGTCTATTTCTTCTGAAAGACGATGGAATGATACTGAAAATAATAAAGAAATAGGGTTTGATTAGCAAATTAAAAATAAATCAAGAGATATCATAATGAAGAAACCTGCAAATCTTGAAAGTCTGGCGTATGAGTTGTGAAATAGGTACCCATTCCCCTGATAAATACGAAGAATTTACCCTGCTTCAGTTCTATCTATTAATTATACCAACTTTTACCGAAATAATAAATTCATATACTTAGTAAGCAAAATTAAAACGTCTAAAAAAACTAAATGAAGAACAAAACGTAGACTAACAATACGTCATCAATTACGACTCTAAACAAGCAAAAGACGAATTATATTAACGCACTAATTGAAATTCATACCTACCTAACAATGCACACCCACGCTTCGTTCCGCTAATATGTGCGACACCTATTTGGCACCCTGACAATACCTACCTGTAGGGTTACAATGACTTTATACCCCTCGAAAACGTTCATTGATTTCGAGTATCGAATAACTATAACGTAAAGTAGATTGGACTTAACCACCTCGTTTTATGGCTCAAGTTCGTCTATACAATATCTTCAGCGTATCAAGCATACCATTCTCGATATTAAAATAGACAGTACTGAATGCACGAATTTACAATAACCACGTTTGGATATCGATGCATTCAGGAATGTTTTAGAACTTTTAGGTCTATTTCACTCTGATGTAATCGTTTCGAATTTCGATGTTAGAAATCTATCAATCTTGTCGTTATATACAAACTCGTACTTGGTCTGTCCGCATCGATGTATCGTCCGTTTGACCTTTGTATCATTCGAGTGCATAGTTCGAGTGATATTTGAGATACTACGTTACTTCAAATTAAATTCTATTTGTAAATACTTATTATGCAAATATCAAAACAGTTTGTGTCTGGTATAAGTCTAAATAGGTAGCTACTATCGAATATGTATCGATATGAATCGATTTTGGCAGTGCTCTACAGATACTCGTACTACGGATCGTTCTGACCATAGATAGTAGAATCGTCCCAAAGTGGAATCGTCCTAATAACGGTTTTGAAATTAATTCAATAATATGTATAGATGTACCATCTTGTATCTATTGCACTCGAACACATTTGATTTTAAATCACTAACTACGACTTTTGCCTTTCCTGAAGCCCCTGAGGGGGATGAATTGAACAACTCTGTGAAATCACTGACTTCAGCTCGTTAGAGAGTAGTATACCTATTCCTTGCTTCTGCTAATATAAGTTTGCTTGTATATCTATTTTAGTGGTTTCAATCCTCAAGTTAGTCTACGGGTAATTGATAAAACTATCTTTACTAACTGTTATTAGGTACTACGCCAGTCCGAAGTCCGAACGTCATTTCGCTAATTCACAACATCCATTTGGCATGGTGACAGATGAGTCAGGTCAAATGACCTTCGTAATCTTGTATTTCGAGACGTTCAATGTCCGATAGCAGCTAGCACGTTACAGTTTACACGCTTTCTGTTAGGGGTAGTGAAAAATCTTACGCAGATTTTATCGTCTTGGCAGATAACATCCGTAGAGTAAAACGCCCAACCCAAACCCCTTAGACCTAGAAATATTAAATTTTGCACAAGGGTTTCCTTTTTATACCTATAGACAAAGAATAAGACCGGGTTTTGCGAAATTCCCATGAAAGCGAAGTCGCGGACGGTCACTAGTCATAGGACTGGATATTTCTGTACACACAATATTAGAGAACAACTCTTCAGAGTACCTCTGAGGGTTTGTGAATCCCTCAGTTGCAGTTCAAGTCGACCTTCAGGGCAACCCACTACTAACTGTTGCAACCGCACCATCATATCATAGCGGCCGTTGTTTCCGCTGACATAGGTCATTCCAAGTGCGCGCCAACAAACACGGTCCTTCGCCTTCCTCATTCACCCGCTGTAGTAATGTATGGTGCGGAAATATGAACACTGACAGTTCCACAGTTGGCCTCTTCCACAAATTAAAAGTCACTCAGCGAACTATGGAGCGGGCTATGTTGGAAATCTTTCGCAGGGATAAAATCCGGAACGACGAAATTCGCAGAAGAACAAACGCGACCGACATAGCTCATAGGATTAGCAAGCTGAAGTGGCAAAGGTCTGGTCATGTCTGTCGCAAAACCGACGACGGCTGATAGGGCAGACGTGTTTCTGGAGTGGAGACCGCGTACCTGTAAGCGCAGTGTAGGACGATCTCCAACCCACAAGTCCGATAATTTACATAAGGTGGCGGGAAGCGGATTTGTTAGTAATACTCACACATAATATTAGAGAACAGCTCGTCAGAGTACCGGTGGGAGTCTGTGAACCCGCCAACCAGTTGCAGTTCTTGTCGACCTTCAGGGTGGCCCACTGGTAACTATTGGATCCGCGTCACCATAGCGACCGCTATTTCCGCTGTTCCGGACCTATCTAGTTATCTTCATTATTAACTGATAGACAACCCTGCCGGACATATTATGTCTATTGTAGGAACTGCCGCACGCCGCGGTCTTGTGCCGCCTGAATCCAGCGACGCCCTGTGACTCGTTTGAAGTCATCTGTCCACCAATGAGAGGTCTTTCAACGCTGCACCCGTTATTTATTATGTTAGTAATACTCACACATAATATTAGAGAACAACTCGTCAGAGTACCGGTGGGGGTCTGTGAACCCGCCAACCAGCTGCAGTTCCAGTCGACCCTCAGGGTATCCCACTGCTAGCTGTTGGACCCGCGCCACCATAGCGGCCGCTGCTTCTGCTGTTCCAGACCCATCTAAGTGTGCAAGTGCTACTGCCCCAGACCCTGGAATTGTACAAGACATTTTGTACATTTAAGCGCCCCGACTTCGCACGGGTAGCTTATTAAAATTTTAGGGATCTCTATTTTTTTTATAAACTATATCCCATGTTACTGATGAAAGAATTTCCAAAATTGGTTTAGTAATTCCAGAGATTTCCCCTTACAAACACAACTTACATACTTTACCTCTTTGTACTTAATATTAGTAATTAATGTTATTATTATTAATATTATTAGGTAAATTGAAAAACACATCATTAAAACAAAGAAAGTTTCTTCCTATAGGTTCATCAAAAATATATAAATTTCATCATAAATTACCTGAATGTCTGACAACGACTATAATACAAGATGTGGCGTCGTCCGATCCTATGATACTGACGTTTTCTGAAAACAAATAAAATCCAAAATGAAGTTACTGAAATATTTAGTAAAAAATGGCTTTGTAGGTGTGGCTAATCTTAGTGGTTAGTAATGATGCCGTCTAAAATAGTAGCAGGTAAAACTCAAACCCATAATCGACATAAATCATAACTCTAAATCATCACGACCATGTCAGTGGGGTGGTAACTAGACACAACCAAAGCCTCCCACCAGACCAGACCTAAGACAATTTAGAACTCATTTTCCAAATTGCTTCTGCTGGAAATGAAATCTCGTGCCTCCCATTTATAAACCACTGCGTCAGGGAGATTATGTTCATCGTAGGTACTTAACTACTTACTGTCATGAGGAACAACAGCAGCTAGTTCCCTCTGTGCAACGTATAGAAGACCAGCAGAGCCGACAACTCTAGCAGCTGCGGCTAACAGCTGTGCTGCAGCGTCTCTGTACCCTGGGTGTGCAGTCAGGAGTGCTCTCACGGAAGTGGGACACTCGTCCACGAGAACTCCGTTCAGCACCACCACCATGCTGAATCTGGAACAAGTGAGAAGAATCACATGAACAAAAGAGCTTTAAAGGTTGAGCTGGAGTTTTTAAACAGGTAAAAGTTCTTCTTCTGTTATTTTTGGGTCTACGCCCGCATTCAATGAAACAAGTTTAAAGCCATGGCCAACATGGGTATGCAATTAGTTTGCTTTTATGGGTGCCAGGATTATTTGTGAGTTCGATTTTGTTACGTAGCATTCAAGATGCACTCAAGAGAAATTTATACCTACAATCAGTATCTTCGCAACATTGTACAAGAATATTACGCTTTGCCGAAGGGAATGAGCCTACGAGACCAGACTTGAAGCACCAAATATGTAATAGTACTCCTGAAGCTACTGGAACAAAGAGAGGTCCTGAAGTATTTTGGTTGCACCTTAGGACCTCTCTTTTTTCAAGGGATTCTATTTGATTCTGGAACCGTGACTTCACAAGACAACAGTGTTATTAAGGCTCACTCTTGACAGTTAAGTATGTTAAATGTAAATGCCATACGAGTTAAACAATGTAGTGTTTACAGCACGAGCAAATAAGGATTTTTCGTGCCTTTACAAGGTCTCTTGTTCTTGTTAGAATTCCCGGCGCCGCGGGCATAGCATATGCAAATGTACACCAACACCGGCATCGGTGTAAAATACATGAAAATACACTGTGACACGCTGGTGACCCGCCGGCATTCTGAATACATTACGTGACTATTGTGTTTGGCTTCGTGCGACGCCAATCGAAGCATTTTTTCCACAGCTTTTTGAATAATTATTCATAATATATTATTGTTCTTCACAGAGCGTCTAGTGACATCCATAAATTAAGTGGCGCGAGTTGCAATACTAGTTTAGTGTGATTTACTTTGTTTTAAGACAATAAGTGTTGTATTTAGAAATAAATAGAAGTTTATTTATTTATTTACCTATCTACATACTAAGTTCTTTTACAACCTGTCTTTTTATTACAGGACAGACATTCGCTTGACGAAGTCAATGATGCGGTTTAAGTTGGAACACGCTTGCCTTGAAGAAGCTTGTTCACTCTTGTCTTGAAGGTAGATACTTGTAAATATGCAAAGAAGAGTTCAGATCTCGTCTCCAA
Organism: Maniola hyperantus; assembly: GCF_902806685.2. Taxonomy (NCBI): domain Eukaryota; kingdom Metazoa; phylum Arthropoda; class Insecta; order Lepidoptera; family Nymphalidae; genus Maniola; species Maniola hyperantus. The sequence continues at coordinate 10,726,798 of NC_048549.1, forward strand.
ATTTAATATTAAAAATATAGGCTTCTGGTATCATCGGTTCGGTAGCTTAACAGTAACAAATGGCATGTTGGATATTTAAACAAAAAATTGAGAAGTTCCAAGAAGGCTTTTCGCATTATTATTGCCAACACGACCCAACGCCCCCGGTGTGGTGATCGCAAAACAAGTAGACCAATCTGAAGTTGCAACATATCGGTCTGCCCATGTCATATACTTGGGATTAAATAGGTACACAAGCCTTACATAGATCTGATTTCGTACAATGAGCTATCATATGGCCTGGATATTTAGATTGGACTACTCGTTTTGCGATCATTGTAGCACTTGGTGGACTCAGTACCTAAGCAAAGGCCTCGGAAGAGCCGACTGGCGTGAAGTGTAGGGTCCTAGGAAGCTTCTAGTGTCGGACACAAAGATACTCTATAGGTCCCAAAGCCGGCGAACAAGTGTGGTGGTTATAATGACCGCTAAAGGCTTTGAATATCATCATCATCATCAGCATCATCATGTAAATTAAAGTCTATTGACAAAACTAAGCCATTTTAACGAACACCTAAGACGCATCAAATATACATTGTTAAGCAAGCGTCCAAGCTAGCGAGGCACTTCAAGATCACTCCAGTCTGCATTTAAAAGAGTTAAGGCAGAAACAAACTATGGGACGCGTCCGTAAGCCGCGGCTGACAGCCGTGACTGGTGGGCTCAGTCGTTAGGGACGCCGCTTGCGCGTCCGATAGTTTGTACAGTTTAGTGTACTTATTGTCCGTTCATTGTAACTTGCAACGCCAACATTATTCACGCCGCACGTGTCAAGTCACGATGAACGGACAATACAATGTATTATCCAGTAGGGCGATTTCGTAAAACCTGCAGCAAACATTATTACAATCTCAATTGTTGTGATTGGCTGAAAATGTGCTATTCTTGTTGCAACAATGCATTGTAGCCAATAGTAAGCGAGCGTCAACCAATCAGAGGTAATTCCGATCGTAACATTGTAGCTGTCATTCTACCGCAATCGAGCAGCAGATACCTACCTATAAGCGGCTGACAGCCGCGTCCGTCAGCCGCGTCCGATAATTTGTTTCCGCCTTAACAACCTAAATGCCGTCCCACGTCCTTGCACAAACAAGAGGTGATTAATGACTTGCATCGTACCTGCCTAAAGATTGAGATGCCTGTACAAAATTGAATTTTATAGTCACCGATATGGGTGACGATAAAACACTAAGATAAACGATACGTACGACGATAGACAACACGGTACGGTAAGACCACTGACTAGATAAATAAGATATCTATCCAATGGGTACGACGCACAGTGAATCGTCTAGAACAAGCTAGCTGGACAAAAACATTTTTTTGTGGATTCTAATTATTATAGCTATGAAAAATGATATTTTGTTGTGATACTGCATAAATTATAATTAAATAATTATTTAAAGGTTTCAGAATTTTTTAAAATAAAAAATCAAATTTGGTGTAAAAAATAATATGATTAAAATCAGTAATATAATAACAAGTTAAAGAAGAAAATAAAACAACATAAAATACCAGTTAAAATCACTTAAAACTACCTTAAAATAAACAAAACCTAAAAGTATACAATAATATAATTAATCAGAGCACTCATCATCACTTTCACAATCAGACGAATCAGATATCACGTAATCTTCTTCATCACACGGTTGAATATTACGTGATATCTGATGTGTTGGTATTGAAGGAGGGACAATCAAATTTAGTACTTGTACTGGTAATTTCTCAGTCTTCTTTCTTGGCACTTCTCTGAGTGAGTTTATTACAGGATCGGATGTTATCAAGAGCATATACAACAAGTCTGCACTTCAATCAAACGTTCAACAGTTTTATTCAAAATAGCTTGAAGCTTAATATCAGCGCGCGTTTCGGTCACGGAAATGTCTTCCTGCGAAGGATAGCACGATTTTTTGGCTTTACAGAGACTATGATAAGATGGAAACACTTCATGTCCCGCCTTTAATGACCACTTTCGCGTCTTTTTATAAGCGTGACTGGTACACCTAGAATCTACATAATAAGCTAATGCCTCGTCAATATTTAATCGCCTACCACTACAAACATCACCACCAGATTTCCTTTTTTCTGGAGATTCCGAACTTCAAAAAGTCAAAAGTCAAAAGTCAAATGATTTATTCAAAATAGGTAATAAATTACTCTTATTGATTGTCTGGTATAGTGTTAGATTTGTAAGATAATATAGTGGTGATAATTATAACGCAAACTTAAAACTAAAGCTACGAGGGTTCCAAACGCGCAGGTCTTCTTATCAAAGAAGCTACGTTTCTGTGACCCGACAAACGATGTGCCACTTCCGCAGCTGTAGTTAACTCACAAGCACTGCGCGATTGCACTAAATCTTCAACCCTGCGTTTTTTGGTTTTGAAAGATGTTTCTTCAAAATTCTTTTTAGGTCTCCCTTGAGGCCGACTTCCTTCAGATGATGTGGAAGGACAAGCCTGATGTATGCTAACTTTAAATTGTATGTCTGTCCCCTCGAGCCAACTTTTATTTTTCTGAAGAAAACGATCCTCCACCATTTTCGATGCAGTCCACTTTTCAGCTAATTTTAACGAAACACTTGCTATTTGTGACTGAATACTCCTCCGTGAGTCAGGAGTCATATCAGTTATAGAAAATTTTTCAGTAATAAAACTCATTAGACGAGCATTTCTCTCTTCTTTGGCATGTTTCCGTCACTCTTCGAAAAATTCTATTTTCGAAATGGAATGCACGTGTTCTGAAAAAAATTTATTACGATGAATTGGAATCGTTGTAGTATTAAAATTATATATCATATTGAAGCTTAGAGTAGTAGCTATATTATATAAAAAAATTAGACTGGATACATGTGGATACAAAAAGTTACATTCCTTGGAAATAAAGATATTTAAAAAAGACGACATTTTTTTGAGTGTTTTGTTCAAAAAATTTTAGACTACACATTATCTGTTATTAGAATCAATTTGAAGTAAAATAAGAAAGTACTTACCCTCTAAAGTAAAATCCATCATAGCAGAAACTATAATATTCAGCACAAATTTTAATAGGTGTTCTCGAAAGCACTGCACAATTGCAACTAAATTGTTTCCGTAAATGTAATTACCTTATCACCTGACTTCAAATGTGTATAACTTATCGTAATGGAATGTTTGGCGTAATTATTACCTGGATTAATGATCCCTGGGTAATCATTAGTGACAAATGACCATCAATTAAGTGATTCTTTGAATTGACTTTTGTCCACCTAGCTTGTTCTAGGCGATTCACTGTGCGACGGTAACAATCATTGATTTCGGAGAAATATACATATATCTGTGGTAACAATGTTTCAATGATTGAACACTGTGTCATTACTCATTAGTGAAAAGGGCAATGGGCAACGGCCGAAATTTCTTGCTGGTTTTTAGGGTTCCGTACCCCAAGAGTGCCAACGGGGCCCTTTTACAAACCTCCGCTATCTGCGTCCATCCGTCCGTATCTCTGTCAGTAGGCTTTATCACGTGAACCATAGTAGGTAGAAAGTTGAAATTTTCTCAGAATGTGTATTTCTATTATCGCTACTACAAAAAAATATAATATTTTATTTAAATGGCCGCCATGAAGATTAAACGGAACGATGGTACGGAACCCTTCGTGTGCAAGTCCTACTTGCACTTGACCGGTTTTATCGATAGGAAGGGCATTCTGAACCAGTAGCAGGTTTAGCGGCAAATTTTAAAACTGTATTCAAACAAAACAAGTTTCTATTGTATCTAGAGATTTAGAAAATACGACGACAAGATAATATCGTTCAGCCGTCGTTATCGGACAGTGTAAAACAAACAATTTCAGTCAAACACAACAAAAATCCCATTCAATCACACACGGAATTTATCTCATAGACAATTTGACTCTGATAAAATTACCGTAACAATTGACTAATAGGACGGCTCATTTATCTTCGAGATGAATCTTCGGTAATTTTATGAAGAGACTAGATGATGCCCGCGACTTCGTCCGCGTGGATATAGGTTTTTAAAAATCCTGTGGGAACGCTTCAATTTTCCGGGATAAAAAGTAGTTTATGTCCTTTCCCGGCACGGCTGGGCGGCATTCCGAACCAGTGGTAAATTAAAACTACCTGACTATTCATAAATACTTGTAAAAAGTTTACATGAATAAAAAACATTCTATTCTATTCTATTCCGGGATGCAAGCTATCCCTGTACCAAATTTCGTCAAAATCGGTTGAACGGTTGAGCCGTGAAAAGCTAGCAGACAGACAGACACACTTTGGCATTTATAATATTAGTATGGATATGGATAAGTACTAAGTAGGTACATCTCTCTTATGTTGCTCTATGATAAAACTTTGACTTAGGGTTACAACTTTTGCAAAAAATATTTTTTTTTGTATTGTTAAAAAGGTACAGGTAAATTTTTTTTTTTAAATTGCTACATAGGCTTGTGCTTGACGACAATCATGCTTAGAAAAGCAATGACGAGGTCTAGGTTGGAGCGCGCTTGCCTAGAAGATGCCTATTCACTATTGTTTATACTCTATCCCTACAGAAGAAGGTAAAAAAAGTTGACTCTAGAGATTTTCACTAGAAAAGCGTTCGGAACTAGTGGGAGATTTATTTATAGCTCATAGACGGATCAACGGATAAAAAGAGCTTATACTCGTAAGAGTAGGTTTGTGTAAAATTTTGTGAAAAAGTGAATAGGCATCTTCTAGGCAAGCGCGCTCCGTCTTAAAAAATAGGGAATAGGTGAGTAGGTACTGAAAAGAAGTAAAATATTATTTTAGGTAGGCCTTATAAAGTAAAAAAAATAAGTGCCCCCCCCCCCCCCCCCCCCCCCTCCAACCTCTTTCCGGGACTTCTACTGAGTCGGGTGGATTTTTCCTTACACCTTAACTACATTTTCCGAGCAATCGTATACTTTGAATTTTTTTGCCTTAAAAATTATCGACCCTGGTCTATTCACCTGTTTTGCCAAAGCTTACGTCAACGCATGCGTGACTCCCAACGTGTCACTAATAAATATTAATAGCACAAGCACTTCACAGAGGAAAAATACAACTTTATGAAAACTTTTATTTTATTAGAAAGCACACATAGTGAAGTTGACGCGCTGAGAGGCGAGAATCGACTGACTCTACTCAGAGATCGTCTATCGTCCATAGGTTATCATATCCGACACTCCAACTTGCAACTCCAACTAAAATTGGCTTGTTTGAACGTGTAAAGTCACTTTAGGTGTATAAAACGTAGGAATCCTTTATTTTCTCGGGAAAAAAGCATTACGTTCTTCTTCCTTTTTGGTAAGTATCCTTTGTATCATATTACGTTCAATCGGCTAGAGTAGTAGAGTCTTCTTCTTCTTCCTTACCATATCCCACGCTACGCGGGGTCGGCGCAGCATGTCTTTTTCTTCCACTCACTTCTGTCATCCGTCAACGTATTATCTACCCCTTTTTCACGCATATCCTCTTTTACGTAATCTATCCACCTTTTCTTTGGTCGTCCTCTCCTCTTTTTTCCTTCCACATGCTTATTTAACATTCGTCTAGTGGCATGGCTTTCTTTCTTTTTTGGGTTGAGTAGTAAAGTAAAGAAAACAAATAGGCATACTTACCTACACACTTGCATAATTCGACTTAAAAAGTAGGTAAGTACTTACCTACCTTATTAATTGCGAAATAATTAATATTTGCCTAAAATTGTTTTATTAGATTGGATAAAGTCAATATCGAGTTGTTGGTATATTTGAAGATGGCTGAGTAGTACCTACTCGGTATAGAATATATCATCATCATCATCATCATCATCATCATCAATATCAATCCATCGCGGGCTCACTACTGAGCACAGGTCTCCTCGCAGAATCGCACACTTCACACATCTTTCAGAACATTCTGAAGAACTCTCATGTATGCAGATTTCCTCAAGATATTTTCCCTCAACTTTCAAGCAAGTGATAATATGCAAGTGCTTAACTTGCTATTATAACTTGCGCACATCATTCCGAAAAGATAGAGGTGCTTGTCCGGGATCGATCCCCCGACCTCCCGAGTAGAAGGCCGACGCGACGCCTTCACTAGCAGAGATAATAATATATTAAACAAGTATTAATATATTATCTCTGCCACTAGGCTCAGTAATAGTATATCTCAATCGTACAAACGTTTACAGACATGCCCACATTTAATTCGTCTTTAGTTTGGAAGCGGACTTGTTGGCAGTTGGGACGTCTGTTACCGGCTTATGTGGGTTATCGTAACCGACATGGACGGAGCCGCGAGTTCGCTTGTTATTGTTATGATAATGCTTATTATGTTGGAAATAGTGGTCCGATAGTGTCTCTATCGTGCAATAAGCAATTAAGAAATATAAAGTCTATACTTTATGTAGCTCGTCGCCAGATAATGATCGTCTCTTCCTAGAAACTGTTTTAATGACTCGATGATTGTGCAAATTGAATAATTTTTAACAATATGCAAAGTGTGTTTATTTAAGCTCACACATAAAAATGAGGAATGTAGAACTTTGACCCCCTGAATTATTGAAATGGGTGATGACGATATAAAAAATAATAAAATAAATAAATACTTTTATAGCAGGTCGGAGAGGGAATAAAATTATCCTCGTATAACAAAAATTACGAAATAAAATAAAAATAAAATAAAAATAAAAATATCTTTATTTAACAAAAACACGTCATTTTGGCGTCGATTACTAGTGGTCTCCACACTAGGTTAAACCTGTGACGTGGAGACCATAAATACATTCTTGATAAGAAAAACTGACAGACCGACAGCGAAGTGATCCTATATGGATTCCTTTTTTTGAGGTACGGAACCCTAAAAAACCAGCCAAGTGCGAGTCAGGCTCGCGCAATGAGGGTTCCGTACTACAGTCGTATATTTTGGACATTTTGCTGGATAATTCTAAAACTATGACACATAAAAATAAATAAAAATCTCTTTTAGAATGCACAGGTAAAGCCCTTTTTATATGATACTCCATTTGATATAGTTATCTTACTTAGAAAATTGAAAATACTAATTATTAGTTCATGACCGATTTTTTTTTGTGTGTGATATAACCACAAATTCACGGTTTTCAGATTTTTCCCCAAATGTCAGCTACAAGATCTACCTATATGCCAAATTTCATGATTCTAGGTCAACGGGAAGTACCCTGTAGGTTTTTTGACAGACCGACAGACAGACAACAAAGTGATCCTATAAGGGTTCCGTTTTTCCTTTTGAGGTACGGAACCCTAAAAAAACCTTGAAAACATTACACTAAAGCATAGGCATCTTCTAGGCAAGCGCGCTTCATCTTAGGCTGCATTTTCAGTTGCCACCAGGCCTGATTGCAGCCAAGGACTAGTCTATAAATTAAAAAAAAACTCCTTTTTTGAGCAGTTGTTTGAAAAAAGTAACGTTCAGACTTCAGACCTACATAACACAATTTGTCGTGGACTGATCACATTAATAACTGGTCCGATGATACACGGGTCGGCGGATCAAAGCCGGGCGTCCGCTAATTGGGCCTAATTGATGGCCGGCGCGTGCGACGCTGCACTAACTGGATTACTGATCGTCAGATGTCTGAATGAATGAGATTTTTGACCGGCTGCTGTATATTCCCTTCTATCGGATCACAATCTGATAGTTTTATAAAAAACAAGTTGTAACAAAATAAAATTTAGAGCCTCAATAGCTCAACCGGTAAAGGGGTGGACTGAAAACCGAAAGGTAGCCAGTTCAAACCCCGCCCGTTGCACTATTGTCGTACCTACTCCTAGCACAAGCCTGACGCTTAGTTGGAGAGGAAATGGGAATAAGTCATTTAACATACTAATATTCTTTAAAAAAAAAAATGCGAGACGGATTTTCACACGAAGAGCCATCCAAGACCATCTTACAAGAAATAACACTTTTTAATAATCTAAATATATAAAAGGAAAAGGTGACTGACTGACTGATCTATCAACGCACAGCTCAAACTACTGGACGGATCAGGCTGAAATTTGGCATGCAGATAGCTATTATGACGTCGGCGTCCGCTAAGAATGGATTTTGGAAAATTCAACCCCTAAGGCGGTGAAATAGGAGTTTGAAATTTGTGTAGTCCACGCGGACGAAGTCGCGAGCATAAGCTAGTTCTTTATAATTTTCGCAGCGGTAATTTTGAAATGTTTATTCATTCAGTCATTATGTCATTATTAGTGGCGTGTGGAAGCCCTTCAAAGAGACCTCTGTCCAGCAGTGGACGTCAATCGGTTGATGATGATGATGATGAGGTACACGAATGTCAACGATAGCCAAATCTCTTTCAAACCTGATCAATGATCATTCCGAAAACATGTAGAAACTTTCCCACGGAATATTAATGACTAGGCAAAAGTTAAGCAGACGGCGCATAAAACGCGCCTTTTATGTGCCGTCGCGTCGCCCATTACCGTCTCATTTGCGGCGAGAGACAAACGGCGAAGGCGAGCACAAATTTCGCCGATATAATCGCCCCAATCGCCCGGTAAGACAATAGTTATTGCTTGGTACTAAGAGAAACGTCGAGAGAAAATTATTGTACCAAACTTTCTCCTTTGCCAAACTACTGGACCACAGGGTCCAATACAAAATTCAGGGACAATTCGCTATAGGTACAATACAAGATTACCCATTTTGCAAGATTACTATATACCTACTACATATAAACCCGTTTTCTCTAAGATTTTTGAACCGATATGATTTTTTTTTACCCAATGGGAAAAGTTTGTGTAATGGTCTCATAAAATTTTCAGGATCCAACTCCTTAATCCTGATACTGCAGGGTTATGACTGCCCTCCTAAATTATGGGGATTCAGGAACTGTTGACATTGACATTGTAGATATAAGTCCCGCAAATTGCTGTTGCGCTGGAACCATGTCTCATTAAAATCGAAATGACGTCATTTTGACGTCAGCCGAAATAAAAATTTACCATCAGCTCGAAACTTCAGTCTAGTGCAGACGTCACTGAAACGGCGGCCACGCGCATTAGCAATTTGTTGGACTTATACAAGAAATGACTATGAACTCCAAGTCCCAACCACTGTCTGAAATGATAGCTAGATCGGTTAGAGACGCTCAGTCACTCTACATACATCCTCTCCTAGGCGCATTGCTCTGCGGCAAGCACAAATTTCGCTGATATAATCGGCCCGGTAAGACAATGGTTATCGTTGGTGCGATGCGAGCAGCGATAGCGGTCAGCGTACCTGATGGATGCGGCACGCTCCGAGATACCATCGCCATCGTGACGCCCGATCCGTGTGGACTGCACCAATTATTATTATTCAATAACTGCCACATCAGATTCAACGTAACGTCAGTTATGTGTAGGCCGTAGACGTGATTGTAAACCTAGTACCTGTACTGTATACTCTTTGGTGATTATATTTTGTTACACGACTGCCCAAAAAAGGAGTGTACTAATATATTCAGGGTTCATGTACCTATGTGCGTTTCTTTATTCCTACGTAACTTCTAAATGCCTAAATAGATTTGGATGGGTAGGGTATCGTTAGAATCCTTACATCATCCTGAGTGACACAGGCTATAATTTTTTGGAAAAAATTAATACGGTGGCTGTATGGCGCCATTTTCAAATGTAAAAACGTTTTCAGCAGGGCTGTAAGTGAAAATCAAAGAGTTCCCACGAGATTTTTTAAAAGCTAAATCCATGCGGACGAAGTTGCGGGCACTAACTAATATAAAATGAAAGCGCGAACGAAGTGAGCGCAAAATGTTTGATATATTAACAAAAGTCAATAGTAAGAAGACTACGAAATAAAAGAAGTAGGTGTCACTGTCACAATATGTATAGTCCGTACAAAATGTCTCCTCACGCGCCATTATAACTCTATGGGTTAACTGTCATGTCAAGAGCACGGTTCACCTTTAACATAAGGACTGAAATCGTAATTTTGACATGAAATTTGACACAACCGCGTGAGGAGTTAAATTTTACGCGTTATAATACTTCAATAACTAATACTTCAAATTACGCACGTGGACTGATTGCGCATTTCCGGTGTGAAAATACGTCAAAGCGTCTTTCGGAAAACACGGCTATAAATTATTATGACGTAAATGATGTAATAAGCGCCATGTCGCAATATCCATCACATAGTTACATAATGGTCACATCACATACAACGAATTCCTGAAAAACCGGCAACGCATTTAGCGGAATCAGAATCAGAATCAGAATAGAACCTTTGGTCTAGACGGCTCCGTCGAACCTCTGTATGTAATATCATATCCTTATTCTGTGCCTAAAGTTCATCGTCGAATAACCTGGACCACTTAATAGCATTAGCATCATTGTCTTGCAGTCATTAATAAGTGGTCGGACAGTTCTATTGGCCGCGCTCCATAATGGGTCGAGCACTGGCCGGGGTGTCACGAATTTCTATCCTAATATCCCCCTAGGGGATATATTACAGGAACGTTTCATAGAAATACATTATTTTGTTCCTGACCGTGCAATTTTAATACGATTTCATATCTGGGAAAGAGCAAAGACCATAGAAGTCATATTATTTTTTAAATAATTGATGGAATGGAAAGTAATGATGAAATAAGTGTGACAAGAACGCCTTCTTAAAATATTGTATGGGGGAGAGAAGAGCAGATTTTAAATCTGGGAAAGAGCAAAGACCATAGAAGTCATATTATATATTTTCAAAATGGATGGAATGGAAAGTAATGATGCCGTCTACGATGGAATAAGTGTGGCAAGCACGCCTTCTTAAAATATTGTATGGGGAAGAGAAGACCAGATTTTAAATCTGGAAAAGAGCAAAGACCATAGAAGTCATATATTTTTTTAATTGATGGGAAGGAAAATAACGATGCAGTCTACCATGGAACATGTTTATGTAACCACAAATTCATGGTTTTCGGATTTTTTCCTTTACTTGTGCTATAAGATATTGCTACCTGCCGTTCATGATTCTGGGTCAACGGGAAGTACCCTAGAAGTTTAGATTCCCTTGGCGAGTCTTGACAGACACGCCAGACAAACAACGAAGTGATCCTAAAGGTTTTCTTTTTTCTCTGGAGATACGGAATCTTAAAAATCAGAACACAAGTAGGAGGTATATTGGAACTTCAATATTGGTATCATCGAAGATAATATATTCTCCGTATTAAGCTCGTTAAACTGATTGAGGGTGGCCCGCGGTCGGCGGTCAAACGACCTCGTATCTGACGCGAGGTAGTGCGGAGTACCTAATTGAATAATGGTTCTATTTGTCTCGCGCCTCCAATTTATTGAATCAATCCTGATATCGATATTGAATTTACACTTAAATATCATTTACTAGCTAATGCCCGCGACTTCGTACGCGTGGATTTAGGTTTTTAAAATGGGAACTCTTTGATTTTCCGGGATAAAAAGTAGCCTATGTCACCCTCCAGATCTTAAACTATAATCATGCAAAAAATCACGTCGATCCGTTGCTCCGTTGCGACGTGATTGAAGGGCAAACCAACAAAAAAACACACTTTCGCATTTATAATATGGGTAGCCGGGATAAAAAGTATGTTTTAAAGCTACCTATTAATATCGCGCGCGTTTGGAACTCTTGTAGCATTAGTTTTAATTTTACTCCCAGCAGTGGACGCATACAGGCTGATGGAATGAAATGGAACATTATTATCTTATAAATTCCATAATTTTAAAAATCAAAAAGTTTACAATCGTATAATTCTCGCAAATTGCTATTGCGCTGGAACCATGTCTCATTAACATCGAAATGACGTCAGCCGAAATAAAAATATACCATGAGCTCGAAACTTCAGTCTAGTGCTGACGTCACTAAAATGGCGGCCATGCGTATTAGCAATTTGCGGGACTTATAGATACGAAATTTCAATAAATGATTTGATTATTATCTACTTACGTTTAAAAGGTGGATCCGTTGAAGTGCCGATCATCCAGGACGTTGATCAACCTGCAATAAAAAATACTTTAATTTATAAAGCGATATTAAATTAACGGATCATGTATGTACATATTTACAATCTATCGACGGATAAGCCCAACCGTGAGAATCTGGGGCGAATCAAATAGTGATACATAAGAAATAGTTGACGTTTTGCCAAATAGTCTGTGTAAAGCTGAGAAACTGATACTGATATCACAGCGACAGTAGGTAAAAGCTCAACGCAAAAAATGCAATGCAAATTGCTCCACAAAACGGTAGAATGTAGCAGGGATGTTACGATAGTGATTATATCGGAGGTCCGAACCGAATTCGGAAGCGAAGTTTTTAATTTGGTTTGTCGGAACCGGAATCGACGGTGGAGGTGGAAACAGAAGACCGATGTGTTAAAGGCAGGTCTAGGAAAATAAAATCACACACATTATTCATCACTTATCAGTTCAAAAAATAATAAGGTAGGTGTATACCTGGGTATTGAAAATAAAAACAATCGAATCAAAAATCGAATTCAAAATCTTAAACAGTACTAAGTAGTGAAGTTAAGCAGCATCAGCAATTCGACCTCCCATATAACTCCCGATTAAAATTTACCGGAAGCGAAATCGGAATCGAAGGTGCAAAATAAATCGGAAGTTCCGAACTTTTTGAATCGGAATTGAGCTCCCGTAACATGTTTAGAATGTAGTGTTTAAAAATTTTGCCTCTTAAGCACGCAAATGTTCTAAGAATGTATTCATGCACATCCAATACTTTACTGAACGTGGCTAAAACTTTTATCGCTACCAAATCGACTGTCGTAAATCCCAAGTCTCGATCCATTGTTGTATCCACTGCACTTATATGGGAGCGGCCAAAATAAATCACGAGCAGAACCATATCGGCACAATCGAAGACTATCAGACTATCTCTCGGATCGACCGCAGGCTACATCGAGAGATACGGGGTATTACGCTATTGAATTAGCATTACCGCTGTTCACAATATCGTTTTACCTGCTGAACGTTACATTTATCATTGGTCGTGTTATATTTTAATTTTTGTCGTGTGTTCTTATGAAGGGATGATCGTGAGAGATCTTGACTCCAATAGAAATAGATTATCTTCTTAATTCTTATGTCCCTTATCTTTTTTAACTTGAGACTAGCTAGTAGGGCACCAGTAGAATGGTGATGCCCTTCCTGAAGTATTCGATAACATCGTTCTGCACTTTGATTTTATCTAATTTTATCTATGTTGCAAACTGCAAACCTTATGGAATCATGATTGATTGGTCAGGTCGCTACGTCAACAGGTAAGGGGTATTAGGCTATTGGATTAGCATTACCACTGTTCATAATATCGTTTATGACTCTTACCTTAATTTTCCCATGAAGAGGGATCGCGCTAGATCATTCGTATGCTATAATTAGATATTATGTATGATCTCTGCACTACAAGTTACTTTGATCACACATGCCATCTGTGGGATAGTGCCACCCGTGCCACCAGCCACGTGTGCCACGTATGGTGGCACTTTTAAAACTTTTTTAACTATATCTGACAGGCGACGGGACGGCGTGGTTTGACGTCTCCTTCTTTAATTTATGTGTGAAAAAATTAACGGCAATATCGAGCACTTGCTGTTAGGTAATTATAAATCTGCCACTGTAACTGAGTTTTGGTTTTCAAAACCAATTTTCACTAGTTGCTATTGCTTGATCATTCAGAATTCTGAAATAGCTCGTTTGAAATACTTTTCATGCTGCTTTCGGGTGTAAAAAAACGTTTAAAGTTAGAGCTTTGCAATTCTGGAAGATTTTACGATTATTTTCAAACTCCTACTTTCTTATTTAAGTACCTAGGTATTTATTATTATAATTTTAAAGTTATCCCAAAAATGTTTTTAAATAGAATTTGCTTTAGTTTTTAAAGTATTGAATGGTCAGAGAGCAGACAGTAAACACTAAACATTTATATACATTCTAACAGTATCTCGTAGTGAGAATAAATGGGACTGCGTTCTCATCTGTAAGTGTTATCTGCAATCAGAGTCGCATTAACACGGATAGTGCTAATTGTGGAAACTCGAAGAAAGCTCGCTAATGTTTGACGCCATTTTGTATTTACTAATCTTGGAATAGCTGAGAAAGCTTTTATAACATAATATTGTTCATTAGAACATAATATACAAGTATAGTTTATTTTACAAAATTAAACTACAAATACAAATACAATACAAATTTCTTTATTGCGAATCTGGGTAAACAGTGGAGATGTTACAAAACAAAAAGGTACAGCCAAATTCTGCCTATTAGCATGCAATATGATATTCCTAACAAACGTGTACATAGTTTTGATAAAATTTGCCAAATTTAGTACTTAATAAAGAATAAAAAAACAAGATAGTACCTAATACAAATAATATGTCAAAAGGTAACCAAATACACACTAAAGGAAAAAATGTCATCTTAGATATTCGTCAACACTATAAAAAATGTTTTTAATTAAATATTCGAATAACTTCCTTTTAAGGCTTTCTATTTTATTTATATTTACAAGTTCTCTTATTTCCAAAGGTAGTTTGTTAACAATTTTTACTGCCATAACGTTAAAACTATTATTGATGAGAGCGGTTTTATGTGATGGGAATTTTAATTTATGTTTTTGTCTTTTGTTAAGTTCTGTAAACATATTTTTATTTAACTTATTAACATATAACTAGGCCGTGCGATGTCGCGTGGAAAAAGATTCCTAGGGGCATGGAACTAGGGTAGTGCTAAGGAACAAGCCTCTTCTAGATTTATGCGCTTCCATCTTATTATAGTTAAGTCACTTACGTATTTTATTCAACACATCCTTACCCATCAGGTGAGATCGCAGTCAACGGATAAATTTGTCAATGGATAAAAAAGAAATAGGTAGGTATATACATTTATATGTAAGTGGAAAATGAAGTAAATATCCAAAATATATATAAAAGTAAACTCTACAATGTGAAAATTAACTAACATGAAAATCTAACATTTGTAACCTAACTAGTTGTACTAAAAGTCGAAGATTCAAGCTATATTTGATAACACGATACTACTAATGGTCAATAAACAACGTTCCTAAAGATATACGTAATGAACCTAACCAGATGCAAATTACAAGTGAAACCGCGATAAATATAGTTATAGATGAGATCTTTGGCTTTTATGAGAACTAGGTCTATAAATGCATGTAATTAAATATAAGGAAAACAAATATGTTGCGGTTTTTAGAGGAGGCGTAGCGTCACAAATATAATAGGTATGAAGTAATAAAATAGAAAACATAGATTAGGCATTTAAACATAAGAAATATTATACATAATATACTGAATTATTACGACGTAATAGAGTACTACGATTACCTACTAAATTATTTATTAAAAGCGGCGCAAGTATGCCTCTCTTATCGAGAGTTACATTTTGATTCCATTTGCCGTGAAGACCCTGGGGCCATGGAGTCCTAGTGCAAAAAAAATTTACGAGACATTTCACCGCGATCAATAGCCTCATCTGGGGACAGAAGGGCTCGCTCATTTTTTGCGCAGCGGATCAGCCAGGCTGTCCAGCGCGGAAATGCAGCCAGTATTCTTGGCACCATTCCACGCGGGCATGATTTGTATAGTAATTAAATAAGGCTAGTTAAAAAATACATTTTTCGGTAATCACTCAAGATAAGGCATCACAAAAAGAAATATCAAAAAAATTGTTTTGACGAAAGCATTTCATTACATAGGGGCTTCCAACATCAATGTCAGCCACACTTTAATCTGATAAAATATGTGTCAGCGTTATAAGATGCACGTCTAACAAAAGTTGGGTTGGGCGATCATTTTAAGAAACTTTGCATGAAATGTATTGTGTGCTTGAAACATGTTGATTGACAGTTGTTATGTAAGCCTGTTCAAGGATTGTCGTAATCCACTCGTATGTCCACAACTTTGAATTAACAATTCAATACACGCACTTAAACTTTAAAGAAAGCTAACTTTTCAACTGTACCGCAGATAAATAAAGACTTTTTGTTTTATTATACAACGGACTTATGTTTGATCACAATCATAAGAGGAAAAGTGATGATGCAATTTAGGATAAAGGCTCAAGTTCTGTATAGAAGATTATAACATAACTTGGAGATACCACAATTACTCGTACTGTTTGCAAAAAAAAAACACGGAATTTTTAGTATTTGGAGGCGAACAGATTTGGGCTCCACTATAGAAAGGTTCACCACTATTTATTCACGAATATTATACTATATAGGTATAGCGGTAATATTCAGTATAAAGAGGTTCATTTGCACTTTACATATCTGTAATTTAAAGTTTCGGAGACACGTATTTATAGACATTTATACAATTTTAAAATGATTAACATTATAAATAGAAAACACGATTACTACATAGATTTCGTTAATATTCACTGGAAAGATATTAATTTGCACTGATCTTTACGTAATTTCTTAATTTCAAGACACGTAATCGCGTATTTTATACAGATTTATGTAAATAAAATGAAATTAATTAGGTCCCTAGCATTTTTAGAAACACAAAACCGCAAAGTATGAACTACGAACACATATAAAGATTACCATAACATAAACCTATAATACTTTTTTTTTTAACTGGTTTTACGGCTCTGGGTTCTAATCTATAATAATCTTGCTGGGAACCAAAGACCAATAAAGTAAACTTAGCAAGATACTTTTTTTTTTAACTGGTTTTACGGCTCTGGGTTCTAATCTATAATAATCTTGCTGGGAACCAAAGACCAATAAAGTAAACTTAGCAAGATACTTTTTTTTTAACTGGTTTTACGGCTCTGGGTTCTAATCTATAATAATCTTGCTGGGAACCAAAGACCAATAACCAATTGACAAAAAACAAATGACAAAGTTTCATTTCCTAAACAAATTTTGGCAAAATTATGAATCGTTTTATGATCGTTATAAAACTTATGTTTCTACAAATAATTCACTTGATAAAACAAATTACCAGACAAATTGTCATTTCATAAAATATCATTTGACAAACAATTGATTTCTTTAATCGTGTTAATTAGTAAAACAACATATAGCACTTTTTTTTTTGATAAAATGAATTGTTTGATAAAATGAACTATTTGATAAATACTTTAAGAATTCACTAAATCTTTTATATGTCGACCGGGCCGACGGAAGAGACCGCTTACTATGGTGGGGGGTCTCTTTCCTCCCCCCCGCTCCCACCATCAAGAGCGAGCGAAGCGAGCTCGGGACTTGGGGCACTCCGACTCGGAACGGTTAGGTTAGAAGGGGATGGCGGGGTCTGTAAGACCCCGCCATCCCCTTCGTGGGTTATTTCTTTTTTTACCACCCAGAAAAAAGGAGCCCCGCGAAGCGGGGCTCCGTCGACGGGCCCCGGTCGACGAGAAGAGACCATCACTATGGTGGGGGGTCTCTTTCCTCCCCCCCGCTCCCACCATCAAGAGCGAGCGAAGCGAGCTCGGGACTTGGGGCACTCCGACTCGGAATGGTTAGGTTAGAAGGGGATAAACCCCCCCCCCCTAACCTACCCAATCCTTAAGTTTTTTAAAACAGGCTACGCCAGAAGACTCGCTTTAAAGCCGTTTAGAAAAAAAAAGTTTACTTTACTGGTCTGTACAGCAGCAGCAAGAGTATTATAGATTAGAACCCAGAGCCGTAAAACCAGTTAAAAATAAAGTATTACTGGTGTTAACGGTGGTAACCTATGACAGTATCTATCGTATTTTGCGATTTTGTATTGTGTTTGTTTAGTTTATTCTAAAAATGCTAATTGTGATTAAAGTGATTAATTTTATTTAAAAAAATGATTTTCGAGCTCTGAAATTTTAACTTAGAGTTTCAGGAGCACCCCCTTTACTGCCCCCTATCCCAATGGATGGTATTGTACTCTATAGCAACCCCCAGATTTGCCCTATTTCAATTATTTTACAGATCTTATTTGAGTTAGGACTTTTACCTTATTAGTAGGTACTTTCAAGACAGTCATCTTAGTGTTAGTATGAAACATATTATGATACTCTTGAAATGATTTAGCTACATGCTTCAAGAATCATTAGTATTGAAAAATAAAAATAAAATAGACTTCAGTACCAAACTACAAACACTAAAAAGTAAAAAATAATTTAATTTTCCAAAATCCTTTCTTTGCGGATGCCTACCCAATAATAGCTATCTGCATGCCAAATTTCAGCCTGATCCGTCCAGTAGTTTGAGCTGTGCGTCGATGAATCAGTCAGTCAGTAAGTCACCTTTTCTTTTTATATATTTAGATAAAGTTTAGAATGCTAGAACTTTTAAAGCAGTATTCGCGCTCAACTGAATCTATAATACAATAAAATAATTTTGATAAACTTTTTGGAATTCTTTTATAACATATTATATTCTAGAGAACGCATAAATATAATCGGAAATGCCAATACAGAAATTATTCAAATAAGACAGTGATCGAAATCAAATTAGAATTAAATTAATAATAACGACTGCATAATGATATTATATGGCGCTTTTAAAATGTTTAGACGGTTTTAGATGGTCATATTTTAGTCAATTATGATAATATTTATTTCCTAAACACGATTTTTAGGGTTCCGTACCTCAAAAGGAATAAAGGAACCCTTATAGGATTACTCTGTTGTCTGTCTACCTTAGTAGTTTGTGTATAAGACCTACCTTCCTGCCAAATTTCAAGATTCTAGGTCAACGGGAAGTACCCTATAGGTTTCTTGACAGACTTGACTTGACTTGATAAGGGTTCTTTTTTCCTCTTTGAGGTACGGAACCCTTAAAATAATCGTATCTTTAAATATCTCGATCGATTGAACTTTCAGTAGTATTAACATTATCTCGACATAGTATAAAATAAAGTCGCTTTCCGCTTCTGTATGTATGTATGAACGCGTAGATCTTTTAAACTACGCAACGGATTTTAATGCGGTTTTCACCAATAGGTAGAGTGATTCAAGAAGAAGGTTTATAGGTATAGTTTCATTCTCAAAAAGTTAGAGATCCCCAGGGAAATTGAAATAATGTGTATTAGGTCGGAAAAAATCCTGATTAAAACTAACGCGCAACAAAACGAGACGGAGGCGGCGGGCGGTGACGCGGCGCCTATAATAATCTCCTCACTGACACCACACGAGTAGATTTATCTGACACCACATTAGTATCTACGTTGCACCCATGCGAAGCCGGGGCGGGTCGCTAGTATGCTATAAAGAAGCCGACTGTTGGGTAATCAAACAGAGTTCAATAAGAAAACGCAACATGCCACATTAATATCGTAGAACTTGCTTGAAACAGATATAATCGTAAATAATATTAAAAGTGAAAGTTTCAATTCAAATAGGAATCGATTATGATTTAACAAACATAATATAATAAGGACTGTATCTTCTGGAGCTGGACAGTAAAATAAAGTAGTACCTACTCGTATATTACTGATATTACCTAAATCTTATTGTAAGAACTAGTCAATATTATAAAATATGTAGGTCTTGTTAAATATAGTAAATTGTCTACTTTCAATATAAACAGGCTAAAAATAATATAGTAGGCAGTCGCGTTTTCCTATAACAATGGGAATCTGGATAATCTCAATAGGTAATAATTATGTTTTTTACTGTACTACACATTTAGGTTCTACTGAACAGAATTAAATAAATTAAGTACCTACACTATACCTACATTTATTATGTAAATAGCAGGTACCAATAATATGTTTTGACTTGGTACATTCTACAAACCAAAAAAAAAAATTGCAGCACTGACCAAAAAATAACTTAAAGAATGTTTCACGTTTTAATTCAATGTGAAACAAATACTTTTTATATTTCAAATTGTATTTTTATTGAGATCTCTAATTAGACAAGAGAAAGGAGAAGAAGAACCACCAAGAAACCCAGCGGTTGCTGTTCATAATTATCAAATGGAAATGTAGACCCGTAAGTACAACACATTATGACATTTTGTAAAATCTTTCTTACATACAAAACGGTCAAACTCGCGAGTGTTTGCAAGCCATAACTAAATAGAGATTCCTAAATCAATTTCACATAAAATCCATTACATTGCATCCCGTGACGGGATGTGATAGCGACTGACGTGCATTTGATTCGCATAAATAGAATTTCAGCGTGGAGTTGAGACGTATGTTATTTCTATGGGTGCCATTCTCATAAATGGTTTAAAATTAAAATTAAAGATCGTGACTCGTGGTGTCGGCGATTCAACACAACATGTTTCTATTTGAATCTGTTAGCTGTGTGTTTTATACTGCGAGGCTGTAGGTAAGTACTTGTGGGGTATTCTGGACCTGAAGACAATTTATATATTCTGTATGTCTTGTCAGCGGCCCTGATTGCAGCCAATGCTAGTCTATAAATTAAAAAAAAAAAAAAAAAACTGGCCTATTCCAAGTCAGATTTGCGCACTGAGGGTTCCGTACTCGGGTATTTTTTTCGACCTTTTGTGCGATAAATCAAGAACAATTATGCATAAAAATAAAAAATCTGTCTTAGAATGTACAGGTAAAGCCCTTTCATAATGATACCCCACTTGGTATAATTATATTACTTTGAAAATTGAAAATACTAATTATTTGTTTAGTAACAATTATTTTCTTCAAATAGGAAGGCAGAAATAGGTGTGACCTAAGCACTTACATGCAAAGTTATTTTGGTCAGTTAGGATAAGTAGAGAAACAAAAATTTGTAAAGGCAAAGAAATTTGTAGAGTAACTAATAAAGGACTAATTGAACAATTTCAAATTGTCTCTATCTGATTGTCACTTGTGCTAATAATACGGTCTTTCATTTAGCTTTATAGGTATTACAGCATAACCTTAACATATTTGCAAGCTTAGTCACTTCTACAAAGAGCAACCGCCGAGTTTCTTGATGGTTCTTCTCGGTAGGAAAGGCATTCCGAACCAGTGGTATATGCATCCGACTATTCGTAAGTACTTGTAAAAGTTTATACGAATAAAAAAGATTTTTATTTTATTTATTTTATTTTACAAACTGTATTCAACATGATAAGCAGACGACACTATGTCTAAGCTCTCACAAGGAACAGACTACACACGTTACGCGTAGGTAGCAGAATTACCAAAAGATAAAACTACTGCCGGCCAAATCCATTCAAAATTGAACCTTACTCCATTACCCGTAGGCTCAAAATATAAAATCAGTTTGGTTGTATTAATCGTAGTACCAAGATCTACATGTCTTGTGCACGCGTGGGATTGCCCGCCCGTTATTTTCAGCTGAACATTGTTGGCATTTAGTTAGGACAGATTGAGACAAAGTCTAAATGGATTGAATAGGGTCTGGGACTGTAGTAATAAAATGAAGCGATTTTTTGTATAGCGGTAGTTTATGGAGCTAGAATTAATTATTAAAGAGAATAATTTAAAAAAAATCAGATTTTTATTTATTTTTAAAGTGAACGTCACGCTGCTGTACTGAAGGTGAATGCCGTTACGGCAATTTTTTTTAATTTTTGTTACATAAATTTTTTTTTTATGTTAAAAAAGCAGCGGGTTAGCATGGAGGCTGTGCGGGTGTGCGGGGCCCGATTGCCATTTCAGCCTGTCGTGTACTATATGCATGAAGCGTCATTATAGGTAGCAATTAGTTATTTTACGACTGACTACTAATAACTATGTAAATAATTTATAATGACGAAAGATTAATAATTATATTAACAGCATTCAAATGGTATTCAATAATATTTTATTGCTCGTAATGTACGGATTTAATTAAATTTTATAGGTGGTTTTAATTAAGGATAAGGTCACGTGTTCCCAAGTAAATATGATACAGTATGCGCCAATTTGTTGGGAGGGATGGCATTGAAGAGATACAGGGTGTAACCAGAACGCTAGTAAAAAAAACTTAGCGTTATTGTTATACTACCAAAACACAATCCAATAGGTTATAATAACCATTTTCCTCGCCTACGACGTGGCTTTAAATGTTAAGTTCATGTTCTGTCCCTTTTTAGCATTGTTAAAAAGAAAAGGATGCATATACTCTAAATTTAGTTTAGAGAAAGACAACGGAATCGGTGCCATTGGGGCCGATTCTCTTGTACACAATCTCTAAACTAAATTAAATTAACCAGGTAGAAAATCTAGTGCTATCCCTTTTCCGCAAGCAACATTATGAAAGGGAAGGACGTGCCATTTTAGTTTAATTTAGAGATTGTGTACAACGGAATTAGCCACAATGGGACTGATTCTCTTGTACACAATCTCTAAACTAAACTAAAATGACACGTCTAAATCTATTGCTATCCCTGTCATAATGTTGCTTGCGGAAAAGGATAACACTAGATTTAGACCTGTTAATTTAGTTTAGTTTAGAGATTGTGTACAAGAGAATAGGCCCCATTGTTTAACTAAACGGGGGTTAAATTCTTGGTGAAATTGGGCCTTAGCCTGAACAAAAGTTTGATATGCTCTGCGCGTAAACAATTTTTAGTGAAAGATTGTAGGTACTTAAGTAAGTATAGAAATAGTGATCACTGATTAGCAATCAACACGTCAATATGAGAAATGCAAAAGCAATAAACTTTAGCTGACGATTGAAAACAGATCTGAAATCATAAAAAAAATAACAACACGGTTTTATTGTTCAGTCAAAGTTTATAATAAGAAATATCAGCACTAGAGATAAAACCATTAGGACTTACATATTATTATTTGAACATTATAGGTAGGTACATAAGTACCTATAATGTTCAAATATTATTATCTATGAATGATAATTATGTAAGTATCATCGATATAAATGACAAGTTATGGCTAAGCGAACAAAATTTTTCACCGTTTAGAAACCAAATAAATCAGCGCCACCTCTTAGATAGGTACTTATGAACGACCCGTTTGAAATCCAGACGTCACTGAGGTTGGATTGGTGCATAAGCACCAATGAGTCGGTGCCATTTTGTTAGTTCAATTACCCTGTCCATACAAAGTAATATATGTATACCTATAAGTCAATGATAATTATATTCTTCAGAACGCCCTCATTACAAAATCAACCGTATCATAAATAATATAATACCCCATTATAATATTATTATACTCGCTATTCCTTGTATGTTATTACAGAAACCACAAATCACAGCGCTTGCTAAGATCGCGACGCGTGAATAATTACTAAGTGCGCGTGCACATGCAATGTGCGTCGCAGGCCGGGGATAGGCGGGTTGGTGAATCAATTCTAGGCTGCTTTCATCGCTAGTCTCTATTAATAATTTCCATACTAATATAGTTTGATAGAGTAATCGACATAGCTCAACGGGTTGCGAAGCCGAAGTGGCAATGGGCAGGGCACATAGTTCGTAAAACCGATAGACGTTGGGGTCCCAAGGTGCTGGAATGGCGCCCTCGCACCAGAAGACGCAGTGTTGGAAGACCCCCACTAGGTGGACAGACGACATTAGATGAGTCGCAGGGAGCCGCTGGATTCAGGCGACGCAAGACCGTGGCGTGTTGAAGTCCCTACAAGAGACCTATGTCCAGCAGTGGACCTCTATCGGTTGATGATGATGATGATGATGACACTAATATTACAACTGCGAAAGTGTTTCTGTCTATCTGTTTGTCTGTCTGTTTTTCACGGCCCACCCGTTTAACCGATTTCAAGCAAGTAATTTGGAAAAGAGGTGCATCCAGGGGCACAGGCGACTTTTGGTTCCGGAAATCAGAGTTCCCATTTTTAAAATAAGTTGATTATAAAATAAATGAAATGTAAAACACCATTATTAAAAAAATAAAATTATGATATAAATAGATTTCCTGAGTGGTCTGTTTTCTTACTGATAAGTTTTCTTATATACGCATACAGAATAAGTAACCTTGAAAAGAGAAGGAGCCATATCTCCAAGTCTAAATGCTTTCTTACATGGCACTGTATAGCTGAATTGTATGGTAAAGATATTAGGTATATTACTTATATCAATTACTTACTCCAATTACCCAGTAGCCAAATTTTTACACAGTATTGTTTTTTTTTTTCGATTTTTAAAACTTAGTAGGTACATCAAATTCTGAAGAAATTGAAGACTTACGTTATCGAGGAACCCTAAAGAACCAGGAAGCGCGACTGTCCCTTTCCAATGCACCGCAGAGGACATTGAGTGAGCGTGATAGAGCTATCAAGATAAGCCAGCGTATCAGATGAGATAAAAATCAAAGCACGGTTTAATAATATTTATTAGTATTTACAGGCGTCTCATTATTATTTATTGCGAAATTTTATGTTACAGACAATAGACCTATGGTACGCGACAGGTCAAGACGGCAATCGGGGAGGGGACGCCTCGCACACACGCACAGACGCCGTGCTAGCCCGGTGCGGGATAGCGCGGGTGACTTTGACTTTAATAGAGCAAATATGGCGAGTACGTTCTCAAAATGTATGCACTAATCAAAGCATTACCCTCCTTCGGGTGCAGTCGGGTAAATGTGTGAAATACTTACATTTATGATATGTAGTTCTTATACATTCGCGTCCGGGCAAATTGGAAATATATAATCTGGAACAAGGAAATAACGTGATAAAAATATTGATGAAGATTCTTTTGATAAAAAAATTAATGTCTAACCATCGATATAAATGACAAGATATGATACGAGCCTGACTCGCACTTGGCTAGTTTTTCTTTCATCATAAACTTAAACTGATAACACCATAACACATTAGCAAAGATAATATAGAAGTCGTACCTACTCTAGTAAAAAAAGTAGTATAATAAAAACACAAAAAAAATACAAAAAAAACTGTATCGTAATAACCCAACGTTACGTCAAAGCATCTCGAAGGCTCGGCTAGACGATAAGAGATCAAGAATCGCTGGGATTACGATAAAAGTGATCGCTTGATTATTTATGCACGTCCGCTGTCTCGCGGTGAATGGCCGCAGAACCGAGCGAACAGGTTGGTATGGGGGCACGGGTTGACGAGGTTTTTATTCTGTTGTTAAAAACATACGAGACCGGCCCTAGACTGGGAGCTATGCTTAGAGAATATGCAAGGTGTTAGATTATAATTCTGTAACATGCCGGCTAACTGAGGTTATAACCGATGTATCTACCAAAAAATAATGAGCCTCGTAGCGTGATACTCGTGGGAGATACAGGTTGTAACTAGAACGCTGGCAAAAACGAA
Organism: Maniola hyperantus; assembly: GCF_902806685.2. Classification (NCBI taxonomy): domain Eukaryota; kingdom Metazoa; phylum Arthropoda; class Insecta; order Lepidoptera; family Nymphalidae; genus Maniola; species Maniola hyperantus. The sequence goes on from NC_048549.1 coordinate 10,752,034, forward strand.
GACAGGTGATAGTACTGACGATTAATGATATGATACCACAAAAAAACGCGAAAAAATATATAAAAAATCCTATAATTTTGTAAAAGTTTACGATATATTGCAAATAAAATATCTGACTGATGCTTAGAGGTCAATGTTTGTTGTTGATGTGAGTTGTAAGTTGTAAAATAGTTTTGTGATTTCGAAGGACCGTTTGAACGTATATGAAGTAGTAGAGACAAAGAAAGACTATTTGGCACTACATACCTCATTATATGATTTATCAAACATGTTGTATAAGCAAGCTAACACTGCTCATGAGGTATTAAGCCCATCCCATGATTCAGGTACCTACTAAGTAGATACTGGCTTTGTAGACCTGACTGGCATAGACAAAGACAAAGCATTCAGCAACAGCAATGAGAATTACGAAGATCGTACCACGGATCGTACCCATCGCTTTTTTGGCTCGCGCTCTATAGCTAGCTTATACTTGCTCTAAGGCACTATTGTAAGTGGAAATATTGAAAAATCCGACTGTATCTAATTATTTCTCTAGATTTTATAATTGCATTAAAGAAGACGACGATATCTTCATTACGGGGCGAACAAAATCGGTGCTACGATAATTACACACTGCAGGCAAACGATCGATGGCCGAGCTTTGGAATTAATTTTCACATACAAAGCTGATAGAGGTTAGTGAAACACCAGTGCATAATTTTATACCAAGAATATTATTTATCTATATAATAATGCTAGCGACGTTCATCATCATCGTTATTATCAACCGATACAGACCTTTATAAGAATAGATAACCTTTATAGGAATTCCACCTGATGAATCTAGCGGCTGACGGCTGCCTCCGACTAGTTTGATGTCGTCTGTCCACTTAGTGGAGGTCATCCAACGCTGTTCTTTCCGGCCATCCATTCCAGATCCCGGAGGTCGCCATTCTAGCACCTTGAGACCCCAACGCCTCCCGTTTAGTTATATCTTACTCTGGTTCTCCTACGGATCTCTTCATTTTAGATTTGATCACGTAGAAAATTTCGAACCATAGAGCCGCCTCTTCGCCCGCTGAGTGTCTCTGAGCTTCCTTATGAAGCCCATAGTTAGCGACCATGTCTCGGATCCATATATGTCATCACTGATAACAAGCACTATCGACGTTACGACTACTAAATTCTACGAAAGAGTTAAAGGCGATAAAAAGAGGACGTTACCTACGTCCTAATTTCTCATATTCCTTATCATCAAAAGGATAAGTGAAATCGTAAGTGGAATAAGTATGACACTTCTTATCTTTAATTTATTAGAACACACAATGTTATCAGCGCAGTAAATTTAAAAGGACTTTAAAATTTGGTGAGTAAAAAAAGTATGGAAAAAATACTATAAAATTTAAGGACTTCAAGGAAAGTGCGATGCGGAAAAAACAAAACCAACACGATAATTAAGTTATCTTGGTTCCGAGAAACGAACAAAAAAAGATAAAGAACGCAACGAATCTATAAAAAAAATTAATGAGTCTAGACAGCATATTGTTTACCTAATGCGAAATTAAGTCACAAGTGCATTAAATACCTAACTATTCAAAAAGACCAATTATTTGAAACTTTATCATTCAAACAAAAATCAAATAAATTATTTAAAAAAAATTGTAATAGAAAATATTACAATAGAACCTTAAGCTAGCCTTATCTAATTACTATACAAATCATGCCCGCGTGAAATGGTGCCAAGAATACTGGCTGCATTTCCACGCTTTACGCTGATCCGTTGCGCAAAAAATCTGTCTTCTGTCACCACATGACGCTTTGATATATTCAAAATAGGTTATATTTGTACATTTTTTGATAATCAATTGTTGGATTTGTAAGATAATAATGTAGTGGTGATAATTAATTACGCAAACTTAATACGAAGGTTTCGAGGGTTCCAAAAGCACCTAGGTCTCCTTTTTTACTATTGTTTTCAGAGACTACTGCATCTCTCATCTATGTTGATATTGAAAGAAATACATGTTAGTATTTTATGTTTATTAACTCTTAGTCACGATGTTTAGAAGAACTAACAGCGCCCGCGTTATTGAGTAATTTAGACCGATTGCGTGTCGATGCCTGAGTATCGAAGGTTCACATCCAAATCACAGTAATTTCTAGTGTTGTATTGTAACCGTTTTTGTAAAATAGCACGTTCTATCGAGCTGTGATTATGTAAGATTGATGCGATCTGTTCTTACCCATATTTGTAAGGTTTTGATTAACTTTAGAGTTCCTTACCTCACTATCGATTCCCATTAGATTGTCTAGTACGGATAGACGTGCATCGTTATTGAGTGTCTAGCATCTCATAGTCCTAAACGTCTAAAGTAAAAGTTCAAGCTTCTTAGCAGCAACTATGAAATGCCGCCGTTCACCTCCTAGTCGCCCACGAGCGTATCGATGGAAGCCTACGGCCATTGTGCACCCGCAAAAACTGAGACCCTGCATCTTTCTTGGTAACAACTCAAGTTGAGCTTGATTAACTTTGGAATAACGTTTTCAGTGTACCAATTTCAGTGATAGGTATGTCAAAGTACATAAAACTAGGTTACTCCTACACTTCACTCCTAGGGTAAGCTAAAATCAGATAAAATAGAATAGATTTTTATTGAAATAAATTTTTACAGGTGTTTTTCAATCGTCAAAAGAATTTATTTATGTAGTTGTATAAAGAAGCGATTACTCAGGTGGGCATCCAGCCGAAAGTTATTTACAGTGCAGCACCGATTTCAAATTACACTGTAATGGGTTTATATTCGAATGTTGAAACCCGATACACCAATATTATACGAAGTAATTTGAATTGCAGATAGGTATCCATGATTGTAGAAAAGCTTTCAATGTGATAAATTAAAAAGATTAGAAACTTTTTATTCACGTAAACCTTTGAAAAATCAAATCAAAACACTGGTTCAGAATGCCCTTCCTTCTGAGGAGAACCAGCAAGTGGTTGCTCTTTTTACCCGACTGCAGCGAAGCCCAAAGGAAGGTTATTTGCAAAAGAAAAGCGAGAGAGATATAAATGCGGTAGGAAATCTAAAATATCTTACAAATTCAACAATTGACAGTCAAATAATGTACAATGGCACCTATTTTTACACTGTATGTATTTTACACTGTAAATGACTTTGACAAAGATATTGCAAAAGTATTATTGCAAGTTACAGAACGGATAGAAGGTGGAGTCACACGAGTAGATATACTTATGTGGTGGAGTCTCATGCAGCGTTTGTTGGACGGACGATCTTAAGCAATTTACTGGGAGTCGCTAGACACAAGTGGCAAAAGATCTTGTGCTGTGAAGATTCTTTCAAGAGACTTATGTTGAACTGTGAACGTCTATCGTTTCAGACGATTCAAACTAGCCCTTATGATAATGGTCTGTTTAGGAAACTATGTTTCCAAAAGCACTTCCAAAGTCAGAAGTCTCAATCCAAATATAGTAGATTTGTCCCAATGTTTCGCTTATTCGGTAAATGCTCCATGCTCTATCGCGCATCAGCCACCGATTGATCAACGTTGTATTGAAATGTCAATGTTGAGATAGCATCTGACGATCGTTAGGGTGATTTCTTCCGACCGCAGCACGTCACACTGTATTTACCGTGGGGAGTCTTCGAACATTAGCTATTCAATTATGCCGATCTGATAGCGATGTGAGCCTTTCAAGTTTCTACCATTGATACTCTTGAAAAGGATGAACAACAATGACCATTTATAGGTACCAATATCTATGGATAGGTAACATTAACACGTGCTAAAAATAAAACGGTAGACAATATAGGTACCTACCTACTGGTTAGAGAGTAGAGAATTTTTTAACCTTTGCATGAAAGACAGACTTCATCAAGATGAATATTGTATAGTACATCTGATTGATCCATTCCTACCGTTGATACGGTTGAAAAGGATGAACAACAATTGATCATTTATAGATACTCATATCTTGGATAGAAAACATTAACATGTGTTTTAAAAAGAACGGCACAATGTGTAAGTTAGAGCGTAGATAACATTTGTTTGCAAGGTATACGTTCATCAAGATGATATTCTTGAAAAGGACGAACAACAATGCTCATTTATAGATACCAACAACAATATTTTTGAAAAGAAAACATTAACATGTGCTTTAAATAGAACGGCACAATATGTAAGTTAGAGAGTAGAAAATCTTTCAACCTTTGTATGAAAGACAGACGTTGATCAAGATGCATATTTGAATACGATAAGCTAATACAAATTCGTGATCCATCAATAAGAGCGCAGGAGGGTGTAAAAACCGTCGCGAGCGCGTCTTCTATTCTCGAATAAAGGTTCGTTACGCGGCTATGAATGATCGATGACCGTGGCTAACTTGCAACTACCAGAGAGTTGTCATATTACTAAAGCAGCAATGTCCCATAAAAAATAGTGTGCAAGAAAGATACTAGTACTTACCTATAAGGATTATTACTTCCTAACTCCATGTGTGCAAGTTCATCAGTCATGCTTTCTGTCATTCAGTAAATTAACGCTAGATCTGCGAATAATAGCGCTTTTTTATCGTATTGTACTACGCAACTTTTACGGCAATGCAAAAAGAGTAAAAAAGATTCACTGAAAAATATTTAACATTTCCAGGTTTACGTCTTTGTAATCTTATGATTATGGACGCTTTTTGACACATGGATCAGCAGCTCGATTGCGGTAGAATGACAGCTACAATGTCACGATCACTATCACTACTAATTGATTGGTGCTCGCTCTCCAACTTTGTATACTATCTCTATGGCTACAATGCATTGTTGCAACAAGAATACCATAGATTCAGCCACCACAACCATTGCGATTGTAATAAAATGATTGATGCAGGTTTTCCGCAATCACCCTCTATGCTGCTCTATGGTGAAACTCATTGGAACCATCACTAAATCACTGCTCTACAATTAAACGTCTTATCACCATCCCTCAAGGCTTAAAAGTGGTTGCAGTTTAGTTAGTTCTACGAGATTTAGCTGGTATATCTTGGTTATGTCAGTATGTACAAAGTGATTGACAAGTCCGGGTCGATAGAATCGGTCGTCATAAATAACAACGCCACCGCTAGTTAGTACACATTCATTGGTAATAATGTAACAAGTACTTTGGATACAATAAGTTAAACAATACCAGTGATCAACTCAGTAGTAGCGAAAGGCTTGGTAAAAAAATTGCTACGAATTAAATGTTTAAATCAGAAGTGAGGTATGGTTTAGAAATGCTAGAGTCATCAGTATAAGCTCAACAAGATACGAAACTGAATTGAGAAGATTGAAGTACACACTCTTCTCACTCACACTTGGTGAACAGATGAATCGAATAGTGGCATCTTAATGTACTGGAAGAACGTTCCCGCAACGCAAAACACAACGTTAGAATCTCAAGCGAGTTGCTAATGCTAGACACACGAGTAATAAAAGGCAATACTAGGAAATTCCAACAAGAGGCATATATCCATTATCCAGTAGTAGAAGATCTTCGGTTGAGAGTGAGACCACGATGACTATTAACAAGGGACCTGGTTCCGCATTTTGGATGCATACGAAATGAATGATCATATAGCAGATGGCTAAAGAATGCCAGTAACTCAGGATAAGGATATAGAGAGGATAATAAAACTTTCCTAAACATCCCCTACGTCACCGACGCATCAAATTTATGACAGGCAATCAATCCAACCACTAATTTCTCTTGAGATAATAATCATTTACGATCCGAAAACATTGATGTATAGCGGTATTTCATAGGATTAATGGAACCCAAATTTTTATCAGGAGTGACTGGTAATCGTGACAAAATGAAAGATTTTTTCAAATCTTTCTTGCCTGAGACCGATTTTGATATAGTGAGAAGCAGTATCCGATTTCATGAACGCAATGCCTTTTGCATGTATTAACTTGCGTGTTCTATCCTTTTCCCTGCCAAAAATCGAAGACACTAATGGATGACACTATAAAGAACATTTTGACTTTATCTTCTCTAACAAACGTATTACTTACAATACAACAGGATCAGTTTATTATGTTGGGGCAGTAACGGGGCAGTAGCATTCACTGTTCGGGGCAGAGGTCACACCACTTTTTTTTAAGCCAATCTATCGATGCCTTATGCTTCAGCTAACCCCAAGAGAGACTGATCTACTATCTGCAGTTAAGTCTCTAAAAAAAAAATTCTCTCTTTAGTAAACTTTATCCCCGGTCTCTTAGTTTTTTTTATTTGTCTCCTGAATCTGATATCTAAATATTAGGTCTTATCAATATTTCAGTCTTGAAAAGGCAATAAATACATAGACGGCCACTTTCGCATTTAATTAATGTGGATAGTATGTATGTTAGAATGTTAACACTGATGAAAATGAATGTAACATATTGGCTTTTGCTCATTTCCAACATTTATCTATTAGGACATTAATTTAATGAATGACTATAAGAATCCATACGTGTCTCCGTAAATCTGCAACATCAGTCTATCTATTAGAACTTTCCATAAGACTGAAGATTCGCAGAGCCGCATGAAGCGCAGTGGTAGACGCTATCATGTTAAGAGTGGGAGGTCTCGAGTTCGATTCCCTGCAGGAACATTTTAGGAATTTATGTCACTTCTAAATTGTCACTGGTCTGGTTTGGTGGAAGGCAAAAACGGTATGATACAACGTAGAAACTGTCGTCTGAACATGGGTTTAATTTACTGGCATACCCCACCCATCCAATTTAGCCCGCAACTTGTCATGGATAAAAAAATTCAGTACTAAAACAGACAAACAAAACTCCTAATAGGTACAGACATTAGCGAAGTTCACTTTAACGCTGAATACTGCTAATGTCTTCAGCCTTCTTCGAAGTATGCCCGACTCTTGGTTGTTACGTCACACCATGTCACACCCACTTTTACTATTGAAAAATGCAGTACATGTGCATAATATGGCTTTGGCGGCTCTTCTCATGCTATTCGATCACTTTTAGTTAGGCATTGCTCTAACGGGAAAAATAGCTTGTGCGACATTAGAAAGTGGGTAGATAGATAGGTAGGGGCGCTTGGCGCAGGTATTTGTTGCAGCTAATAAATTAAAACTATTGCCGACATATAAATCACCGTTCCATCGATGACATAAATAATGGGACTGCATTTATCGTATTCAAAGTCCTGAATATGATAAATATATTACATTACGCTCACATTGACGATTGATATATTCGTATTTGATTTCAGCTGTGCAAATAATGAGTTTTCACTTTTCGCTTTTAAAATATATGACAGCCATTAACACACAACTGCACAAAAATAAAAAACCAATTCGTTTTTAAAATCGATAGTAGGCAACTATCATCGATAGATGATTCATCTTATCTTTGATGAAGTAGTCATAGTAGGATTATAAGAAACAACATTGATAAGTTTAGAGTGCTCCTTGACTTATCAAACAAAATCCAAAGATACAATGCGATTGCAGTAATTGATGCAATGAGTCTTGATGCAATTGATGTAACACGAACTATGTCACAGCCATAATATATTACAGAAGACGTCAGCCACTGAAGGGCCAATAAGGGTGCGACCGTTACTCCGTGGCCAATAAATCCAGAAACTAACGACAGTAATAAGGAACCGGCTCCGTCCGTCTCCCGTCAAACCAACAACCTCATAAACAGCTACACGTCACTCAGCTAGCCGATAAATCAGATTCCTTTATAATAGTAACCATTCATAAGCTGCTGTAAAATTTTACAACAATATGATAGAGATTTTGCTCTAAGAATTCTAAGCAAAGTAAGAAGTTGAGTGAAGGCTCAATTGCATACAAAATAGATGTAAGTTATCAAAAAAACTAACTATACGATCAAGAAACAAAACTATAACGGCCTTAAAAATAAAGATAATTTATATTACATTAGATACAGTTTTATAAAACTGCATTACATGAATACCTCAACGTAAAAACTAAAGCTATAAAACTTGAATGAAAGCCGAGGCTAATAATTTTAGCGTTTAAACTATCGTGAGTGTTTTCCATATCATACATAATATCTTACACCCGGCTCTAAAGCTGATAATATTAAATCTAAAAAATCAAATTACCGAATATATGAAATGGCATACCTACCTAAAATTCATAAACCAAAAAAAGAATCCGAAATTAAATAATCCAATTCTCACACAAAATGTTTTTACTAAAATGCGTTATCAAATAAAAGTATGTATGAACCCTGTTAAACATAATATAGCGCTGCTACAATAATAAACGGTTCATTTAGAAAATAACATTTAAATAATCCAAACGCAAACAGAAGATAAATGGCAGAATAAAATAGACTAGTCAATGAGCGGTTACGATATAAATTTTAAACGCGGCGCCGTGACTTTTAAATCAATATATTGGAATAAGTAATTATAACGGAGAATCCATATTGAACATACGAGCTACCATTCAGTATATTCAAATTGCCGTTTGAACGCCTTTCTACGCCACCATCTAAAGTATCATCAATATCATAAGGCAGAACTTATCGTAAAAAATTTCAAATATTTCCGAATTAAATCTTGATAAATGATCATAACCGTTTCGTTCATGGTTTGTGTGTTTAATAAAAACTAGTTTTTATGCTACACACAGTCTATTTTATCTCATACAGATCTTCAACAATATTTTCTATTTATATCAGTTACCTACTTTATAGTCAAATTGAGTTGCCGTGAGTAATTTTTATGTGTTTTTACACAAAAATTAAGTTGTTATTTTCTCTTTCATAATGGGTACAGTATATTTTAGATATTTTGTAAGAGTTCTGATAGTTTAAGAAATAAATATCTATGCAGTGAAAACTTTTAAAACAAGTGCACTTAACAATTCGAGCACCTACCTAAGCCGATACTTTTTTATTACCAAAGATTTTTGATACTTACAGACAGAAAGAACATAATATGACAAGTGCAAATAAGGAGTATAAATGCAAAGTTAGAACTTAGTTTTGTTAATTCTTAAGATAAAATGCAAACAGCGTATTTCCAAAGACCTTCTTTGATCGTAATGGACCAATAACATTACAAAGTACATAAATTTATGTTACATACTACCAATAAGGAGACAAACATGTTACAATAAATGATAAACGTAATAAAGATACAATGATCAAGGATGACATCAAGCGATCATTCGCAGCAGATGTCTTGGCCGGATATTAGTCATATATACACGCACAAAAACATATATCCATACGAGTGCGAATTGGAAGAGATGCATTAATTGTAATTGAAGACTTCCCGTCGGTTACACCGGCCTCTTGAATTAATTAAACCACTGACATAAGACGTAAGATGTTTATTAAAATCAAGATTCTCTTTAAAAAGTTTTTTAATTAAGCTGTTGAAGATCTTAACTAATGTATTGACCTTTGACTTAATTTTTATGAGGCAAAGCTGAAGCAAAAAGTGAAATTGCAACAGGAGCCATTTTGTTGTGAATTTTGTAAGTTGAAAATAAATAAATAAAAGAAATTTTATAAACAAAAAATTTAGCTTGCATGAACGTGTTATAACCCCTTTTCTCATTCTATTGAAAGTGTAAAAGAAAAAGTTGTATTGGGAATATATTAAAACTAAGTAAGTTTGAAGTGAATTTGAGATTAACGGTTGAGATTTAAACATATGTAGTCACGTCTAAGCTATTAGAAGGCTTAAGGACTGGAAGACATGCAAACAACGCCAGCATTTGCATACACAATGTGATTTCCTAAACATGAACGTCTTGGACAGTAACAATACCTTTTGAGGCCAAATTAACGTGTAGGTAAGTAATATACTTGGCAGGTTCTTGTCTTACATAGAACTATATTTTTGTAATGATTTCTTATTGATATCCTAATTAAAATATTAATTTGATTAAAAAAAATTACAGATTTAAATATCGTAACATCCAAACTGTTTATAATTTCATTACAGAACTGCAAATCGTTACGAATTTTGCGAGAGAGATCATTTGGAAAATGAGATAACTAAGTTAAAGCGACCTAAAAAAAATTATCGAAGCAGGTGTTGAGCAAGGCGCTATGACCCCAACGCCTGATTCCTATGTTTTAATAGTTACGCTTTGCTCTACTTATTAATAAATTGATGCTACTAATCACTCATAAAACTATAATAGATTTCAGATAATATAAAAAGAGAACTTTAAGCAATAATTCCGAAACAGATAAAGACAAAATAAAAATTGCTATACATAGGCAATTTCTCTAAGTCATACATTGCATAATCTTCTATCTTCTATATATATAAAAGGAAAAGGTGACTGACTGACTGACTGACTGACTGACTGAATGACTGACTGACTGACTGACTGAATGACTGACTGACTGATCTATCAACGCACAGCTCAAACTACTGGACGGATCGGGCTGAAATTTGGCATGCAGATAGGTATTATGACGTAGGCATCCGCTAAGAAAGGATTTTTGAAAATTCAACTCCTAAGGGGGTGAAATAGGGGTTTGAAATTTTGTAGTGCACGCGGACGAAGTCGCGAGCATAAGCTAGTAATGCATAAAAGACTTACTTTTTCGGATATGTATACAAATATTGCAAAAGTTAATGTTTATAATAAATATAAACAATGTTGTATTCAAGAGCCGTATTGTACAGAGTAGGTACCTATCTTTTGGGACATCGATGTCTCAATAGAGGCAAGAACGTACGAAGCAGACATTCCTAAGTGCAACATGTTTTTACAATGACTCTATATTAACGAATGATAACGTCATGTTGTTATCCATACTAATATTATAAATGCGAAAGTGTGTCTGTCTGTCTAAAATTTTGATAAAATTCAGTAAAGAGATAGCTTATATCCCGGGGAAGGACATAGGCTACTTTTTATCCCGAAAAATTAAAGAGTTCCCACGGGATTTAAAAAACATAAATCCACGCGGACGAAGTCGCGGGCATCATCTAGTGGTAAAATAACAGGGAAACTTATTTAGATACTAAATTACCGAGAACTAATATACGTCATTTTAATATTAGCTAATCGCATCTTAATTACAGTGTTTCATCATAATGTTAAAATCATCATCTCTATACGATGATGTACCTACTATTGCATGATACTACTGTAGTTAAAGGCTATATTTAAACTTGTTTATTATCGTATGCCGACCATTGCACCTGTCATTTTTAGGGGTCTTAGGGTTCCGTACCTTGAAAGGAAAAAAGGGACCCTTACAGCCTGTCTGTCTGTATGTCCGTCTGTCGTGTCTGTTAAGAAAACCTATACTTCCTGTTGACCTAGAATCATGAAATTTGGCAGATAGGTAGATCTTGTAGCATAAGTAAAGGAAAAAAATCCGAAAACCGTAAATTTGTGGTTACATCACAAAAAATAATTATGTTTTTTCATGAAAAAATAATTTGTTTTTCAATTATCATGAAGTTCGTATCAATTTAAATAGTATAATTTAAACAAGCTTACCTCTGCGCCAAGGATGTCGATACAAAACCTATTCATAACAATAAAACTATTGTTTATATTTTAAAAACTCACAATATCCTCTCCGATAAAAAACCAACCAATAAAAACCAACGCATCATTGTTTATACGCGTGGCGTCCTTATCAAGTTATTTTATTAACAATTTGTTTATAACTATCTTCTTAACTCCTCTTTGTAAAGATAACTTAGCATAATTAAGTCGTATCGCAATTGTTTTTTTTTATTCTGTGGTAATAAGTTTTTTATTGATAAGTAAATAATTAATAACAAGTTAAATAACTTACGTGATTATAAATATATTATTAGCTAAACATTAAAATGTTATGATAGATAATAATTATACAAATATAGTTTTTATTCTTCCTCTTTTTTCCTTTTGACTTTTAGCACAGCCAAATCAGCAAAGCACTTTGCATGTATAAGTCCCGCAAATTGCTATTACGCTGTAACCATGTCTCATTAACGTCGAAATGACGTCATTTTGACGTCAGCCGAAATAAAAATATACCATTAGCTCGATACTTCAGTCTAGTGCTGACGTCGCTAAAATGGCGGTCACGCGTATTAGCAATTTGCGGGACTTATAATATTGTTTATATGGTTTATGTAGACTAGCTTTACTGTTGATGCACTATGGTTTATGGGCAGCATCATACCGGAATGCTAAAGTTACTTTTACCAAAATTATATTCTACCTTCCATAACGACAACGAACGTAGCTTAAATTCACACGCGAAGTTTAGATTTTGTTACATAACTTCATAAACCGTAGGTACTGTATGATTACAGTCAACTTTTTGTTGACAACAAAAAGAAGTTTGCGCATGTGCGAGTAGGCAGTTTATTATATTAGCTCCTCCTTTTCAGCAACAGATTGCATGTAAGTTAAGGAATAATAATATGTTGAATATACTGCAACAAGTGATATAACTGAAAAATAAAAACAAAGAACGTAGTAGGTACGATCTTTAGATAAATTGAAGATCATAAATATTTCTTTTATAGACAATCATCTAACATCTATTCTGTTTCTAATCCTCATAAGATGTTTAGTAGGTAGTAGGAGACAAAATATATTTTATAGACAGCGACCAAATTATTTGATATGGCAAATTATGTTTAAGGAAAAATAAAACTAATTAGTTATAGGTGATTATTATTTATTCCGTGTTACACAACGGAATAAATAATAAATGTATATTCACAATATTGACCCCAAAATCATTAGTGTTTTTATTATAGATCAAATAGGATACGTTATAAATACCAGAGTGTCACGAAAACTCTCAGAGAATCTAAATTGCCCAATTAGTGAACAATAAAAAAATCGGATCGATTGTTTGCTAGAAACTCAGATCTAATCCTGATATTAACAATGTGAAAAGTGAAACACCTAATTCTACTGAAATGCAATCGATTATAATCGATCCAAATATTTATTTTGAGTTTTTGTAATTATGTCATTATCAAATAAAAAACTATCAGAATATTATAAAGTACTAAAGTAACTGAATAAATGAGATTGACTCGTAATTATTAAAGGAACGAGACAAATTTACGTATATTACAGAAAATATACCTACTTCAGCATATTGAGTACTTTGTATCGAAGTAAGTGACGGACATTAATATATAAATAGACTGGTTATCTTCTCCGAAGTGATAAAGGTTAAGATTGATTATTGGAATAAACAGTGAATGATAGTGATTTATTTTATAGCATTTAATGCAGTCCATAATAACATTATACGAGAGAAAAAACAACGGTTTCAAGTTGTACTTATAAAAAGATTTAATTCCATTAAAACTACTTAATAACCCTGAGGATAAGTTTGTAAACAAACTCGACAATAGTGTGGCGTTAATAATTAATCATAACAAAATATATTATCATGATTTAACAAATCTCGACATTTCAATATTAAAACTTACCACTGACTTCAGTGACGAGATAATCATGCAAAAAGTTACTCTACATCGAGACTAGATTCCGATTATAATAACAAGTAGTAAAGCAACTTTAAATTCTAATAAATAAATTAAAGAAACATTCAACTTACAATAAATTGACGTTGAAATAAAAATCTTCCCTAAACAAACACGATATTACAAATTACAATCACGCAAGGTCCAACACAGCACTCAGTTCAAACTTGAAAATCACGGAACTTTTACGGTTAGCGGTAACTACAACCGCTCGCTATGACGTCTAAACATGAAATGGTGTCTTGATGATGGTTACGCGAAAGACAGGGGAAACCAGAGGAGCGGGATGAGAGGAGATGTGGGCGGGGCATTGCAGGTGTATCAGAAACGATGATGTATCGCAACTTTACATTCGAACACGCCTCACTGTCACGCGCGAGCGAAATTTTGTCATTCATGAGGCGTTAATTGTTTGTTCGATGGTGATATCGATTTCATATCGATGTCCGAGGCTTTATTTATGGTGATGACTTGTGATATAATAGAGAGTGAGTTGCGGCTATTTGTTCATAAGGGTTTTACTGTTTAGGGTTCCGTACCTTTTTTTTTTTTTTCGCTGGGAAATGCTTTTATGCATCCTCCCCGGAAGAAACGCAGCTGCCTCAAAAGGAAAAAGGAACTTTTATAGGATCACTTTGTTGTCTGTCTGTCTGTTCGTCTGTCCGTCATGTCTGTCAAGAAAACCTATAGGATACTTCATAAAATCATGAAATTTGGAGGGTAGGTAGCATGGTAGGTAGATCTTATAGTAAAACTTACAAGTAAAGGAATAAATGCGAAAACCGTGAATTTGTTGTTACATCACAGTTTAAATACCTATTAGTATTTTCAAAGTTAGATAACTATACCAAGTGGGGTATCATATGAAACGGCTTTACTTGTACATTCTAAAACAGATTTTTATGCATAATAGTTTTTGATTTATTGTGCAAAATGTCGAAAAAATACAACTTTTATAATACGGAACCCTCGGTGCGCACTGCGCGAGTCTGATTCGCAATCGTAAGTAGGTACGCAGTTTTAATTTTTTAATTTAATTTATTTTTTAATTATATTATCACAAACAAGATCGTAGTCAAGTGTTATTATTTTAATATTTTTATAGTGTTTTACCTACACTTCAAGGAAATTTCTAAATAATTTTAAAATAATAATTATAAATTGACGACCTCCCTGGCGCAGTGGTGAGCGCTGTGGTCTTATTAGTGGGAGGTCCCGGGTTCGATTCCTGGCAGGGGTTTGGAATTTTATAATTTCTAAATTTCTGGTCTGGTCTGGTGGGAGGCTTCGGCCGTGGCTAGTTACCACCCTGCCGGCAAAGCCGTGATATCATCTTAGATTGCATCTTCACTTACCACCAGGTGAGATTGCAGTCAAGGGCTAACTTGTACCTGAATAAAAAATAAAAAAAACCTATTAAAAATTACGGCAGCAAGCGTGCCGTAGCTTAGTGGTCAGAGCGCCGGGAGCGATCCCAGGAGACGCGAGTTCGATTCCTGCTGGTCCGCAATTTTTAAGTGCTATTATTTCAAAAGCATTAACAAAGTTCTGTTTCACCTGACATAGCTATGGATATGGTTTTACGCTTTGCGTAATGGAACCCCAAATATCCATCTTAATGACAGACTAATTATAACATGTGAACGTCTTTCATCTGTGTTATCTTGATGCGTTATGTGAATACTTACAGTATTGACAAAAACCGGCCGAGCTGTCTCTCGAGACTTGCTTCTTGAGTTATGCTATTGATAGTATCTTATCTTTTAACTGCACCCACAAACTTTCTTTTTATTGCTGTTTGGTGCTTTGTGTTGATAGAGACTGTGTTTTTTGTTACCTACGTCCTACATGTTCTAAAATTTATAGTCATCACTAGCTGATGCCCGCGACTTCGTCCGCATGGAATTAGGTTTTTTAAAAATCCCGTGGGAACTCTTTGATTTTCCGGGATAAAAAGTATATATAGTATGTCACTCTCCAGGTCTTTATCTTTACCCATGCAAAAAATCACGTCAATCCGTTGCACCGTTGCGACGTGATTGAAGGACAAACCAACAAACAAACACACTTTCGCATTTATAATAAGGGTAAGGGTACTGCTTATCATCATGATCAACCCATCGCTGACTCACTACAGAGCACGGATCTCTTCTCAGAGTGAGAAGAGTTTTTGGCCATAGTCTACCACCCTGGCCATGTGCGGATTGGTAGACTTCACACACCTTTGAGGACATTATGGAGAACTCTCAGACATGCAGGTTTCCTTACGATGTTTTCCTTCAGCGTTAAAGCAAGTGATATTTAATTAATTAAAACGCACATAACTCCGAAAAGTTAGAGGTGCGTGCCTCGGATCGAACCCTCGACCTCCGATTAGAAGGCGGACGTCCTAACCACTAGGCTATCACAGCTTGCTATATAGCATAAGTGTATAGTGCTCTATGAAAAACAGAATAGAATAGAATAGAATGTTTTTTTATTCATGTAAACTTTTTACAAGTACTTATGAATAGTCAGGTAGTTTTAATTTACCACTGGTTCGGAATACCGTTCCTACCGAGAAGAACCAGCAAGAAACTCGGCGGTTGCTCTTTTTAATTTTTCAATTTACAATGTTATTATACCGTACTATACAAGCCATTGCAGCCCCGTGCATTGCAGGAGCGAGTCAAATCCAAGCTTTTTTATCGTTTACATAGTCCGCGACTGTATAACATGCTTTTTTAGGAGCATACTCTAAACACATTTTTTAAACTTGTGTAAAGGCAAGTCTAAAATTGCTTGTGGAATTTTATTATAAAATATTACACTCATTCCCACAAATGACTTTCCCACCTTCCAGAGGCGGAGCGCAGAGTAGTAGCAAGCTTATTTCGGTTTCTAGTTTGGCTATCGTGAAAACGGACTTTGAAACTTGTAATTTTGGTTTTAACAGTATGTACAGGTTGAGGGAACTCTGACGGTCTACTATAGCCACTTTTGTGTTTGCGTAACTTTCATGACATATAACTTACAATATTTTTCAATTTTCACTGATGCCATGATCAATGTTGCCCTTGCCTAGTGATACTCAATTACAACAATACAGTCTTGGACTGAAGTAATATAATGAAGTGCATGTTTTGTAATTTGTATAGCGGAAGTTTATAGGGCTAGAATTAATTTAATTAAAGAGAATCTTAAATATATAAAACGAAAAGCTGACTGATCTATCAACGCACAGCTCAAACTACTGTACGGATGGGGCTGAAATTTGGCATGCAGATAGCTAATACATTGATTGATTACAATACTTAAGTACATGGTATCTAAATAAAATTCCATGGTGTTGTAAAAATAAAAAAATAAAACCGATATCTCACCAAGAATTCCATTTGCCTATTCGAGAGTGAAATGCAAAATTAAAAGCTAAAAATGTTCACCACACCGCATACATGACAGATGTAATAACTCAGTTCATTATTTCAAATAATGTTTCGAAATCGATATTATTCATGCGATATGTCGAACTCGTGTTCAAAATAAATCGCAGTGCCTTCTTCATTATCATACAGGGCTGTCGATATTTTTGGTAGTTTCCTAATAGTTATGTTTTGGTATGTCTACATTTTAGAAACCTTTCAAGAGATGACACAGCTAATACCTACCGTATCGATCGTAGATTCTTCCGACATCATTGGTATTAATCATGTCTTTAAAAAAAATTATATACAACTAGCTGCCCTAGCGAACTTCGTACCACCTAACAGTCGATTCTTTTTCAGGATTTTTTTTTAAAAATTCTCTGTAAGAACCATCCTCGTACTTCAAGGAATATTATAAAAAAGAATTAGCGCAATCGGTTCAGCTGTTCTCGAGATTTGCGATCAGCAACACATTCAGCAATTCATTTTTATATAATATAGAGATTTTTTGTTGATATTATGCTGTATCAAATACATCACAACTTTTTCCGTCCATCTAGTGAGGGTGTTCTACTTACACTGCGTTTCCTGGGGCGAGGTGGCCTTGATACTTCCTTCGTGTATTTTGTGCAATTCGTTTCTAGCACAGATTCAGACAATAATTGTTCTAAGTGAGAAAATTCACCAAAATAAGAGTAGGTAAATTGATGAATTTTGTCACTAATTGTTAAATTAGTTTGATATATTTCTTGAATACAAGGTGCTGGAATGCGACTTCGCACCGGAAAACACAGCGTTGGTAGACCCCCCGCTAGGTGGACGGACGACATCAGACGAGTCGCAACTCGCAGGGAGTCGCTGGATTCAAGCGGCGCAAGACCGTGGCGTGTGGAAGTCCCTACAAGAGACCTAAGTCCAGCAGTGGACGTCTATCGGTTGATGATGACGATGATTTCTAGAATATCGTATCCCGTTTTATTGCCGACTTATGTTATGTGCTATTAAATATCTATTTACATATTTTTAACTATAGCTTCTTCAAAGAGTGTAGAATAATCATTGAAGCGAGATTCTATCTGCTCAATTTATCTCGTATAAAAATTGATAATTCCCCTCTTCTGGGGAAATACCTCTTCGTCCCACTGACGGTGGAGACGATGGCCTGCGGGCGAGGAAGCGAATAGTTTCGTACGTGACATCAACCGTCGCCTAAGGGAAAGAGGTTGTTATCCGCGCTCTAGGGCCTACCTGGTCCAAAGATTGTCCATCGCCATTCAGCGTGGCAATGGTACCAGCTAGATGGGCACCTTTGGCCACCTTGGCCTTTGGGCAACCAGGGGCGGACTTTTTGACGACGTGGTTATAGATAGTAAGGTTTATTAATATTGGACTCTTGTAAACATTGATGCATTAGTTATATATCTGTTCTCTTAGCGCTTAAACTATCGTGAGTGATTTCCATTATATATAGTAACCTAACCTGTGGGCTAACGTCGACTGGATACGTGCGTATAGCCGTAGAAATATACTATATATATCTGTTATCTTTTAAAAAAATACCTAATTCTTAAACTGATTACTGTTTCCTTGGATCGACGTAGATTTTAATTTTAACCCGTTATTGCTGTCTCCTTAGGGCAAATCTGGCGACCCTACTTCGTCCCTTGCTACGAAAGCCGAGGTACGGTTATTTATCTTCACGTTTTTTCCGCTCAGAGCGATCGTTGAGTGTGAGTTTGTATGAGTTATGAGTTAATTAAGCAGTCACTTGCTATTTATATGGCCGGTACATTCTGCAGTGTGAAATGTACCTTGAGGGACTTCTTACAATTAAAGGCGGATTCTTGGAGCTCGAGAATTTAATAGAATACACAAAGCTTAACACTGGGCCGATTCTCTTATTTACACAATTTCTAAACTAAATTAACAGGTCTAACTCTAGTGCTATCTTCAATGCTATCAAAAGCCGACTTGTATCTATGGACTACGATATTCAAGATACAAAAAACTGAAGCATCCTTAGGAGTTGGGGCTTTGTTGCATATCATTGGTTTCCGCCACCACGTAAGTAATTTGCAACAAAGTGGTAGGTTAAATGCCTTCCATATTTATTAAGAACAGTGAACTTTGCAGTGTTGTGCATTGGGACAAACATTGTTACATTTACAGCAGTGACATTTCCAACATGTTTATCAAATGGCATTTGAAATTATTTACCTAAGTAAGTATATACATTTACATATATACGTAGAGATTTAGGTACATAATAGGTAGAGCAGGTTTTCGGAATATTTTCATATCAAAAGTTTGATTTCATACTTCAGGAAATAGGTATCTTATGTCACTATACTTCACCGGCAAAGCCGTGCCGCCAAGCGATTTAGCGTTCCGGTACGATGCCAAGTAGAAACCAAAGGGTTAAATAAAAAACTGCCATACCCCTTCCAGGTTAGCCCGCTTCCACTTTAGACTGCATCATCACTTACCACCGGGTGAGATTGTAGTCAAGGGCTAACTTGTATCTGAATAAATAAATAAATTCACTATAGTCTATATCTATCCATCTTCTCGTAAAAACTTGGTCATACGGTCTAGAGATACCGCCTGAAGCGGACAGCAAAAGTTTTTAGGTTAGTATTTAATTATTACCTATCCCTAGTCTAGAAAATAGTAGAGGCGTTGGACTTGGAATAATTCCACATTTTGTGGGTCTCCAACCTACTTCGTGTTTTTTGCCAATGGTTCTTTTTTGGGCATCAACTATGATTTGTTCTCTCTGTTACTGATCTAAAGTTTAAATATCTCGGTTTAGATGAAACCGAAGCAAATTCACCGTTTTCCAGCAGAATGTATGAAAGGTTGTGTGTAAACATCGTGAAAGGTTGAACGATTGTTATCAGCTCATCGAATCGATTTATAAATACTAAACAATAGCGCTGGAACATAACAAATGTCTCTTGTAATTTTAACAATTAAAATGTTTACGTAAAGGTGTTGTGTAATTATTATCTTGAAGACAATCTTGACATAGAAAGCTCATGTTATATCAATAGCTTAAAAGGTCTAAATTTCTATAAATATATACAAAGAAACGGTGACTGACTGATCTATCAACGCACAGCTCAACTATAGGACGGATAGGGCTATGACGTGGGTAAGAAAGGATTTTTGAAAGTGCAACCCCTAAGGGGGTGAAATAGAGGTTTGAAATTTGTGTATAGTCTACGCTAAGTTAGTTACCTAGTGGCATAAAATTAGTTTTACCAATAATTTCACGTGTAGTTAAATTAAACCCCTAAGAGGGTAAAAGGGGTTTCTTAGGGGTTTAATTTTCAAAAATCCTTTCTAAGCGGATGTTTACGTCATAATAGCTATCTATCTGCATGCCAAATTTCAGTCCGATCCGTTCAGTAGTTTCGAGTTGTTTGACCTGTGCATTGATAGATCAGTCAGTCACCTTTAAAGGCTCCCCCACACAGCCGCGTTATTATCGGTCGATAATATCGCATGCGTTATTGCGATATCTGTTTTCAGTACATTTTGTATTAGGATGGTCATGTAGTTACACACTGCTGCGATAATAAGGCCGCAATGGAAGTAGGGCGTATTATCGCAATAACGCATGCGATATTATCGACCGATAATAACGCGGCTGTGTGGGGGGGCCTTTTACCTTTTTATATAGACCTCGCAATGTAACAGCGCAGCATAGCCAGAGAAGAGAGAAGTTACTCGTATAATAATGTACGACTCAATTAAGTAGCTGGCATAGAAGTTTATTACACCTCGACAAGAATAAACTCTGATAGTTAATTGCAAATTCAACAGTAACAGCCTAGCCTATAATGACGGTATCACACGCTATAATAATAAATCCTCACCAAAAACAAGTACAAATTAACTTTCTATTTGAATTTGCGGCACGGAAGTGAAGTCACGCGATGGCATATAGCTAGGTACTCATTCAACATTATAGAGAGAGAGCCAGCGCGTGCCAGACCTTTGCTATTTTATAAAATGAAAGTGAAAATGAAAATCTTTTTTTATTCGTATAAACTTTTACAAGTGCTTACGAATAGTCGGATGCATCTACCACTGGTTCGGAATGCCTTTCCTGCCGAGAAGAACCAGCAAGAAACTCGGCGGTTGCTCTTTTGAAATATTTGATATAGGTACAAGATTATGCCATGTATAAAATAGTATTTGCAGTCTTGTGCGTTGCTGGAACGAGCTGCAGGTCAAATAAACGCTCTTTTATCATTTAAATAATCTTCAATTGTGTAATATGCTTTTTTCAGGAGCATATTTTTAATAGATTTTTTAAACTTGTGCAAAGGTAAGTCCAAAATAGTTTGCGGGATTTTATTATATATTATACCTGAAAGTTTCTATGAGTATTGACCCCAACACAGGGAGGAACGATCAGCGACTATGAAGTTAGACCTAGCGCGCGCACTGCGGCATTAATTCTAGTGTCTGCTCTAGTGTTTCTCGTTTGGTAGCTCAAGAGGCCTGGTATCAAGGGCCGTTACACAGTGGCGTGCATAGGGTTCCAAGCTAGGGTAGGCATTAGTCTGTTAGGTTACCTATTTAGAGGCTGTCATGATGAAAAATGACCGTTGAGCCATTTCAACTTGGGTAAGCAGTGCTTTTATGCCTCTATGACCTGCACGCCACTGTCGTTACATAAATTTAAAGCAAATAGCTCAAGACAGAACGGTGCGCGACCGCCTTGGTGTCCTAGCGAGGTGCTTGCTTGTGCATAAAACACTATTAGGTAGGTTGGGTGGGTACTCGTGTACTTTAGTAGGTCCACATTAGAAGCAGCTTTCCTTTCGCAGCACGGGAGTGATATCGCTGGACGTGTCGGTCGTTTATAATTCAACAACAATAAACAGATAGTTAATTGCGATGCTGTCACGGGCCCAGTATATGGTAATGAGGCGTAGGGATCGCGGCTGCACGGACAATATCTCTCCACGGTGAAAGGTAACATGGGATCCGTGCAGGGTATGAGCGCAAGCGGACTTTGGAGCAGTTTTGAAAGAATCTCTTTTTTCGACTTTCCTAACATTTTTCTACACCAAACAAAATAAAAAACAGGTTTGTTACTTGTTTCGTCTACGAGCTGGAGACCCGTGATACGCGGACAGACAAACAAATAGACAGCAGAGTGAAATTAATAGGGCTCCACTTTACCGTTTAACGTCACGTCGTGTCCAGTGAGCCATTTGTCGTTAAAAACCGAGCAATACAACGGAGTCAAAAACCATTTATTATTATTTATACAGTATATAGCTAGCTTTGTAACAAGCCTTTTGGCCTTCATTTGAAGCTTGACCCGAAGCTCTCCAACATGCACTAGCAACTACCGTAGGAATTTATTGGTCAAGGATCCCTTAACCGTTGGTTATATTACTTAATTCTCCGATGAGTAGCCAAAAACGTAGTTCTCATCTTTACCAACCTGTTTGCGTTAATGTTTGTGTGCTGTGGCGCGTTCTCGGGGAGGGCTATATTCAGCAATATAGCCCACTCCGAGAACGCGCCACAGCACACAGCGTTCCGGCTTCTCCATGTTCTCCTGCAGACACTCACCACCACCATATTAGTACTCATTTAACATAAACGTTGGAGCTTTACTGCTTTGCCGTCTTGCTAATGAAAATTGAAGCACTACTTACACATGGCTAAAACACATTTATAAAACACATTTGACGTGCATAATGACTAAACGCTAAGTAAATTTTTGTTAGTAACGGGTCTTAACTTAACTAGTAGATAAGTAAGATAATTCAGGAAAAGATTGCACTTATCTAAATATGTGTGTGAGGTTTTATTCTTAAGGAAGTACTCGACTCAACTTGTCACGTGTTCTTCGGAAGTTCGTGTTGTGTCAGTGAAATAAGAAAATCCATACACTTATAACTTGGCCCCTCTCGCATAGTGTTTGCTTAGCCCATGGCCCGTGTCTGGGAGATAGGTGCAGTAGGTACATGCGCTTTCAGGTACGCTGCAATCTGGGCAGCTGACACCAATAGGTTTTTATCGGAACAAATCTTGTGTGAAAGCCGCGGGAACGATGGAAGACCTAGAATAAGCTCCCATAACTCCGCCGATTATGTAAGTTCTCATTGTATTTGTAAAGTGTATCTACGTGCTCGGAAATACTGAGAAGGGGTGATATTTGGTGCGATAGTAATGGCATTTGAAAATATTTCTCTTTCGTGGTTTCTTTTTCTTTGAGACGTAGAATAAGAGAAAAAGAAAAAGAGTAGCACCCTACAAAATAATAGATAACTGATAAGGCACTGATTTTATAATGAGCAAAACAGGATGTCCA
The DNA here is from genome assembly GCF_902806685.2 of Maniola hyperantus. NCBI lineage: Eukaryota > Metazoa > Arthropoda > Insecta > Lepidoptera > Nymphalidae > Maniola > Maniola hyperantus. The sequence continues at coordinate 10,775,290 of NC_048549.1, forward strand.
GACCAGAAAACAGAGAAACAAGCAAAATAAAGAAATCGAACAAAAAATTCAAAAGAAAAGCATTGATAACTAAAATCCCGTTTTAATACGACTTACTGAAAATGTATGAATGAAAGTCTAGATGGAAGCTAATGTATTTATAGTTACTTAAGTTTAGAGTGGAGTTAAAACAACAAGGATGATTCGTCGCATAGTAACAATTTTTTTCAAACAACGCTGTAGCATACTATCATAATAATATTATATGATAATATGTAACGACATCATAATAGTTTGTTACGGAAAACAATGTTTATTAATCTACCTATCGCAACTAAAATACTGTTTACTCAAAACAATGTTAATTTGATGAATATGTATCACAATGAAAACATATACCTACCTACATGAGTAAATAGATAAAAAAATCAACGTAAAACATTGTAAGTATTTAGGTACATACAATATAATGTATTAATATATGTATTTCACATTAAAATTTTACCACATCAATATTTTATCAGTGATTGATAAGGTAGAGGCTATAAACTTTACAGACCCATTAATTATAACAGCAAATAGACGTTGTTTAATAACAAAGTTCCTCTTATCTGTAAGTTTTATCACACTGCATGCTTTATTACCAAGCGCCTCCTTGAAAATAATATACTTGACACTTATCTTCGAGACTTACTACTCACTTCTCAAACCATACTTAAACACACTAAAAAGAAAACGTTACGAAACAATGAAGGATTTTCCGAAACGGCGTTCTAAAAATAATTTGATAGAACTTCAGATGGAAGAAATATGCTGCCCTTAGAAATCCTACTACCTACAGTGAAATACAATAAATATTTTTTTCTGTTTCCACAAAATTTCGTTTTCCTGTTTAGTTTATGAATTAATTCGCTCGCTCAGTGACCCAGGAATACTAATAGATGCTCCTAACGCCTGTCCAGCACCGCTTCTGCCAATCCGATGTTCTGAAAGCTTGCAGGTCTTCTCAAGCTTTCTAGGTCTCCCAACAAAATGTTTTCCTGCAGGACGACCCGAGTATATTATTATAATAACACTACGCTCCATCTACTAAGTGTTCAAGAGTCGCGCCGAATTCATTTTACCATTGGTTTCCTGTTTCTCATGATCAACCCAACACCGTCCCACTGAGCTCAGAGCTCCTTACACAATGAGAAGAGTTTAGGCCATAGTGCGCCACGCCGGCTACATTATATAAAACTCTCAAGCATGCAGGTTTCCTCTTGATGTTTTCCTTCACCGTTAAAGCATGTGATATTTTACTTAAAATGCACGTATTTCTCAAAAGTTAGAGGCGCGTGTCCAGGATCCTGCTCGAGGTTTCGGTTTACTGCAACTTAATTATTGAACGGCCAAAAATTGCGCAATATAGACTTTTCTTTTTGGTTTAGGATTAGCAATAACATTAGCACAAATCTTCGGTCAAATTATCTTGTGCAACAATCATCATCGCTCAAACGCATCAAATCACGTAGCCTCGACTTCGATTTACGCAGATAGACGCCATAAAGTCTCAGGAATCTAATAAACGTCTATGGAATTTGGCGTAACAACGCCTTAGATCCAGTAATGACTACAGAAAAAGACTTTACGATGCAATTAGAATGGTCACTTTGGCATTTGTAAATGTTTTCGTACTTGATTAATATTGGTAGTTGGTACTGCAGACTTGTGGTCAGATGGAATTTAGAAGTTGTAATAATTTTTAATCAGTCAGTGGCAGGTATATATCTTCGTCTTTTTTTAAAAGAGCCGCCGAGTTTTTTGCTAGTTCTTCTCGATAGGAAGAGCATCACAATTTCTATCAGTGGTAGATTCACATGTCACATGACAATACAAAGCACTTAAGTTTATTTCAATGAAATATCTTTCTCTTCTAAATAATATCTGTCCCGGCTGTACTCACGTGTTTAGTCGACGTTAGCCCGACTAGTTTAGAACCATCCGGGGTCCTTTTTCAGATATTATTTAGAATGGAAATCACTCACGGTAGTTTAAACGCTGAAATATCTTTCTATTTCTATTCGAAAGTTGGAATTTACTTCGCCAATGGTCACCGTGTGAATTAGCTAGCTAAATAGATTTAGTACCGAAAACTTAAGAATAGAATTGCTATGTACAATTTATAATTCAAGAAAGTCAGTTTATGCCATTTTTACGGAAATAATATCTAGATTATATTACGTTGTGAGTCTGTGAGGTATAATTAAAACCTTTTGCCGTAAATATATTAGGACAAGGATAGAGAACTTGGTCTAATGGACGCCCAAACACAGTTTACGATGTAATTAAGTAAATGTTACCGGGGCAATGGTGGTACATGTCATTTCACTTTATGCAATGTTGGTAGGTCCTAGGTCCCGCTTCTCACGGGCGCGGCGAAGGTATACCTAATGATATTCCATATTTCGCCCAGATACATGGCTAGTTTTATTGGATTTATTGAATTGATTGTTGTCAATTAATTTCAATTTATCCTTATCGCTTTTATAATTTATTTTAATGTGAACATCTGCAATGCAAAATATGTTAGTACAAGGAACCAAAAGCTTTATTTGCTACTAGCTGATGCTCGCGATTTCTTTGATTTTTCGGGATAAAAAAGTAGCCTATGTCACTCTCCAGGTCTTTAACTATATCCATGCAAAAAATCACGTCGATCCGTTGCTCCGTTGCGACGTGATTGAAGGGCTAGCCAACAAACAAACACATTTTCGCATTTATAATATGGGTACTGATATTTTGCTAAAGCAAGATGCTCCATCAATCTACACTAATATTATAAAGAGGAAAACTTTGTTTGTTTGTTTGTTTGTTTGTTTGTTTGTTTGTTTGTTTGTTTGTTTGTTTGTTTGTTTGTTTGTACTGAATAGGCTCAAAAACTACTGGACCGATTTTAAAAATTCTTTCACCATTCGAAAGCTACATTATCCACGAGTAACATAGGCTATATTTTATTTTGGAAAAAAATAGGGTTCCATAAGATATTTGGGTTTTTCGGTATTATAAAGAGGAAAACTTTGTTTGTTTGTTTGTTTGTTTGTTTGTTTGTTTGTTTGTTTGTTTGTTTGTTTGTACTGAATAGGCTCAAAAACTACTGGACCGATTTTAAAAATTCTTTCACCATTCGAAAGCTACATTATCCACGAGTAACATAGGCTATATTTTATTTTGGAAAAAAATAGGGTTCCGTAAGATATTTGGGTTTTTTCGGACACAAGGTGTAAAAAATCAACCAGAAAAGTTACTTATTTTGCGTACGCTGCCTAAACTATAAAAGATAGAACCATAAAATGTTCTAATTAATTGTAGATCTTATAAATATCTACAAAAAAGTCCGCGACACACTATACCCATCTATGTCGAGTGAGGCACAGCAACCATTTTTTTATTTAAAAATCTTGATTTTTTTTTGGACTACATTTAAACGCGTTTATTTTACTCATGCTATTAATCCTTATCAAAATAAATGATTTCATCACTAAGAACAGTTTATGGAGATAATATTTGGTCTTTGAATGATTAAAATTGGACGTTTGGTTTTGAAGTTATGGCGAAATTAAAATATTACGATTTCTGCTGCACGGCCCGTTGTATTATCTACACTAATATTATAAAGAGGAAAACTTTGTTTGTTTGTTTGTTTGTTTGTTTGTTTGTACTGAATAGGCTCAAAAACTACTGGACCGATTTTAAAAATTCTTTCACCATTCGAAAGCTACATTATCCACGAGTAACATAGGCTATATTTTATTTTGGAAAAAAATAGGGTTCCGTAAGATATTTGGGTTTTTCGGACACAAGGTGTAAAAAATCAACCAGAAAAGTTACTTATTTTGCGTACGCTGCCTAAACTATAAAAGATAGAACCATAAAATGTTCTAATTAATTGTAGATATTATAAATATCTACAAAAAAGTCCGCGACACACTATACCCATCTATGTCGAGTGAGGCACAGCAACCATTTTTTTATTTAAAAATCTTGAATTTTTTTGGACTACATTTAAACGCGTTTATTTTACTCATGCTATTAATCCTTATCAAAATAAATGATTTCATCACTAAGAACAGTTTATGGAGATAATATTTGGTCTTTGAATGATTAAAATTGGACGTTTGGTTTTGAAGTTATGGCGAAATTAAAATATTACGATTTCTGCTGCACGGCCCGTTGTCTACACTATCTACACTAATCTACACTAATATTATAAAGAGGAAAACTTTGTTTGTTTGTTTGTTTGTTTGTTTGTTTGTTTGTTTGTTTGTACTGAATAGGCTCAAAAACTACTGGACCGATTTTAAAAATTCTTTCACCATTCGAAAGCTACATTATCCACGAGTAACATAGGCTATATTTTATTTTGGAAAAAAATAGGGTTCCGTAAGATATTTGGGTTTTTCGGACACAAGGTGTAAAAAATCAACCAGAAAAGTTACTTATTTTGCGTACGCTGCCTAAACTATAAAAGATAGAACCATAAAATGTTCTAATTAATTGTAGATCTTATAAATATCTACAAAAACGTCCGCGACACACTATACCCATCTATGTCGAGTGAGGCACAGCAACCATTTTTTTATTTAAAAATCTTGAATTTTTTTTGGACTACATTTAAACGCGTTTATTTTACTCATGCTATTAATCCTTATCAAAATAAATGATTTCATCACTAAGAACAGTTTATGGAGATAATATTTGGTCTTTGAATGATTAAAATTGGACGTTTGGTTTTGAAGTTATGGCGAAATTAAAATATTACGATTTCTGCTGCACGGCCCGTTGTATTATATAAAGAGGTAATGTCGTTAAGTTTGTTTGTAGGGGGTAATCTTTAGAACTACTGAACCGATTTTAAAAATTCTTTCACCAGTAGAAAGCTACATTATTCCTGAGTGACATAGGCTATACGGGATCTTTAAAAACCTAAATCTACGCGGGCGAAGCCGCGGGGATCAGCTAGTATTATATAAAGAGGTAATGTCGTTAAGTTTGTTTGTAGGGGGTAATCTTTAGAACTACTGAACCGATTTTAAAAATTCTTTCACCAGTAGAAAGCTACATTATTCCTGAGTGACATAGGCTATACGGGATCTTTAAAAACCTAAATCTACGCGGGCGAAGCCGCGGGGATCATATTATATAAAGAGGTAATGTCGTTAAGTTTGTTTGTAGGGGGTAATCTTTAGAACTACTGAACCGATTTTAAAAATTCTTTCACCAGTAGAAAGCTACATTATTCCTGAGTGACATAGGCTATACGGGATCTTTAAAAACCTAAATCTACGCGGGCGAAGCCGCGGGGATCAGCTAGTAAAATATAAAACACGGCACCAGTAAATACAACCGACACATTTATTTACTTTCCCATACATGGGCCGCTACATTGTAGCATGGAACACATTTTCTCTGCACGTCACCTGCAATTAATCAGTAGGTAATATGATTACCAATCACGCGGGTTTAATCTCGGGATCATGATCAACCTATCGCCGGCCCGCTCCTGAGACGGGTCTCCTCTCAGGTAAGAGTTTAGGCCATACTTAGGCCGCTTGCCAAGTGCGGATTTCAGACTTCACATACCTTTACAGAGAACTCTCAGGCGTGCAGGTTTCCTCACAATGTTTTCCTTCACCAAAAGCAAGTGATATTTAATTGCTTAAAACGCTTATAACTCTGAAAAGTTAGAGATCGGGATCGATGCTCCTATCTACCGAATATGAGGTGGACGTCTGAACTACTAGGGTATAATAGCACCGTCTGAATAAAGGCTTTTAAAAATCAGGATACCTTGAGAAGAAAAGCGTAGTTTTAGCGCATGCGAACGAGTTCCGAAGCAACAAAGTCAGGAGCGAGTAGCAGGGAGCCATGTAGATGCAACATATACAAGCTGCCGCGTGTAAAGTTACTTATTGAGAATCTAAGTCGACACTCGAGCTATGTCGAACTACAGCACTTTCGAATACAGAAATCTAATTTTATATCTTTAGGTCACGATTTTTAGAAAACTAGCTTTATTTATCCGTATGTAATTCATGTCCATACTAATATTATTATGTGAAAGCGTGTCTGTCTATCAGAGCCTTTCAGGGCTCAACCGTTGAACAGATCATGTTGCGCACGGGATTTCGAAAAAACGATTTCTACAGGGTTAAAGAGGCGAACAATTCGTGTGATGCTTTATGCCACACATTAAGTAGGTACCGCATGCTATACTTGTTACTTATAGTTCAAGTTTCTTTGAAAATGAATAAAATAATATTAGGGCCAAGACTTTAGCCAAGAAGAGAGGCTTGATAGTTTTATGTGCTACGAGTACTACTGTCTTTATCGTGTGTCGCTTGCTATGCAAAATACATTGAATGCGCTCTAGCCGAAGAAATCGCCCAACTGAAGGTACGGCGCTACGCCGCCGACGGCGACACGACGTCCGAACGCATCAGAAATTCAGTAGATGTGTCTTGTGTGACTTGTGTGTGTGTAACTTAAAAAACCTTGCGAGCGTATTGAACCAAACTTTCTGTGACTGTGGGTTGTGGGTTCAATTTGTAACTTTTAAGTGAAACTGCCAAGATTTTGTTATGGCTAGTAAATTGCAGCAATTTAGATATATAAATATACCTCTACTCATATAAAACGTAGCTATATTTTCAAATAGCGATAATCAAAGCCGACGCGATAAGAATAAAAGCATAGTGTCGTAGTTAGATACAGTTCCCACTTTAAAGAGAAGATTATTGCGAAATGCGATCGGGAATATGCTCGGAGGAACACAAGGCGTGCGCTTTTATAGTCTAGAAGCCGGTGGCACAAATTTATCGATGATTATATCGTCAGGAAAAATATTTCGGTCACAGATAAGTAATTTGAAAAGCTTAACTGTTTTGTTATAAAGTAACCCTAAGTAAAAGTAGCTATAGTAGTTATAGTAACTTTAATATTAATAAGTATTCAAGGAGACAACAAAGTAAGTACGTCATAAAACTGTTCGCGGTGCGCAAATACTCGACAAGTAAGTATCTATCTAAATTTGTACTTATAAGAGTAAAGACGCAATTTCAATTAGGTAAAGATGTTTATTCAAATCTTCATCTTGAAATCAAACTCAAAGCATTTATTTAAAATGGGTACCTAGTCTACACTGACCACTTTTTGATTGTCGATTATTGAATTTATAAGGTAGGTAATGATGTTAATCGTGATAATGAATTACGTAATTTAAAACTAAAGCTACTAGGGTTACAAACACGCCTTGGACTGAGAAGCCCACAACAAACTCAAGGTAGCTAAAACCGTCCGCTGAGTCTAGAAACGATATTTTACGTAACGTTTTCTTCATAACTTAGACCCACATTAAGATTTACAGAAATTCCACTCAAGGGAAGCCGGGGCGGACAGGCTAGTGTGCGCACATATCCGTGAATTTTCCACCAGCTCTTCAACTATTAGTTTAAATGTTACTATAGGTGCGTTCCAATACATGTTATTATTGTTGAACACTACGAACAAAACATTAAGGGCGTCCAATTTCACGGCCACTAAATAAAATTTGCAACGCACCGACATAACGAAGTGCTCTCAATAATTCCCGTACAACGAGCTGACAATGGCAGATTCACCTCTTTTATTGCCATAGTGATATATTCTTATAGGTTCGGTCTGTTTGTGCGATGTAGTTTCATTAAAACAATAAACATAAGAACATGAAACATAAGATTATTATACAAATTGCTGCTATATGCCATTTTCGTAAAACTTTTTGGTTTTAACTATAGTTGGCGTCAGGTAAAAAGAGCTCTGGACGACATATGATGTACATTCCTACAACGCGAAAAGCGAAAGATTGGCTGGCAAACCCCCCCCCCCCCCCTTGACGCTTATTTCACAACACCAAATAAATCCAAAAATTACTCACTGCGCAGGTTAAACGTCAAAGATGTTTTTAGCTGACGTTAACTGTAGGTACAGACATCAGTTGCACTGTAACAAAGTTTAAATCAGAAAAGACAATTTTTCATTATTGTCGCCGATTTTTTAAATATTTTATGTCATTGACTCCTAGACTAGTGTGCCACCCGAATTAATTTAAAAATATTATTATCATCTAAATAATCATCATAACGAATATTCATTAGATGAAAAATTCAGAAATCAAGCGCAAGTTTTGATTTCAAAACAAGTCGAACAACCTCTGCTTTATGCCAGCCATAAATATTTCAGTGTTACTATAATCGAAAAGACAAACAAAGGACAATTACAGTCGTACAGTAACGGCAGCGATATAAATATTCCACTAGATGCGACGTTTCACAGTAACAGCATGTTCCAACGAACATCGCGGTGTCCGCACTCCGCACTCCTGTCAATCGAAATCCGCTTTAGTTGCAGTCCGTTTCTACGAGTATAATTTAATCATTTTACCAAATTGGGTACTTATCACCTACTTCTTACAATTTTGTGTCGGGAACCCTGAAGTAAGTTTGACAAACCTGTGTCTCAGGGTTCCCACTCCTCCTCCTCAGCCTCAAACAATTTGACAGTTAAGTGTTAATTGTCAAATTGTGGAATTCGTAAAATAATAATGTAATGGTGATAATTAATTAAGTAAACTTAAAACTAAAGCTAGGAGTACAGGTACCAATAACAGACTATAGCTATAGGTACCAAAGCTACCTATACCTACTGAAATATGAAAACGTAAATATTATGATAATTTAGAATTATTGCGAAAGTTTAATTTTTACAAACGGACTGCATCTAAAGCGATTGACAGGAGTGCGGATTCCGATGTTCGTAAGAACATAATAATATTGTTACTATGAAGCGTCGCATCTAGTGAAACATTTACATACGGTAAAGGTTTCGCACAGAATCTACGGATAAAATTCACGTCCAAGTCGCGCCTATTGCGAGTCGTTAGTACGCTGGTGATGATCGATAATGATGGTAATTCAGCAACACGTGTACATCGCCCCTTCTATCGCGATCCGCAGGGCCTATTAGGATGTACAAAGATGGAAATGCTAGGGCTCTAATCGCGGGTACAAAGATTTATAACGAAATTCATCTGTAGTTGTAACTTGTTACAGAAAATAATCGCATGAAAACATTAGTCATGATAGTCGAGAAGAAGAGGTTCCTAATCCTAATCCATCCAGAATTGATCATATAGAAACAAACCGTCAAGTTTCAAGTTAACAACACGTAAGCAAAATAGGTATATCGAAGAATGACAAGTAGGCACGTAAACCGTAAATGCAGAAAGCGTTTTGTTTACACCGTCGGATCAGTTTACGAGTAGTCCACACACTGGTAAAACAAGCAGACGCCGACTCGACAGTGCGGACCTCACGTATTTATGTGACGTCCAGCCTTCCCGGGGTTCCATAATGGCAACACAATATCACAATACGGGCATAGATTTATGCTCGGGCGCATCGCCTCGCACGCGGAAATCCCATAGTTATTTACCGGTTGCGAGTTAAGTGCGGCAGATTTATCGTACGGCCGCGCCTAGCCGGCTAGCGACGATCTTGTTTCCTTCAAGTACGCTATGATAAATACCGCCTGGTACTCTCTTATGATCTGTCTTGTAAAGCTTAGCTATCATGGTGTAACGTTCTGTAATGAGACATCACAATAACGACTTATCGCTCGACAAAAAGTTGTGATACTCCGCCCCGACATTTTTAATAGGAAAAACCAGTACCTAACAGAAGTGATTTTAACATTCCTACAATCGCAATTGTTCGATTGGGATCTCGACCTGTCGCGTCTATAATTGTTCGAACTTATGGTAGTTATAGGCTACTGTGCATTTTGATGAAAAGTAATAGAGCATCAATCAATCATAGGTGATTCCGATCGTCATGGGTCACAAGCACAACTCACACTATAGCGATCAACTAGGTACGGTAGGTAATAGCCAGTTTTGGCTGAGGTTCATAGAGCTAAGACTCTACTTAGAGTTATAACGAGACAGATTTATGTATCTGACATAAATCCATCTCATTTGAATTGTCTTAAGTCTGAGCCATCGATATAGGTCTGAGCAAAGTCGAAGTAGTAAGTACGCTCTTTAGATTTCAGCCAAAAAGTCAAGCTGACGAAGAAAGCACAAACTGTCTTATTTGAGTCGTCCAACCATGTTTCACTTTTTTTTCCTAGTGCTCTGAATCTATCATAATATCATAGAGGTAATATTCAAGATCTGGGTTTTCAGGGTATTTAGGGTCTGATTGCAGCCAAGCGGTAGTCTATAAATTAAAAAAAAAGACGCGACAAAAGCTATGAAATAAAATGTCCTAAGTGTGATCATAAGGCTTAAAATCTTAACCTAGTCTATCCACACTCTACAGTGAGGCACGGCTGAATTTAAGTGCATAATTGCTGTATCTAGTGATTCCGTAATCGCACCGTTAGTTTATTATAATCGTTCAATTCAATATAATTCCAGTTATGAAAGGTTATTACACTAGCGGCACGCTATGATGGCCGGTTTGACACATTACAATAGTGATGTGGAATGTCAATTTATTCTCGAACAAAAAACAATTAAGTTTTGTTTTTGTACCTGATTAAATAGGTTTAATAAAACAAAAATGTATATGTTTATTTAATTTATTTGAACGAACTGAATATTTGAACGAAAATGAATATACATACTTTATATGCACACAAGAAACATATGAATACAAAAGATACCGAAAAAGGTGCCACAAAAGGCCATAATTAATCAGATTCGTCCATACTACTATTTTCACTGTCGTCACTGCTATCATCACATACATTAATAATTATATGTTCGTTTTCTATAATATTATCTATTTTCACATCTCTTTCATAATCTTCCCTTATTAATTTAACAGTTCTATTCACAACCTTTTCCCAGTCTCCTTTAGTCACATGTTCACAAGCTTCTTCTAATAATTTTAGCATTTTTTTTGTGGTAAATGGGGGTTCTGTATTGTGTCTTGCAGCATATCCCTTAATTTGAGCCCACACCAACTCAATCGCATTATACTCACAATGGTAAGGCGGTAACCGTATAACTCTGTGCCCATGTTCTAATGCTATTTCGTCAATGACGTATCGGATCTTGGTTGGTTTGTTTTCTTTTAAAAGACGTACTAATTCCGCTTTTAACATATTCATGTTTGCATCTACGCCATTTTTACGAAGCCATGCGACGATATCAGCTTTCTTTTGGGATTGGGCAGGTGGCTTGTCAATTTGCATCGAGTGGTATGGGGCGTTGTCCATAATTATAATAGATGGTTCAGGGAGGCTACACAACATTGAGGTAAACCATTCAGTAAACTTTTCTCCATTCATGTCTTCATGATAGTCTCCAGTGGTTTTTGACGCAAAAGCCATGAGAGAACCTTCGACAAACCCGTTGATGGTTCCGGCGTGACAAATTATAAGTCGCGATCCTTTTCCTACAGGAACTTTGGAAGTAGATGCTGCTGTGTCATCGTTCCAAGAACGGCCTACAGTATGGTTAGCATTAAGCCATGTTTCATCCAAGAACACAACATTTTGCCAATTTTTGATTTCTTTCACTTGCCGTAAAAAAGTATACCTTGCCATCGCTATATCAAATCTTTCCATCAATATTTTGCGTTTGTTACATTTTTTGTATCGAAATCCAATGGTCTTCAAAATCTTCGTTAAAGAACTTTCCCCACCGAAGAATAATCCAGCTTCCTTCAGTGAATGCACCAACTTTTTTCTTGTTGGATACTCCTTCTGTAAATAGTAGCCGTAAACATGTCTTCGGATAGCATCGGCATCAAAGCTATCGATGCCTACGACTGGTTTTGCTCGTTTTCTCTTTTTTGGTGTGTGAAGTTTATTTTCTTCTGTGCCAGTCTCGCCATATTTTTTTTTAGTTATCCGTCTAACAGTTCGTTGTCCAATATTAAGCGCATCAGCTACGCGTTCAACCACTGACGTTATAGGTAAAATTGGCCCTCCATTTTGAGCTTCACGATCGAAATAGTTACGAAGGCGTATTAGGAACTCACGTGTCTGACTATTTAGAACAGTTCTCTGCGTACGTTCGGTCATATCGACGAAATCCACAACAAAGGGCTTGAACAGAGTCCAAATTAACGAGCAAGGGTCAACAGTAATGCAGTATCAATATTTGAAATCCAAAGCCAGGTCAAAACTATATCACAATCGCATTGCACTGACAGTTTATACTTTTCGAAGCAACGTCAATTCGAAACTGCTTTGTTTTGCATTGAGCATTGACGCGAGTTTGCCGGAGGTAGTAGTTGTGCTAGCCAGCGATCCTATGTGACGATCGTATTAGATTCCATTTTTAAAAATTTATTGATATTTTTTTGCGATTTCAGAGGTTTGTCCACATAGTGAAAATTGTTCATATTCACAAGTACATTCACCCCTTAAATGGTGCAAACTGATTTTTCTACACTTGTATACATTTAAGAAATCAATTTAATAAATAAATTTTGAGTCCTAAACCTAAAACTACATTCGATAAAATTTATGAATCTCTGCACCACTATCGTCAATAAAGTAATACAATTATTTCCTTCAAAGTCGTTATCAATTAATACGGAACTTCATGAGCGGACAAACGTCAAACCGGCCATCATAGCGTGCCGCTAGTTTAGGTTTTATCTCCCTCTTATATCCATGTAATGAAAATTCTTGTGCAACAAAAATATTTGCGGTAGCAAAAAATTAATAATCGATGTATGTTTGGAAAGAGCAGAATAATTTAATTTTAAAACGAGTGAAACTATAGTCCGCGACAGTTTGAGATGGTAATCGGGGTATGAAGCGGGGGACGCTCCGCACACAATTTCACCTGCGCTCGCCCGCACCGGGTTAGCGTGTTCGTCACGCCTTCACGACTTCGTCCGCGTGGACTACACAAATTTCAAACCCCTATTTCCCCCCCTTAGGGGTTGAATTTTCAAAAATCCTTCCATAGCGGATGCATACGTCATAATAGCTATCTGCATGCCAAATTTCAGCCCGATCCGTCCGGTAGTTTGAGCTGTGCGTTGATAGATCAGTCAGTCAGTCAATCCTTTTATATATTTAGACTAAAGACTAAAGACTAACAATATTTCTTCAAAGGTTAGTACCTACCTACTGCGTAAACTGATTATCATCATTTCAGCCTGCGAACATCTACTGCAGCTAAAGTAATTCTCCAAGACGTCAACAGTTTCCTTCATCAGGACACAAATGATGGGTCATATCAAACAAACTCAAACTTATTTATCCATATTATTTTAGTTAAACTTTACTTACTTAATAAACTTAATAACTTTAGTTTTTGAAATTTTATCCAAGTCATTTATAGTTCAAATCAAATCAGTCACAGCTTATGTTAGAAGATCTGATAAATCATCAGCTCATCAGATCATTGTGTTTTGTTAGAATTTGTAGAATTTTCAACAGCGTTACAGAATTCCTCAACAGTGATGAGGTTCTCAACAAGGGGCGCTACGACTTTATTAATCACCTAACGCCTAATAGGATACTGTATGTAACAAGCGTTATAATGACGTGTGAAATTACATTCGATCGTTTGTCAAGAAGTCAAGAAGCGCTCCTAGTTTGACGCACTACGCTCCTTTTATTAATTGAACAATGATGATGATTTATTTTGCTTTGTTTTATTTCTTACTAGCTGATGCCCGCAACTTCATCGGCGTGGATATAGGTTATAAATTCCGTGGAAACTCTTTAATTAACGAAACCAAAAGTATCCAATGAAAGCAAACTATGTCTGTATCAGATTTCGCTAAAGTTAAAGGGATAGGTCGTGAAAAGCTAACAGAAAGTTATAAGAATTTCGCCTACGTCTGCCATATCCCACCTTCCATCTGGAAGGAGTATGCATAGATACGTGATGATTATGATGCAGTCTTAGATGTAAGCGAAATAAGATTAGAGTGAACTAAGCTATTCCATCTTAGTATGGCTGATTATTATCAATTACCAGTTTACCGCAACATCAACAAGAATTCCAAAATAAGAAGAGGAAGATTGATTGAAATATATATTTAACCGAGTTCTTTTTTTAATTATCTACACCACAATAGCGAAGTAGGTGTTTTTAGAATAAAATAAAGAAAATGAATGAGCTTCTTAAAAAATAGTCCGAATTGAGAACCCCCTCCTTTTTGAAAGGTGCCTAAAAAGTATCAACACCTGCAAAAATCTAAACTTGTAATCATTTCAAACATTACATTTAAAGCTTTAAAGGCATCGCTCTTATGCGAAGCGACGAAATATTACAGGGATTCGCCTTTAAGATTTGTTGCCCTTTTATAGCGGATTTCATTTATTCCTCGAGCGAAGGGTTCGCGGTAAACAATCAAGCAGGATCTATCCCTCGAACGGACCAATCAGCGGAAACAAATGACTACCATTTGTCTACACCCGCCATTGATGGATGAAAAAGGGATGGTAAACGATCCTGTATTACAGTATGCAGCAGAAAATAAAATACATCGACCTTAAGAAACAGATAGCTGTTTTGTAGAACATTGTCTCTGTCGTTGAGACCGACAAAACGTCACATATGTATGAGTAATAGAAACAACGCTCTACAAAGTCGATTTCTCATTCTAAAGGTTAATGTACATTATTTTCTGCCGCGGACTGTATTGAATCAATGCATTAAACTTAGGCGATGTTTGTTTTTCGTATATACAAAGTGTATCAAAATATTGCAAACGAATATTTTACAATTTGGTCATCTACAACTTAAATGAAGGTTTCGTTAGGTGGGAATGTTAATAAGATTATATTCGTAATATAGTACAAAAGATCGAGCATCTCACCGTAATATGTCTAATAATTTATCTGATTTCAATAATAAATAATTTACAGAACACATTTACATAAAACGTGGGCTCGGTAAACAGAATAGTATTCAACTCAATCAACTTAATGCCGATTTATGTCGGATAGATGGCGGTGTTATTAATCCTTTGACTAGTTAGATAGGAGGTCTTTGATATGATAATATTAACTATCCATTGGGGCTAATTCCTTTGTACACAATCTCTAAACTAAACTAAAATGGCACGTCTAAATCTATTGCTATCCCTTTCATAATATTTCTTGCGGAATAGGATAGCACTAGATTTAGACCTGTTAATTTAGTTTAGTCTAGAGATTGTGTACAAGAGAATCGGCCCCATTATCATAGTAATACTACTGAAGGGTGGTCTAATAAAATAACGGTAGGATAGAAATGTTAAAATAATGAAACATCTCTTTCCCTGTTGATCGGTTGGCATAAAAGTCGCTCGGTTCGAAATAATAGGTAGGTACATCTTCTTTTTTTTGGAATTCTTGTTGATATTGCGGTAAACTGGTAATGGTTTTTAAAATATTCAGCACGTATACACTTGAAAATATAAATATGTAAATATTTTGTAAGGTACTTCCAAAAACGAGCTTTGAAATATCGATCTTTGAACTAAATTAGTACCTATTAAGCAGGGGGATATTTCAAACAAAAATCATGTTCTACGAAGCTGTTAAAATTAGTATGACACTGGGTGACAGGGGCCAGGGCATCATGTTGTTAGCAAAAATGAGTACAACATGCAAAAACTTTTGTTCAGAAAGACCCGCCTGTCTAGCACGTATAAGGGACGGCAACGTTTAAGTGCGGAAAAGAAGTCTAGGACAGAAGTAGAAGACCTATCTTATAGAGGTCGTTGGTCTAATTAGTCTTATATTGTACTAATACAGTAGGTACACGAAGAACAGTATGTAGAGAATTTAAGTTAGATACAATAAATATTTATAGCATTACAGTACGAAGCAGGAAATATTGCTCATTGATCTTTAAAAAGAGATAACGGTTACGAAGCCGAAATCTCTTTCTAAAGTTCGATGTGCAATATGTCCTGTCTACTGTAAACTATTCTTATATTTTCACGTTCGATACATCTCTATTCACTTTTACTCAGAAAAGCCGTTCCTATCTTGTGGATAAATAAACAAGTAAGCTCATTCAAAACTGCATGGAATTTACGAAGTTCACAGTAGGTTCTCTGAAACTATGAACAGTGCCACTACTTCTGCCTATTTTGACATTTTTGACATCTCCCATTGACATCTCAATGTCTCGATACATTGTACCAAGTATCCTACGTTGGCTACAACGTACAACAGTATTCTCGAGATCGTGAGGCACGCCTGCATAATGCGCTGCGCTCAACGAAGAACGAAGACCTATTTTTTGCTGTACTGAATTTTAAATCGAACATGTCTTTATGGTTTCTATTTCTTGCGCCTGTGCTAGCTGTGACCTTACTATTTGTTCTCAGCTTTTTATATTTTAAAGTTAGAAGTTCAACGGTGTAGTCCATGCTTGATACCTAAAATAATATTGCACCATCCGCAGTTTCTGAATCACTATAGTATAGGAGTGCTGTAACCAGGGTGTCATCAGGGTTGAGGAGTTGGGACTCGTTGCTTGGTACCTAAGTACAACGTTAATTCACTATAAACACTTCCTGAATTTTGATAACTTAGGCGGGCAGTGACCCTGCAGCATCAGGATTGAGGAGTTGGTTCTAGAAATTTTTATGGGACCACAACGGAAACACCCCCCGTCGTTAAAAAAAAAATTCGTAAATCGGTCCAGAAACCTCGAAAAAATCAATGTAGGTACATACATTAAAAAAAAAACGGGCCGAATTGAGAACCACCTCCTTTTTGGAAGTCGGTTAAAAAGGGTCCAACTATTCACGACTATATTAATGAAGACTACAAAGGCTACGAAAAGAAAACAACTTTTTGCAAATCAAACCAATCACGAATACTTTTAGCAAAGAAAGCACGGATTAAACAAAGAATAACGAAGAACTGGAATTCCCGAGGATTTAAGAAGAATATTTGAACGAATTTGAACAAACAAACCATGAGTAGTGGCCGCTGCATGTAACGGTAGCAGGGGATAGGATAATCGTTTGATGTGGTTTTGTTTTAGAAATTGAGAGGTTGCAGAGTCGTGACATCTGTGAGCTTCTTTCCCGATCCGAGCTTGTGCCTGGCGAGATCTTTGTGTATTTAAGGCCCAAGACACGGGTCTGCCTTAATTTGATTTTTCACAATTTGTAAACTAATGCGACAAAGTAGACTTATGGCATTCAAATTTCGCCCCTAGCAATATCATCTTCACAGGTTTATATAAAAATCTTTACTTGAAAATGTCCAGTTTAAGAAATTAGTCAAAATAATGACCAATTTGTGAGTAGCTCACGTCAAACTCATTATTTTGACTAATTTCTTAAACTGGACACTTTCAAGTAAAGATTTTTATATAAGCCTGTGATGATCATATTGTTAGGGGCTCAATTTGAATGCCATAAGCCTACTTTGTCGTATTAGTTTACAAATTGCGAAAAACCAACTTAAATTTGAATTTCGCGGGCAGACCGTGCCTTCCACCTTAAGAGGTGAGCTGTTTTGTTCGCGTTTCCGTATAGCTGTTTTATTGTTTACCATGACGATTGTGTGGAGTGATATGGTATGATTTATTCGCTTTATTCAGCTGCAGAATTTAATTTTCAACCACTTCATAAATGTAAAAGTTTATGTTTTGCTTTCCAGTTGCCATCTAGATTTAACGCGACTCCGAGCGCAGTCGATATTCTGAATGTTTATATAAAAGGGTTTTAGTAAATTTCAATGACAAAAGTAATTAGAGATTTAGAGAATTTTTGAAAATTTTAAATAATGCTTACTTTGTTCTTTAGTTGCAATGTTTAATTTGATGATAGACACTTTATTTTATTCCTATTCATGCGATCTATTTTCGTCCGTATTTGTTTAAATAATTGAGGCTTTCATAAGAGCATAATTTCATCTAAAGCATAACATTTTATTACCCGTATTATCACACCAAAAGAAACAATGGGCTTTACCTTCTACGCTAGACATTAATAACAGGATTTGTTTACATAGCTTGAAGGCTTAAGCAAACATTTGCTTTACAAATAATTTATGTTCGGTTGGTCGGATATTTATTTCTTCTATCCCAGATGCGGGCAATCGAATATTGTTTATTTGTTGCTTTCGAACTTATATTCAATTCGACTCCGCCCGTTGGACACACCTCCTATATCTAACCTTTTATCTGTAGAGGCCGATATTATAAACCGTATTAATATTTTACCACAGACCATAAAACATTTATACTTACTTTAGGTGATAATTCAAAATCAAAATCTTTCAGAAAACTGTATTGAGGTACCTAAATCACATAGACGACGCCGATTTCCCCAACGTAGAGTGACGTCTAATCGAGCAATAAATTGCGCGTAATGACAGCTTTTGTACTGAAAACCTGCCAAAATATCAAATTATTTTCGGATAAGGCTTATTTTGCATTGATGAAATCGCAACCAAAATTAAACAAAGTTTGATTAAGTTAAGCAAGGTATCGAATAACATTAATGTGAATGAGAAACATAAGAGGCACTGGATTAGACCCCGAATGGATCTTCTATATATTTTAACGTCTGACTCAAAATAGTGCTTTCAAAGTTATCCCTTAACATTGACTTATATATTACTTCGTATGGACAGGGCTATTGAACAAACAAAATGGCACCAACTCAGTGGTGCTTTAGCACCAATGCAACCTCAGTGACGTCTAGATTTCAAACGGACCGTGAAAATTTTTGTTCGCTTGGGCATACTTTTTGAATATTGGAATAGATCTTCAAACACAGGGCTGAGCTATTTAAATAATTTTAATGTTTTAGATTAGTTTAAATGTTGAAACATCGCCAAAAGCATGAACGTATTTTAACGATTGAACAGACGTTAACATGCACGTCTGCCAAAGCCCTTTCAAACTACTAGATTGAAAGGCAGATGTATTTTAGCCGCTTCCAGTCCAATATATAACTCGTATGATATTGGTTTTACTCCAATAAAAGCTACCTAGTCCGCTTAATTGAATACTATTTCTAGATACTCTGTACAAATTCGTATCGCAGATGCTATTAAGATTAAGAAAGATTTATTTATAAGATTCGATTTAAGGTTATTGTTTTGTTGGTCGAATAGATTTGTAGGTAAAATAACCGAAACGACTTTTAATGTCATTCGTGATTTAATTTCATGCCATTCGTTCTCTATAAAGTATCTAGGAACAATATTGAATTTATTTTGTTTCATTATGACAATAAATAATTAATAAAGTGTGTTTGTTTGTCTGCCTGCTAGCATTTCTCCGTCCAGCCGTTTAACCAAAGAAGGGTACAGAGGGCATTATTATAGCCTACTTTTGGTCCCGAAAAATCAAAGAGTTACATCGGGATTTTAAAAAATATCTACACGGACAAAGCCGCGGGCATCATCTAGTATTTTTATTTTCTAAGATATAAAACCAAGAGTTACTCATTCAAATTATTTATCTCCTGTCGAAATCGCTTCTGTTAGGAAACTCATTATGAGCTTAGGTAAGTAATTATAACATTGTAAATTGAGCAAATTAATTACCGGAGTTTATGGAATTACTTGTTAACACCTCGTAAATAATTGCCGTACCTTGGGCCTTCGTTAAACTTGACTGTTTGGGGTCCGAAATGCCAATAATTATTAATGATCTCTCCTAATACTTGACTAATCTTCTTACAACTGGCCAAAGTGGTCCGTAGCTTGTTATAACTAAATAATCGATTTTAGCTGCTGTACTGGTTAATCCTGGAGCAGTATAATTTTTCTATATAAAGATCATTGAAATGTAATTTTAATGAATGCTAAAAAAGCGGTGATAGCTTAGTGGTTAAGACTTCGGGCTCCGAGGAAAGGATTCAGGGACCAAGGTTCGATCCATTGATTAGAGAGAGAGAGAGATTAACCAAGCATCGCGAGGCTCTATTTCTTTTATGAACGCGAAAAATAACAGAGATTTATAACAATCTCACGTTACATGTAACAATGTGCACGATATTTTAAAACGTTTTTGCAGTATCTCGCCTGTTCAGCTCTCATTTGTTGCTGCGTCTAGAATTTATTTACAAGCAACATTATCTTGTCCCTTTATAAAGACTGGAGTCGTTATAATATGTCCTGATACTTTATTTTCATCTTCCGTATCCAAAAATGTTTATAACACCTACCGGTAGGTGTATTGAATTAGATAAGTGCCGCAAATTGGTAATGCGCGTGGCCGCCATTTTAGTGACGTTAGCACAAGACTGAAGTTTCGAACTGATGGTATATTTTTATTTCGGCCGACGTCACATTGACGTCATTTCGATGTTAATGAAACATGGTTCCAGCGCAATAGCAATTTGCGGGACTTATACTGTACAGTGTATAGTTTGTGTATTAATATTCGTCTCGTGCTAACAGATTGCGTGTAATAATGTGACATGTGTCAGTGGTAATGTGGCCGTAAGTTAGCACTTAGCCGCCGCCCGGGGCAGGTGTCATTATGCCAATCTTGGTATTCAGCGTGTGTATGATCTATGCTCGGGAATTATGTGCTGGGTTTGCTTCTGCGTATTAGATTACAAGCATGGCGTCGTCTATGACGTGTATTTCAAGAGCCTTACCTTCGCTTCATAATTTGGAGTAGCAAGGATATTACTAAAGTTGCCAAAAGACAATAGGCATCATCAATCTCTTTTACGCTGACATCGTCACAGTACACAGAGAATTCTGCAACCTCAAGAATACGCATATACAAGGTTTTGCATGAAACCAAAATCGTAAAATGTTGGCGGGGACAGAGGAGATTACTTTGTTGTAATTGGTGGATTTAAGTCATGTAATCAAGACAAAGTGCGAAATGAGAGTACCGAACGGGCGTGGGCCGACTTTTATGCTAAGCAAGCCTAAGCTTGGCGATCGGGGGTGTCCGGCGTCTGTGGTCCTACCATATAGTCTTAGTCCTACCGAAGCGCGACACGGCAACTTCAGCATCGGATGAATTTTAGTGCGATATTTGCATGACTCGTAAAGTTAACTGCTGTTATTGTAAATACAAAGAAAGGCATCTCCAAGGTCTGCAGTCTGCACTCGTAATAAAAATTTCAGGGACACGTCGAAAAATTTGCTTACTCGTTACTTATTTGCACCGCTAAGATATGGAATGCCTTTCATGTTTCAAGTTCTATCTCCATTTTTAATATATGCATCTTCTAGGCAAGCACTTTCCACCTAGACTGCATCATTATCCATTACCCAGCAGGTTTGATTGCAGCCAAGTCAAATTAAAAAGAATCTAATTTCATTACCCAATCTCCGGAACTGAACTTCATGTCTCCTGCGATAAAACTCACTTCTGCGTTATAAAAGCCACTAAAGTGTGTAATGGTATGATCATTAAGTGAGTCCATAAAATGATTATTTTCTATCTAATAAAGGCCGAGCAAGGAGCGTGGCTCCCTCGCATTTGATTAAGAGCGGCGTAATGAAATTAATCACGGGCCAGCACCGCTCTGCCTGCTTGACAAACGACCGGACTGTAATTTCACACACCATTATAATAACCACATACGCCTCATAGTTCATTTATATGCTAAGCTGGAACACACTTGTAACAGGGCATGCCATCTCCTAACTGTTCAGAGTGCGATACAGTGGACGACGTATTGCATACACGCTGAAATTGTAATAGTTGTTTTCCCGAAGCGAAATGATTTTGTCGTGGTATTACAATCGATTTATAAATATGACGAAGAGGCGTGTCGGCAGTCATTCTCTATAAGCTCTACACCCATTACAAATATCGGAAATAAGACTCGATTTACGTTGGATAGGTTCAATCACAACAAATCCAGTGGCGTGCAGCTCATAGAAGCATAAATGCACTGCTTACCCTCATTATAATAAATCAATGCTTAATTTTCTGTATAACCTGCCGTAAAATAAGTTCATACCTAAATGCATACCCTGGCTTAAACTCCTGTGCACGCCACTGAACAAATCACTGCAAAATCAACAAATAAACAAACATAAAAAATATGTTAGAATCAAAAATGGCTTTACAATCAAGATAAAACAAAAAAAAAAAAGAGACCTCGAACCAATAGTAATACCGCGTGCGTGCAGGCTAGTTAACGCAGTATCACTACGAGCGAGAGCTTATTTTGCTCTAAACTTTTTCACTTTATTGGCAGCGCGGTTCGAGTAGATGTATCTACCCACTATTCACGATACGTCTGGTTAGTTACTATTGTTTCTCACACTTTCGAGTTGATGATTTTTTTAAATTATTATTTCAAAACAAAAACATTTTTACTTTCTTAGTTTACTCAAAATTTCGATAGTACTACTGAGGGCAAATCGTTCTGCCGCGGGAAGACAACCACTATTTCAGTGGTATAATGGCTGAATGCGTCCGGAACGAAGCTGAAAGATCGGATTTTTACAGTACGTAAATCTCCTAAACATAGGAACATGGAACAGCATTCTGTAGAGCGTACTTTGAGTTTGCTTAGACTTAAGTTTCAGTTAAAAGGAGACAGATTTATGTCAGTGATATAACGCTATCTCGTTTTAACAACGTCTTAGGTCTGAGCAACGTCAATATAGATCTCAACCTGTGGCCCTACCGCGGTTGTTTGACAGCTACAATGTCACGATCGCAATCATCTCTGATTGGTTAGTGCTCGCTCAATATTGGCTACAATGCATTGTTGCAACAAGAATCGCACAAATTCAGCCAATCAGAACAATTGAGATTGTAATAATGATTGATGCAGGTTTTAGACAATCGCCCTACACATGTAATCGACAACACTTGCCCATTGTTTTGTGTCTAGAATAGTGTATGGAGAGCATTTTGAGGAGAGCGGACGAACGAAACTTTATGGACAATCTCTTTGACACTAGGCAGGCAGACTTTGAGTTACGCGACCGCGACGCGCGACCGGAACACGCGACACTTGAGAGCTTAATTGGAAATCTAAATGGTTCTTGCTGACATTTTTTTCACTTACTTGTAGTAACATTGTGTAGAAGATTAGCTCCAAATCTGTAACAAACAAAAAATAATAAAATAACAAACCTACAAACAAGTTTTCTAAAACTTGATCTTTCAAACACAATACAAGTAGGTACACTCTTTATCACCTCACTCTAATAGTCGGATGGGACGGCAATCCAACACGATCGGAGAGATCAGACGCAGAATCTACGGATTTACGTGCTAACTGAGGCACGAGAATGATTTTCAAGAGCATTTTCTTCAGTTCCTGTGAAAAAGGACCCCGGATGGGTTCGGGTCGGGATTAAACATGTTATGTTTCTTCAACCCTGTACTAGACCAATGAGGCAACTGTGAATATTAGTTATTCCGCGTGAGTATGAAAGTATGAAAATAATTTGATAGGAACCTACTTCAAAACTTTAACACAGGCGATAATATATACCCTCATCAGCATAATTAAACAATTTATGACAGCGAGGCTTCAAGAGGAAGCAATTTACAACTAATCTCTATGCTAATGCTACATGAACAATGACACTATGCATTAAAACTATTATTGACATCCATAAACCTTTACACTTGCACTATTACATACTACGTTTATAAACGAACATTTCGCCTTATGCATTTTAATATGTTAAACTAGCTGTTATTGCACGTTAAATAGTCGGGTTGTATAACGCGAACGGCTCTCTTATTAAAATATTTCATGTGACTAATTACAATATTTCACTTATTCCAACTTAGCAAGACTCGATCAAGGCCTTTAAGCATATTGTACTAAGGCTGAAATCTATAAAACGAGACAGATTTATGTGAGAGATATAGCTCTGTCTCGTTTTAACTCAATCGACAAGAAACTCAGCAATTCTTCTAGGCAACCGTGCTCCATCTTAAGGCTGCATCATCCAGATGGTCAGATTGCAGTGATGCGCTCTATAAGTTAAAAAAATACTCTTTTCAAAAGGCAAAATAACAATGTTGCAATATGTAACATTTTGAATGCTAATGCCCACTAGCAATTTAAGCTGCCATTGTTATATCAATGTCAATTTCAGCATATTTTAGTACACAAACTTTGCCGAAGTTTACGATTGTTACAGTGCAAGTGACGTGCAAACAGAGCTGGCTTCAGCAAGTTCCGTTGCTAGTGGACACTTTAAAACATTATCTCAGTTTTATCTCTGGAATATTAACATTTTGAAGAA
Organism: Maniola hyperantus; assembly: GCF_902806685.2. NCBI lineage: Eukaryota > Metazoa > Arthropoda > Insecta > Lepidoptera > Nymphalidae > Maniola > Maniola hyperantus. The sequence goes on from NC_048549.1 coordinate 10,799,485, forward strand.
AAAGTTAGCAAAAATTTAAATGGGCTAAATTATTCTATAAAGACAATCTACTAAGTAATTATAATAACATAATCAAAACACAATTTAGCACGCTAACTTTTAACTCCTACTTGTTTCGAAGATATATTCACTTCGCTATAATATAAAACAGATAAGGATGGAGAAGCCGTAGGCAGAAGCTAGAAATAATAAATTGGTTATCTCTAAATATAGGAAGCAATTTTAATCCGCACTGACATAAAATTATTTATCGATTACGAAATACTAACTGCTATAGAGTCATAAACACAAAATGGTGAGACATGAAGGCTCGGCATGCATTGCGCATCTCGACATAAACTTAGGTATTAAAGAGACAGTATTTGTTAGGATCATAAAGTAGGTAGGTAATCTATAAACATAGTGTATGGCAGCTATATTTAACAGAGGCCTTGCCGTTTATAAGGTTAGGTAAGCATATATTTTATTGATTAGTTTTTAATGGGCAAAACATCGATATTTTGTTGATCGAAGGTAGTGAAGGGACAGGATCAGAACAAAACATAAACGAACATGTAGAAAGACTCATGTAAAGAAAGAATAATTTTCTGACCATAACCAGATTAGGGCTATATTGAAGTTTTAAAGATGAGTGTCTTCAAGCGCAAGCCTATTGCAACATAGGCTTGCGCTTGACGACAATCATGTTTTAATAAACTTATGATGGTAGGTACTTAATTAGTATATAATCGTACTCATAAATATTGCAACTGAATTGGTTCATAATGATTATGTAGTCACTCAATTTATAGCACTCATCGTAAGTTATTGGACGAGAAACTGTAAAAACGCAGGATAGAGCGGGGGCTGTGGGTGGTTTTGAAACTAGAACGGAGTTATTGTAATTTTCGTAGTAGCAAGACGTAGAATAAAATGGAGTTTATCACTAACGACGTCTATGATTCCATCAGACCTTATCCAAAACTACCAACGGTATTCTTAAAGATCGACGTCTAACCACTTGTTGCACATTCGAAGCTTATTATTATTCGTAGCTTCGAAATAATAAGCTCAGTATCGACAGCTATAAAGCATGAACGGCGATTGCAAAATAGAGCTATAAACCGGGTATCACTTATGATAATACCGGGCCGGGACCGGTTGCGTTGCAATTTAATCAATCGTGAATGTATCGCCAATAAACTGTTATTGATGATGTGGCGTGCGATCTAATGTGATTTCTTATACCGGTATTGAGCATCCGATTTCAAACGGATAATTTTCTTAAAACCCATACTAATCCTTTACTAATGAACGCAGGTAGTGTAACTTAAGACTAGGGAGCAACACAGAAAATTCTATGCTCAATTTACTTCAATATCATCATGTAGATTGGAGAAATTACCGGACTATTCTAAGTTCTTTCTACTCCTTAATTTTATTCCACTGTATTCTTTATGCTGTAGTGCTTTTACTTTTTGTTCTGAGGTTCAATGCCGTTTAAAAAGAGAAACATAACTATTGCGATTACGGAAGAGATCTAAATTGTTGTAGCACATAAAATAAGAGAGCGCAATTATTTTATAATTGACTCATACGGACTAAAAGGGAATGCAGAATGAACCGAATAAATAGAATAGTTATTTACTTAATTAAAACCTTAATTGAAATCTAGACATTTTTTACATATACAAATCTATGTGGATAAGATAAAAGAAAATTTTTCTAATACCAATTCAAGGCAATCATTCGCAGCCGCAACCTGCATCCAGCCTCTCCGTAAGCAAACACCGTTACTTTATTGGCTTTGTACTAGAACAGTGTTTGCCAACTTGTAGCTAGCGCCCATATAGGGCAACGAAAACAAAATGCCCGGTCGCCATCAGGATCCGCTAGAGCCCATGTAGCGCCCGGGTGCAAACTGAAAGCAATGGGTACTAACCGTACCGTCCCACTATGGTGCGAACGGGTCGATTTCATATCAATTTTGATACGACGGACGGACGCGTCCGTCTGTCTGTCAGCGGGCTGTAGGTATCTTATGAACCGTAATAGGCAGAAAATTGAAATTTTCAGTGTGTATTTCTATTACCGCTATAACAAAAAAATTAAAAAACCAAGATGGCAAATTACAAAATGGCCGCCATACAAATTAAAAAAGTACCTACATAGTGTTTAAACTTGTACGATGGAGTCCGACTCACACTTGACCGGTTTTACAAACTTTTTTGCTACTTCCTGGTATACTTCCCAACTCAGCCCAACTCAGTCAAGTCAGCATGTTGATAGTGGCCAAACTTTTGAAACGTCAAGTCAGCGTGTTGATAGTGAACACAAGTTTGGGAATCACTGAATGGGCACTAGAATATTCGTATTTATTTATTTAATCCCGGCTACCGCGCACGGTCTCACGACTCAATCTAATAAATAGTGGCAGTATTGCAGAAGATATTCAGTAATAAGATACCCGGTGGCGAATATACGAGCGCGGTGGTGCCGGGAATTACAGTTTTATACTAACGCCGTGTAACTGAATATCTGAATGCTAATGCCTGGGATGTTTATCTGCTGAGACCATTAGGAACACTGTAACGAGACTTGAGGAATCTTGCCATCTATTTATTTTTAATCGCATACAGTTAGAACGATAAAGTTTCTAATAATGTTAGAGACACAGGGTAAGAGGATTCCTCCGGAATGGGTACTGACTGAAGTGTTAGTGTTTTGTCCTTTTTAACACACATTTCTGTTTTTAATGAATATTAAGTTTTACCACTTCAGCAAAGTGAGTGAGACACATAGTAGAGAATTATCTCAATGTAGGACACTTCGAATTGACGAAAGTATCCCCGTAAACCATTAGCACGGTCTTTACACATCTAGTTATAAAAGATATTTTTTTGGAAAATCCACGGGAAAAGACAGTTCCCGTGGGACGCGGATGAAGTCACGGACAACAGCTAGTATTGTATAAATGTTCTATTTTAGTATAGAAATATGTTACATTTATAATAGTGGCAGAATGTCTTACAGAATCAATTTTTTTCTCGGAAACACCAAATCGTCTCAAATTACTCTCCCGTTGTCCTCAAGGCAATTGGAAGTTGTCTGTAGTATTGTTCTAAATAACAGATATTATAGTCTCGTTTTCAAAATCGTCAGAACCATGCCCACGGGTGCGAACGGTATACCGTGCGTGAGCGAGCCCCTGGCGGTTTCAATATCGGTCAAGTTCAGTAGTTCCAGAGATTAACCCCTAAAAACATTTATAACAGTGTTTTTACCTACAATTCTATGAAATCACTAGGTACCCATATTATAAATGCGAAAGTGTGTTTGTTTGTTGGTTTCTTGGTTTGTCCTTCGATCACGGCGCAACGGTGCAACGGATTGACGTGATTTTTTGCATGGGTATAGATAAAGACCTGGAGAGTGACATAAGCTACTTTTTATCCCGGAAAATCAAAGAGTCCCCACGGGATTTTTAAAAACCTAAATCCACGCGTACGAAATCGCGGGCATCAGCTAGTTTCTAAATATTTTTTAAACATACTTATCAAAAATAATTGCAGTACCGGCGGGGTTCGAACTTGCGTTTTCCTTGGTATCGATTTGGTACAAAATTCAACCTTTGATAGCATTCTCCCACGAAGATGTATTCACCCCAGTTATATCAGTGAGCGGGGCTGATAATATTGTCTTAAAGCTATTATTGGATCATAAACGCGTCGCGTTTCGCATTGTTTATGGTCCGAGCGGGACTCACGATGCAATTTCATAGGACATTTACCCAGAGCCAGACGATTTGTAGAGCTCTCGGCGATAACTAAGTGGCCGGGTGATATGTCGCGCGAACGATGTTATTCGAACTTTGAACCGTCAGAAATGGGGGTAGTCCTTACTTTATTTTAAAGCTTCAATCGCTCAACAGTAAAAGAAAGGATCTCCAAAATCTGCAATCCGAAGGCTTGTTGACTTGAACCTATCGATTGGGACGACAGTACGAAAAACCAACTATCAAGAAAGAAGAACTTAATTTTAAGTTATCACGCCAAAATATGGCGGTTTGCAATCTAAATTTTTTTAACCACGAAATCACTAACAGTAAATAGTTTAAAACTAAAAGTAGATGCATAGGATCGGCTAGGAGTAGTTTCTATAAATTTTTTTTTGCTTTTTATCAATAGAAAGCCTAAACATTCTACTGCCAATTTTGCACGTCAAGTAAGTTTATTTGCATTTACTCACAATTGGCAAAAATGAACATTAGGTCCAAACAGAATAGTAGGTTACAATGGTAAAATGGGGGCTTCCAACATCAATGGGTAAAATGTATAAGGCTCATCAGACATTTGAAATAATGTCTGATGAGCCTTATACATTTTGTACCTGGTTTTTATTGAATAAATAAATCAATTAAGTATTCATTAACTTTTGAAACCCGTCCACTGAAATTGCTAAGGAACATAACCCAACTAATAAGAAAATCTGTTAAAAAATGCAATTAAAACTTCCCAGTCTATATTTCATTCGTGTTAACGACACGTTTCCTTCCTTAGCATCGTTATTACAGAAGTCAATGGAAGGATATCGAACCGATTTACATAATTCACATTTACATTGAAATCCTCAAAAGTAACTTTGTATGTAAATGTGCAACGTCATTAAAATGCACCTGTAATCTGTATTCATGATTCTGTTGTATAACATCAAAACTTCGCGCCAGGTTTAATGTTTCACTGCACCATGGACTAAGAGCCCGTGACGACCGGACCCTCGTTGTATTATAAAAGCTACTAGCTGATGCTCGCGACTTCGTATGCGTAGAAATAGGTTTTTAAAAATCCCGTGGGAACGCTTTGATTTACACTGCGCGTGGCCCGCCACGCACTTGGCCGGTTTTATTATTTATTCAGATACAAGTTAGCCCTTGACTGCAATCTCACCTGGTGGTATATGATGATGCAGTCTAAGATGGAAGCGGGCTAACCTGGAAGCGGTACGGCAGTTTTTATTAAACCCATGCATGCCCCTTTGGTTTCTACACGGCATCGTACCGGAACGCTAAATCGCTTGGCGGCACGGCTTTGCCGGTAATGTGGTAACTAGCCACAGCCGATGCCTCCCACCAGATCATGTAAGTAGTATGAATATTTAGTAGTTTATTTTTTATTAAATTTAGTAACATATTTCTACTTACATAATTAATTATTAGGCTATTATTTATTTTTATTGTTATTTATAATTTGCGTGCATTTTAAACTCTGGTCATGCTGTGCAACCATTTAGGATTACAATAAGGACGAAACTTTTAACTATGGTATTAGGTTATAATTATTATTGTAATCTGTTTTGGATGCCAATAAATAAATATAAATATAAAAACTGGACAAAAATAAGGTAAGATAAAATAAGAAACGCAAACACAGTCCCACATCGAAGACATCGAAGCAATCCCACAATACAAACTCTACACCGTATTACCGTACAAATTCGCTTGAAGCGAGCGCACGCCGTACTATAATTACGCTCTATCAATGCGGTACTGGTTATTGAAAGGCTGAGGGGCGGGGGATATTAAGATGATGGCCGGCTTGTAATTTGATGGATTAAGGAACACACCCGCGGGCTTTTAACAACGTGTAATGGGGGTTTGAACATCTTGATTGCGGGGATTTGCGAAATGCGCTGTTTGGGTGAAAATGTCAACGGGACGATTCAAAGGTTCAAGAAATCCAGACATTGACATTAGATATCTAACTACGGCCGAAATTAATAGTCAATCTATCCGTAATCAATCGATTTACTCAGCAACATTGTTATTTGTCAAAAAGACCGAGTTTTAGGGTTCCGTACCTCAAAAGGAACTCTTATATTAGGATCACTTCGTTGTCTGTCTGTCAGTCTGTCCGTCTACCCGTCTACCCCTGTCTGTCGTGTCCCTGATTGACATCTCGAACTGTTGCGAACTATGTTATGCGACCACTTCAGTAGCTGTTACCAAAATAAGCAAAAGTCCAAAATCGTTGAATACCTTAATTAACCAATTAATAATGATAAAGCCCTGCAGTAATGTCACTTTAGTGCAATGGTTAAACCAACTGACAGTCGGACATGATAGGCCTTGTAGAGGCGTGGCCGCTGCGCCCGCGACTCGGGAAACGGCACGTGAGAACGAGACCTCCGCACGGCTACACTGCAGTATTTACTAGCTCTACAATATCTACGACTTCTTGGTAATTGGCTGAAAATTCATTCTTGCTGTATTATCTACTTTGACCGTTAAAGAAAGTGATATTTTCATTGCTCCAAACTCGCACACATAACTCCGAAAAGTTAGAGATGCTATCAACGTGCAAATTGTGCAATAAATGTCAAGCGAGGCTCAAGGAGACGCTAGATTCAAGCGGCGCAAGATCGTAGCATGTGGAAGTCCCTACTAGAGAAGACCACACCGCTCACCATTGCGTCAGGGAGGTCGTCAATATGAAAGAGGGCCATGTAATGTTCACAGATTAAGCTATGCTGATCTAATGCCTTTTTTAGGGTTCCGTACCTCAAAAGAAACCCTTATAGGATCATTAGGTTAGGAGAGAGGAATATTGAACTTATATTATCTAACGTGGTCCAGTTTAAACAAATCACATTATTTATACATGAGTTTCCATTTTTCACAATTTTTTTCCGGAGATGTTATTAGTTCACTTATCTTGCCTTTCGTTTCGGAAGAACGCGATAGATACTTAGGTAGGTACCTACTTAAATTATTTAAACATCAAAGTTTTATGGATTTGATCTTTGGCGACTCCTAGAGGAACTAAAGATCACGTTGGAACCACGTCCCCAATCATAAGTTACGAAAGCAATTTACACAAAAGGTCATAAGCACAACAACAGTAAAATTAAATGGCCATTTATTAAGTCGTACAAACATATATATATATATCCACTAGGTAAGTGGGTAAATTCTAGTGTACCAGGGGTTCATAAGCAACGGGAAAATCTAAGCAAGGCGCACATCGGCAGATAAATCAGCAATGACGGTGTTGCGATTAAAATCCGTGTCGTTTGGAGACAGTCGAACAAGTTCCGACTCGTGAGAACACGGGAGGGAACGGCTAGCAACTAGCGAGCATTCCTTTACTAGTTTTCAACTCTGCGCCTTCACGATCAGAATTGTAAATTGGACGTGTTAAATCGGAACAGGACCCAAGGTGCAAAACCAAGGTTTAAAAACCAAACCGGCTCTCATGCTGCAAAATTTTAGTTTTTGCACTAACTACTTAGTAGGTAATAATAATAAATGATGCACGCAACTTCATCTGCATGAATTGTTTTCAGAAGAACACCCTTTTTCAAGAAACCCGTGGAAACTAATTTTTTGGGATAAAATTTAATGTAGCCTATATCACTTTCAAATTTTTACCTGTAAAAAAATGACGTCGATCAGATGCTTCGCGTGTTGCGGCGTGTTGCGTGATGAAAAGACAAACTAACACATTTCGCTTTTCAAAGTCAAAGTCAAAAGATTTATTCAAAATAGGTAATAAATTACTCTTTTTGATGGTCTGATGTTAGATTTTTACAATGATAAGTAGCGATATTTGCTTACAGTCTGGAAACTTTAAAACCAACACCAATCCGGTTGCTGCTTTCATGATGATCTCCCCTAAAACCTAAGGCAAGGGATCTATAGGCTAAGTATAACACTAGAAAACAACAGCTAATTTCATGTTTATGGAAACGGTTATATAGCACGAATTCAGCTGATATACTACAACTTTTGTAAAAATTTTGAAAGCATCTGAAAATGTTTAAAGAAGCTACCTTTTCTTCTAACTTCACCCGAAGCCATGTTTTATATCTGCAGATGACGGGGTAAAACCATTAAGTAGCTAAAAATAACTCCTGTTTCATTTTATAGCCACTCCAAAGGATTGGTTTTACAATGACAATCTCACTGTTATCACTTTCGCTGCGCGAGCGCAATTGATTCCCGCCGGCAGCGCCCGATGCTTTCAGACACCACTACAAATGTGCATAGGTAGATATATTGTAATGGATTGTAATACATAATGATTATGATCATCTCATCACCAGCCCACTAATCATGCTGACTAAATATTCCCCTTTCCCCTCAAATCAAGCGTAAAGCTTGTGCTAGGAGTAGGTACGACAATAGTGGAACTGGTGGGGTTTGAACCGGCGATCTTTCGGTTTTCAGTCCTCTCCTTTAACCGTTGAACTATCGAGGCTCTATGAGTAAAGAGAAAGGTTTGGCCATAGTGCGCCACGCTGGCCTAATGCGAATTGCGAAAAAAACCTATAGGATACTCCCGTTAACCTAGAATCATGAAATTTGCCAGGTAGGTAGCGATGTCTTATAGCACAAGTAAAGGGAAAAATCCGAAAACCGTCAATTTGTGAGTAGGTACATCATTTTAAAAAAATGTTTTTGGTGTACGAAATACTTCGTGTGCGAGTCCGACTCGCACTTGACCGGCTTTTTCTCCATATTGTTCGATAACCACACATTTAAATAATGAACCACACTTACACGTTTCTAATCTGTTAGTCCGAGGAGTCGAACAGACCGAATTTTTCCCAGATTGTCCAATCAATCGAACTAACAGTCTACGGAATAAACAAACGCATACAAATCTTTACATGTCGGAAATGACAGCATCGTTTTAAGCTGTATCAATTTAATATTTTTAAGTTTTCGTGTACGACCGAATTACAGGCATCATTAACTTTATATTAGCTAGTAGATGGTAGATAACCATCGTTGGCGTTAATATGAGTCGTTTTACGTTGAGTTCGTGGCAATTTCCTGCAAGAGCCCTTTAATTATGAGCCTCATTAGCAATTTCCCAGTGCCTCAGGAACTAGTTAGTACGTGCGAGGTGCTGCAATGAACAATTTTATCACCTATGTTCAATTAATTGCATAATACCTAGAATCTACATTCGAATTTCCCATAAGCAACGTTTATCTAGTTATAGGTAAAGTTATAGGTTTCCACGTTTATTTGGGTGCGAAGATACATTACATTTTTTGCGGTCCATGCTCATCCAATTATGTCCAAAACTTTTATGTAGGTATAGGAAAACAATCAATACAACGCGGTTAAATGCAATAACGAAATGGTTATAAGTTATAACAGATGAATTTAGATCTGCACATACATCTCATTAGGTACTTTCATTCCTCACAATGGAAAACTGTTAACTCATTTCTAACTGTACAATTAAATACCGAATTGGCAATTCATACTAAAAACGGCGGTAGAGACCATAAAGCGCAGACAACCGCTTTCCCAATCCTGGCAGCCGATCGTCCAATCAGAGTCATTAACTGCCATTAGATTTCATGCCAGTGACGTAGCTAGGAGGCATGAGGACAGAGTAGATTTTATTTTAAACCTAAAAGAATATGTCTGAAAGAGTGGCATGTCATCATCAAATTCAGCAACCTGGAAAGCCCTGAAAACGACACCCATGTCTATTTTTTGTAAAAGTGCATGTCCGCCACCTTGGATTTGAAAATAAATGTCATCCCGGAATATGAAGGCGTGACTCACTGGGAAAACAATTTCAAAAAATTCCCATTGAGTCACAGTGTTACTCAACGGGACAACAATTCCAAAAAAATCCCGTTGAGTCACAGTGTTACTCACGGGGATGTGACTCAACGGGAATAACGCATACAGGATAGTTAACGAAACCGAGCGACGCGCAGGTTTAATTGAAGGATATTTCTAGGCTTAATCTTAGTCCTAACGTGCTATACAGGAATAGATACGACAGTTTACATAATAAAAATTACTAGCTATTACCCCCGGCTTAGCTCGAGTGACTCAAGGGTTAACAAAAGTAACTGAGTTTTTGTTACAATAATTTCCGTGTTCAGGCCAAAAATTGGTCAATTTGAGATTTGCGCCTATACGCAACCAGTCTAATTCCTCGGCCCTTAGCTCCGGCCCTGGCCCATGTGTAGACATTTCATCTAGCTTAGAACAATCTAGGCGTTTGTCCGATGTCTCATTATACCATTGTGCCGTATAGGTTCACTGCGGCCGGGGTACTTGGATGGAAGATGAGTTTCTGCGATACCTTAATTGACGAGAGTTTGCGTTCCCGAAACCTTAGAGCTTTGCATAATAATGGCGTATAATCCCTTATCGAGAGTTTGTTGTTAAAGCGAGGACTCACGGAAATTGTTTCTTGTACTTATCCACTGTAGTGCTTAGTTTTTTTTAAATTGCGAGCGAAAGAGCATTCGGGCCCTCTGATGAAACCTACCTTGACGTAAAGCCTTGAGATAGGACATACGAGTATTGGCCTATATGGCCTATATGTCGATTGTCGATGTTATCTACTAGGCTACACACTAGCATAATTAATTTTCCTTTATTAAATTATACTAACAAAAAACGATTTTTGCTCGAATGCGTTTCTCGGAAATGCGACATATAGAGGTCACTGGTTAATACTCAATAGGTCCTTCAAGTTTCGTTACGGAACATCAAATACGGGTAAGAATTCCTTTAGTTTCTCATGTTTTGAAACCGTTTGGTACTTGTTGTTTTGCCATCGTGAAGGCATCCCCTTAATAACGTTGGCGGGCACACAATACTTTAATTAAATCGTCGTCGGGCACCGGGCGGAGCGTGCATCTAACGGCAACGATGGATTGTTCCCCGCTTTCCATATAAACTCGCCCAACAACTTGCCGGCGGTAATTGAGCATTGAAACGATAGAAATTTAACCAATAGACGATTAGCATACTGTTAAAAGATGGCTGGACACTCTTCATCTCATCCTAACATGATCCCAGGGTCAATTTAGTTCTATACAAACAATCAACAAATTCCTAAAAAACCAGCAAAACCGCTTGCTCTCTAATCCCTTTCCCATATCTTATAATTTGTTACTGGTATCTCGTTCGAAAAACCGATAGACGCTGGGATCCCAAGGTGCTGGAATGGCGACCTCGCACCGGAAAGCGCAGCGTTTGAAGACCCCGACTAGGTGGACGGGCGACATCGGGCGAGTCGCAAGTGCGGATTGACAGACTTCACACACCTTTGAGAACATTATGGGGAACACTCAGGCATGCAGGTTTCCTCACGATGTTTTCCTTCACCATTAAAGAGAGTGATATTTAATTTCTTAAAACGCACATAACTCCAAAAATACCCGTGAGCCGTGATAGCCTAGTGGTTAGGACTTCCGCCTCCTATTCGGGTGATCAGGATTCGATTCCGGGCACACACCTCTAACTTTTCGGATTAGATCGGTGCGTTTGAATTCTAAGGGAATAATGTAAGCCGGCCACTATTCCTTTAGTTACAGTACGCGGCAGAAAGTAATGTACATCGACCTTTAGAAGGAGAGCACAATTGTAGAGCGTTGTCTTTGTCGTTGAGACCGACAAAACGTTATATGACAAAGACAACGCTTTCTAAAGCCGAAATTTCATTCTAAGACCGATGTTCCTACATTACTTTCTGCCTTGTACTGTACCTTGTATTGTCTACCTGAAACACTCGGGTATTTTCTTAATTAATTCGCTGCTCTTTCACCGTTAGCTAATCTGCGGTTTGACGGTAAAAGTTGCCAATTAAAGGGTGAGTACCGACGAGATAAGCCGAGGAGAATGCTAACTGCACAGCTTCCGTGTTCTTCTGGAAACTATTGTTATTTAAAGTCTTGGACACACACAACGCCCTGCTTGACGACTTGCACAATACGCGGCTGAAAGTAATGTACATCGACCTTTAGAAGGAGATAGCAAATTTGTAGAGCACTGTCTCTGTATGTCGTTGAGACCGACAAAACGTCATATATACATATAGGTATGAGTGACAGAGACAACGCTCTACAAATCCTAAATGTCTTTCGTTCGGCCACGTACTGTACACCCTAAACCCTTTCTCTAGTCATTAAATCTTCCTCAACTTGGTCGCCTGGTAGAGATCGAGTCAAAGCGATAAGGCCACCAATGGTACTTCCACTTGTGATTTATTTATTTTTTTACTTTTATGCCTTCTTTTTTATAATGGAACTAACTTATGGTCGCGACTTCGTCCGCGTGGATTACACAAATTTTAAACACTTATTTCACCCCCTTAGAGGTTAAATTTTCAAAAATCCTTTCTTAGCGGATGCCGTCATAATAGCTATCTGCAATCTGCATGCCATATTTCAGCCCGATCCGTCCAGTAGTTTGAGCTGTGCATTGATAGATCAGTCAGTCAGTCAGTCAGTCAGTCAGTGACCTTTTCCTTTTGTAATGGAATACAATAAAACATATTTCATTTCAACGTCTTTCAGCAGTGTTCCCACTAGACTAGATTCTGGTTATTCAAGAGATCAACAAATTCCTGAAAAGCCGGCAACGCATTAGCGGTTTCTATGTTACTGTAAATGTTCATGGGCGACGGTAATCACTTATCATCAGGTAACTCGTCTGTTCGGTTGCCTTCTATTTAAGTAAGTATCATCATGATCATGATAACGAGCCATCGCCGCTGCCGGCCCACTACTGCGCGTCTCCTCTCGGAATGAGGACTTAGGCCATAATCCGCCACACTGACCAAGTGCGGATACGCCGACTTCACACACCTTTGAGAATTATACACGTACGACAAACCGGTTTTACTCCAGTATTTAGGCGATGTTAGCCCGACTAGTTTCGCACCCATCCGGGGTTCTTTTTCACAGGGACTCAGTTCGCGAACGCGTCGCGGTTCAGACTGCGTGCGGCGCGTGCCTTTGAGAATATTATGGAGAACTCTCAGGCATGCTGGTTTGGATTCCTCACGATGTTTTCCTTCACCGTTAAGGTAAGTGAAGGCAATTGCTTAAAACGCACATAACTCCGAAAATTGCGAAAGTTGCGTAGGCGGGATCGAACCCTCGACCTGCCAAATAGGAGGCATACGTCTTAACCGCTATGTCTATTGACATAATAATAGAGATAGTACTTTATAATACATAGGTACATAGTACAGCCTACAGGTAGTAGGATAGGTATCATCATCATGATCAACCCATCGCCGGCTCACTACAGAGCACGGGTATGCTCTCAGAGTGAGAAGGGTTTTGGCCGTAGTCTACCACGCTGGCCAAGTGCGGATTGGCAGACTTCACACACCTTTCAGACCATTATGGAGAACTCTCAGGCATGCAGGTTTCCTCACGATGTTTTCCTTCACCGTTAAAGCAAGTGATATTTTAATTACTTAAAAACGCACATAACTCCGAAAAGTTAGAGGTGCGTGCCCGGGATCGAACCCCCGACCTCCGATTGGAAGGCGGACGTCCTAACCACTAGCTAGGCTAGCACAGCAGGTAGGATAGGTATACAAGACTTATTAGTTATTACTGGCACGTGTTTCTATTACCACGTACCTGTCTACTAAAGCGTGCTAAAACTTACCTAGATTACATCGAAACTAGTTGTTAAAACTATTTAATAATATCTAATTAAACAAAATAGATACAGAATGGCTTTATGCTGCTCTACTGAGAGAATTCTCAGAACAAGGGGAAGTACCTACCTACACAACAAGAATATAATATTGTAAACAAGTTTTGCGTCATTATTCATAGCATGGCTAAGGTTTGGAATACTCTTCCACGATGTGTTTGCTACCAATTACAACCCGGGTATCTTTAAAACAAGAGTGAATAGGCACGCGTCCTATCTTAGGCCACATCATCACTTTCCATCAGGTGTGACTGTGGTCAAGCGTTTGCCTATAATGAAAAAAAAAACAGGAATTATTATCATTCATTAGGTAGGAGTATGACAAAGTGCAGAACGCAGATTTGTATTTCGATTAAAGCCTTGGTCAAACCAACGCGTTACGGCAGGCGGCTTCCTAATTCTTAAGAATATTATTTACCTACCCTACTCATACATAGGGCGTTTGTGCACTCATTGGTATAATATTCGTATTCGGCCTGACCCGGGAATCGAACCCAAAACCTCATCATCTGCAGTCAAACTTGCTAACCATTTGACCAACATGGCAGGCGAACAATAGGTACTGAAAGTGTGACTGCAGCAGCAGCACGAGTCAGTCGCATCAGGCGCGAAAAAATTAAATTACACAGTAAGCAGAAATAAGCATGTAGGTAAATATTTCAGAAACTGAAAAATACACTTCTCGCAGGCCTTGAAGAAGTTATCAGCATAATTCATGTTAGGTAACTTAGCAACTAACTTAACCAGCAACTGGGTACGTATTTTTTTTAAAGAATATTAGCCATGTTAAATGACTAATATTCCCCTTTCCTCTCCAACTAAGCGTCAAGCTTGTGCTAGGAGTAGGTACGACAATAGTGCAACGGGCGGAGTTTGAACCGTCGACCTTTCGGTTTTCAGTCCACTCCTTTACCGGTTGAGCTATTGAGGCTCGTATACTACGCGACAGGGCAAAATGGCAATTGGGGTAAAGGGCGGGGGGACGCCCCGCGCACCCCCACAGCGCCCGCGCTCGCCCGCACCGGGTTAGCGCGGGGGCTGTGCGGATTTGCGAGGCGTTCCCACCCCGATTGCCATCTCGACCTGTCGCGTAATACTTATGTTGCCTATAAAAGTAAGGATGTAATATGCTGCAAGTTGCAACTAAAGAACTTAAAAAGCTCAAAGCAGGTCATAAAGAATATAATTGAGTCAACTTTATAGGATCACATTAAACTTTTATTGCTGATAGCATTCTTTTAAACTACCACAGTATGGTGTAGATAGGTAAAGGTAGTTAAATCAGCAACATAACCCTTTTCAAAATTTCCTCAAAAAGAGCTCGAGTCCCCAGGCCCCGCAGCCCCAAAGTCTGTCATTTTAGTTTAGAGATGGGTGTAGTTACAATTACAACAGAATTAGCCACACTGTTGAGCTTTAATACATTTGTTATGATATTTTAATAAGTCCTTTTACAGAGCTGAGATTAATCTTAAGTATTTAATAATAATAAAAAAATTCTTCATAAAATATTTAATCACTCTTAAAATATACTAAGATATTGGGGCCGATTCTCTTGTACACAATCTCTAAACTAAACTAAATTAACAGGTCTAAATCTAGTGATATCCTTTTCCGCAAGCAACATTATGAAAGGGATAGCATCAGAGTTAGACGTGCCATTTTAGTTTGGTTTAGAGATTGTGTACAACGGAATTAGCCACAATGGTACTGATTCTGAGCGCAACCTAATTTTAGAGTATGCGCACACTCTTCTTACTAATGTAATATGAAAAGGACAGTTTGACAGTTTTAAATTTAATTTATAGATGGTAAAACCTGTGATTTTAGTGCACAGTCGCGAACCTACTGTTTAAATTTGTAGCGTGCACTAAAATTTACAGTCTTTAAATGTAAAGTTCATGTTCTGTCCCTTTTTAGCATTGTTAAAAAGAAAAGGATGCAGATACTCTAAATTTAGTTTAGAGAAAGACAACGAAATTGGTGCCATTACTTAAGATACTTAAGATATTATACTCTATGCACACATAAACACACAAAGTGTGTTAATGTGTGCATAGTCTTTGTGTTTGCATAGGGCAAGTACTGATTATTAAAGGTGGCCCCACTCTGTTCAGACACTACCTACAGAGTTTGTATAAGAAAACTTCTTCAAAGCAGTCTTGGTAAACAGGAGTTGCTTGCGGTATGTTTGAGATTCTTAACACAGTGGTTAAATGGGATCTGCAAGGTATGGATAAAAATTAGGAAAGGATTCGGTTTAAAAGTATCCCCGTAAAGTAGCTAAAATCTAAATATATAAAAGGAAAAAGTGACTGACTGACGGACTGACTGATCTATCAACGCACAGCTCAAACTACTGGACGGATCGGGCTGAAATTTGGCACGCAGATAGCTATTATGACATAGGCATCTGCTAAGAAAGGATTTTTGAAACTTCAACCCCTAAGGGGGTGAAATAGGGGTTTGAAATTTGTGTAGTCCACGCGGACGAAATCGCGAGCATAAGCTAACCTAAATGCATACATACAAAGAGAGTTGCGAATGTGGAGTGTCTGTATTGCCGCTCGATATATTCGTCAGTCAACTTTTCGTCTCCCGCGCAATGTAGGAACAGTCTATGCTCAGATATATAGGTATCTATATCCTGTTCACTGTCATCCATCTAGGAAATAGGAACTATGATTTGTAATAATTATTATCCTCTAACATATATTAGTGTGGTACTTGGGAAGCATGTTGAGAGGTGATACTGGAATAACAGTAAAGGCTATATCCTAATACTATCTGTTTCCTATGACTGTCTCCTTGGATTCAGGTTTCCCATAGAATTTCGCAAATTTCTTCCGTAGTGGGATGTATTTTATAGGGAACCTACATGCCAACTTTCTAGACCCAGCAGTTTGAGCTTTGAAATAAGAGCATGATTTTTTTTTTTTCTTAACCTAATGAATATAAAAAATAAAAAATAAAATTAGAGTTACCTTAATCTAAGACATGACTTTAAATCTATGATAAATCCTCAATATCTTTAACTTGCTTCACACTCTCTCTTACTGCTAAATATTTTAGCAAGGACCTAATCAACAACATTGAAATGCCGAATAAGGTCACTGATCCCATCATTGATGTCAATGATGTTATGAATGATTTGCTTGAAATGAATTGTAGTGCCATTTCAGATCCTGACAATGATTTTGATGAGGAAATTAAGCCAACCACACCATAGACTTTCCCTTCAAAAACGTAGTCCACTCCTATGATCAGCGTCTGATTAGATTTTGCAATGGTCAACTCACAAACTGCATTATGATCATCAATGATTATCAGTTGTGGGCTCTCCTGACATGCTAATCTAGTCCTGTCTAGAGTACAATTGCTCGTTATATCCACCAATCCCATTGATTTAATTTCTGTTGCTTGGATGACTGCATATGTTTGTTTATTACAAGCCACACAGCCATATGTCATCTCCAATTTAAACGAACATGAAGCTGGCACCACAACCAAGGATGTGTCAAATTTGGTGGTCACAAACATGCCAAATGACATGTACTCTTGTCGTCTCACTACCCTGTTGTAAACTTGTTTCTCGGCAATGACAGTGTAATTATAATATTGTTGTAGACCTCTTAATAAACCAGATTCTGCTGCTCTACATGAGACAACACAATCTCTGGATGAGCAGGAGATGTCATTTGTTTGATATGCAATTTCCTGGGAATCAAACAACCCAATCTGTAAATCACCTATGATGCTAGATGATAAGTTTCCCAAATAGGCTACTTGACTCATATCTAATTTCGTCCAATAAATGATTATTTATATAGTATTTTGCTTAAAACAACGAAATATATCAATAACAATTATTAAAAACGCAGGATGGATATATAAATCCAATTTAAAAAAATACAATTTTTATTTTTATTTGAAACGCAGAAAACGCTGTCAGCCATGATGTGACGTCATTAAATATGTAAACAAAGAAATGTCATTCCTATGTCACGCGGGGACTAACGTAGTATCCATATATATAAAATTTAGAGTCCTGACTAACTTATATATCAACGCACAGCCTAAACATCTAAACAGCTGGGCCTAGATACATGAAATTTGGTGAGTGTGTTCTTTGTAGGTAAAGAGAAGGTATCCACTAGGAAAGGATTTTTTGAAATTCCACCTCTGAGTGGGTTAAATGGAGGTTTGAAATTTATGAAGTCCACGCGGGCGAAGTCACGAGCATAAGCTAGTTTTTATATATTTCTAAAAACTCATAGTAAACGTAAAAAAATATCGTTTTCTCTTTATAAATTGAATAAGTTATTAAGTAAGACTTACAACAAAGTGACCTTTGCAAAAATAAATTTGGGTTGAAGTCGTTAGTCATATAGGATCCCTTTAAGCAAGTCTTTGCGTGTTACGTATATTTATTTCACTGGGCACTCTAATCCACAACTTTCCTGTGGTCTTTATCGATGCGTTTTTTACATTCTCGGATGATGCAATAACGATAATTACTATATTTTTCATGTAAACTAGTATAGAAGTCATGTTTATTAAACTTTGGTAGGTTATGCTCAGTATATATAATGTACTCTGTGGTTATGCTGTTGTTTACAAATGCATGACGTCAGAGCACAGATAATCTATCGGCCAAACATGGCCGACAGTGTTTTCACCTGTCTAAGAAAAATATTTTTTTAAATTAAAGTTTTACGGTTTTTAGGGCGCAAAAAATATAGTGTTAATTTTTTTGATATAATAGGACAAATATTAACCATTTAAGACCAACTTAAAAAAATTGTCAAGTAGCCTATTGCTGGCATGAACATTCCAAGCAGAGCCTTCATGAGATTCCAGCAAGTACTGGTTATGGAAAAATTCAGATCTCGAGGGTGATAATAATGAAACTTTTGTTCCACTAGGAGATGTCAACATAATTTGCTTTGGACTGAACCTCATAGCAGTGATTGTCCCATCACTACTTATATAAGACACTTTCACACTCCATTCACTCTTAACTCTGCGATATACAGTGTAAAGGTTTCCTACAGGTTTTAAAACCATTTTATACCATTTGCATTGGCCATAGTATGGGCAGTGTGAACAGTAATCATTACTTTGTAAGCACCCATACTCAATTATTGAACCTGAGATCAGATCATCCTTTTCCCAATCTGAATGCCTAGTTCCCCTTAAGCACCCGCCGTAATCACAATTTCCAGCATAATAACACCGCCATTTACTCTCAACGTCCAAATTAAAATTAGCAGTCCTATAAACTGGCGTGTAAATATCCAATGATTCAGTAGCGTGAACAGTTATTTTATCAATTTTCCCATCAGAATACTTCAAGCACATGGTTTGGCCTGCGGCCATGTGGTATAAACCTGTGTTCAATGTTATCAGTGACTCATCCATATAAATCTTATTTTCAGATGATACATAGGATGTTATATCACATGCTTTTGCCAGAGATGTTGTCATTATCATTGCTAGTCCGGCAGCAGCTGTTGCTTTATTGAACATTTTAGCTGGTCGTTTTGGTAGTGGAGGGGGTGAATTTGATTTATGGCATTCTGAAGTTGAGGCCCCAGGAAGATCGCTCAATTCTTAGTAAAAAGTAATTTTTGATGCTTGGGTACACATGCCTGCTGGGTTTCAGAATAGGTGAGTCAGCCTCATCCATCATTGTTGTGTCAGTATCAGTATCGATCATATAGGTTTTCAATTTTTGAGCCTTCTTCTTGGTCTTGATAATTTTAGTTTTCCTGGCATTCTTTGCAAGAGTTTCAATTCGTAGTGTTAGGAATTTGCACACTTTAATTTTCCAGCAAGTTAGGGCCATCAGCAGAGTCACTATAAGAGTTATGAAAGCCGATATAATTATTGGCAAGACTATTGAATGGCAATGATCAACCCCCTCATTGTGCAAACACCATATACAATCATCACATCCGTTGAATGGGCTAACCAAACCCATTGAGCAATCCTCACACGTCATCATAGCAAAGCCATAAAACCGCATTTGTTTTATTTCATTACTGTTGTATTCTATGCTTGCTCCATTGAGCTGAAATCTACAGGACTGTGTAGAACCAGAAGTTACCATTTTCCCTCCAGAAAAAGTGATTGAAGGGCATGCATTGGTCAGATTCACTAACATTAGCAGAAACAGTATTGCAGTCACAGACATCTTAGGATATTATATTACTATAAGACGTCTATGTGGCCGTGGACTGATTGTCGATAAGTTATATGCAAAGTGAAACATCAAGAATTTAGGTTATATTTTGGTACCTAAGTACTTACCAAAATATTTCGCGCACTTCGTAGTACTGAACACAAGTTTCACTACATAATTATGCTTTAAACAAAGTGCAAATCGAACAATTTCATTACTAATGAGTACTAAAGTTGAGAAGTCCGAGAACAACGATGAAATTCACAATTATCTTAATTTAATTAATTAGGCCATCCAATCTTAATTCAGTTTAAATATCACTATTTTAAAGATTTTAATAACCTATGTTTGTAAACAAAACAAACCATTATTTATTTACGTGGTTAACTTAACATAATCTGACGTAATGCCGGCTTAACACAGTCGGCCAACTGTCCAACACTCCAATAACCAACAAATAGCGATATTGTGGAGTCGAACAAATCGAACTCCACACATATGTACTTTCCAACCTCATTCAATATTGAGGACGTTGAAAAGAGAGGTGCTTTGCTGGCTATGCCTTAGTGAGTGTATTTTTTTTAATTTATTGTTCACAGAATATTCAGTTAAATACATTGAAATACGTAGACTGCTGCCTTCTTAACGTAGTTATTATATTCTCTTTCGCCATCTTCTGGAAACTAAAGAAGTTTATGTGAGGAAGGCGAGTCCACGTTATACATATTGAAATATATGTGCCGCCTGAATCCAGTGGCTCCCTGCGACTTGCCTGATGTCATCCGTCCACCTAGTGGGGGTCTTCCAATGCTGCGCTTTTCGGTGCGAGGTCACCATTCCAGCACCTTGGGACCCAATGTCTACCTATCGGTTTTTCGAACTATGTGCCCTGCCCAATGATTGCCACTTTAGCTTCACCACTAACTGAGCTATGTAGGTCCAGAGTAACAAGTTCATAACCGACGTAAAATCAAACAAACCACGGTGAAAACGAAAATGGTGGGTGCTAAGTATAATATAGTAAAGCACTGATTCTCCTTCATATAACTCTAAAAACAAGAATACGGAGTATCGGAGCGATCACGCGCTAACATATTAATCAGCATCGTCAAACATGACGTACGAACTATCTCGGGGACACGTGGAAGCACAGAGTACTTCGTAATGCGTGGAAGGTTGGACGAACAGTTGGACTGTTTGACGACTGTGTGGAGCCTGTATTAGACGTATGGACTATGGACGTAAGTCGTAACCTATGGTCGTAACCGCAAGCGAAACTAGGTTGACAGCTGTTTGAAAAATAGTGCCATCCTTCTCAAAGTACTTCCCGTGGAAAAGGATGGCATGAAAATAGTGCTGTAAGGTTTAGCATTTGTGGTACCATAGACAATATTTACATAAAATCGATTAAAATTTAAAATAAAATCGATTCCATTACAATACTAGATGATGCCCGCGACATCGTCTGCGAGGATTTAGGTTTTGAAAAACCCGTGGAAATTCTTTGATTTTCCGGGATGAAAAGCACATATCGGTCTTCAAGATTCAAGCTATAGAAAGGCAGACATAGGTAACTCTAGACGCTGTCACATTTATAAAATTTGTGTGAATTGTACGCAAGCGATATTTTTTCTGTGTAATACGCTATGATAGCTTGCTTAGGACGTCCGACTTCTAATCGGAGGTTGGGGGTTCGATCCCGAGCACGCACCTCTAACTTTTCGGAGTTATATGCGTTTGAAGTAGGTAATTACATATCACCTGCTTTAACGGTAAAGGAAACACATCGTGAGGAAATCTGCATACCTGAGAGTTCTCCATAATGTTCTCAAAGTGTGTGTGAAATCTACCAATCCGCACATGGCCAGCGTGGTAGACTATGGCCAAAGCCCTTCTCACTCTGAGAGGAGACCCATGCTCTGTAGTGAGCCAGCGATGGGTTGATCATGATAATGATGATGATATTTTTTCAAAAAGCGTAAAAAAATATAAGTTTTTCTACAAAAATTAAAAAAATGTTGTTTAACTTAAGTTACCGTAATTAGTAATAAATAATTCAAGTACAGAGCCATTGCACCTTATGCGGTAAAAATAACAGTTAACTTCGTAATTGTATTAGAATCGTATTAAGAATTGTTATTACCTAATGTAATTATCAAAATAATTGGCACGGATCCAGTGGAACTTGCTGAATCTATTCATAAAATGCATTAACTAATAAGAAGATAGGTACTTCATTCATTCTGTTAAATTTACGCCCTTATTTTAACTAACAAAAGAGAATACCTACCCTACCTTAATTTTAATTTTGCAGACACTTATCTTAAAAGAAATGAAATTTTTCAAATAAGAAAGTTATGTTGTTTTAAAGATTACGGAATAGTTAACCAGATTACTAAGTACAAGTTACCTACCTCAAGTATAAAGTAGGTAGGTAGGTACCTTAAAAAAATATGACTCGTGAAATATTATACTTACTATAATGTTACGCCGATATGATAATTTTTATTTAATTTTTAATAAACAGTCGTACACCATCTACCAGAGCTACGTAATGGCGGTGGTTTTCTCGGTTGAAATGCGTGCAAAGCCGCACGTATTAGTTAGTATTTCTGAGCTTGTTTGTCTTCATGTTTTTTCCTGTACGTTTGTTTGGGGTTATTGTGTTTTGTATAACTGTAAACTGTGTGCTATGGTCCCAAATAAAAGATTATTTATTTATTTATTTAATTTGGCCTTTTCGGTAATAGTACCTACCTACGAGTCAATTTTAACTCCTAATATCTGATAATTTTGACCGAAAATATTCGGGTCGTTGATCGTTACTTTTTCACTATGAAATGATTTTCACATGTACACGTAGCACGAAAATAACCAGCCGGGGTGTCGCTGCGTATGCGCCGTCAGTTGAGACATAAGCGCCGGTCAACCTACCCGCAAGTCCAGAAATAAAACAAAACAATTCTATCGGAATTCAATGCTTGCAACGATTAAGTACAGATAGATATATTGTGATATATTTAAAAAAAAAGGTGTACTATAATGTGACACAGATGTGACAGTGTTGGATTAATTCCAAGTGTTCAGTGAATTGGGCATTTCATAAAGAACTGCCATTTTGAGCTTGGTATTAACTTTTTGATTAACTATAACAATAATTTTACGTTATTTTGAATCTGTCAATCACTGACATCTTACTTACTTAGACTGATCTTATGCCACCATACAGCCAAATTTCGACTTTCAAATGACTCAAATAACTTTCATCCTCAACTACAACTCAAAAGAAATACAATTCGAATAACTAACTTATTTCTAACAAAATATGCAATCCAAGTCCATATACCTACCTACTTAATTAAGTTTCATATTTCTTTGCTATTTCTTTCTTTATTTACCTGGACTACTAGACGATGCCCACGACTTCATCCGCATCATTTTTGGTTTTGAAAAATCCTGTGGGAACTTGTGATTTTACGAGATAAAATGTAGCTTATGTGTTAATTCAGGGTATAAGGCTATCTACATTCCAAATTTCAGTCTAATCGGTTCAATTATCGAACAGTCAGGCGTAGAAGAGTAACAAACAGCCAAACATATAAATTTTCACATTTACCTATCATATTAATACTGTGATTAATTTATTACTAGTATGATTTAGTTAGGCGTGAAGGAGTAACAAACAGCTAAACTTTCATATTTAAGTATTAGTGTGACTACAACCTCTATTTTTCAAAATAAAAAAGCATGAGCTACAAAAACCAATTGGACTATTTTCTGAAAAAGGTAACAACCCACAATCAAATTAAAATTAATATGATTACTATGAAAAACTAATTACCTACTTTCAGCAGGGTGACTAAGGTAATCTTACCATACGGTTGGTGATCAGTTTCTTCACAATATCTCAACTTTGACTCGATTGTGCGTTGTATTATTTTTCAAAAATACAGTTAGATAAAAGAAAAAAAAAAAAAAAAAAAAAAAAAAAAAAAAAAAAAAAAAAAAAAAAAAAAAAAAAAAATCTGAAAAATGCAGTCTGTATTTCATGCCTGGACTTTTAATGCTGTTTTAAATTGACATGACATGATTTCAAAGAATTAAAATTTAACTTGTCATAGTCACGGCTGCTTAGTGCTGATTATCATAGTCTAGTATCATTTCTTATATTTTTTCAAATATACCCTACAATTAGGTCCCTTTTCTCAGATAAGTCTGCTAACCCTTGAAAGACAGAAAGCCTTGATCTACACTCGCGAGCAAAACTATGGAATCACTTACTATAATTTGCTACGAGCGATCTTAAAAACTAAATGACTGATGAATATGAATAAAAGTGGTATCATTTAAAAGGATATACTTTAAACTTTAATTTAATACCATATTCATTAAAATTGTACCTGTTTTTCAGGAGTTGTACTGGTTTAAGTGAAGGAGAAAGAAAAATTGTACGATATCAATTGGGGATCAGAACGAAAATAAGCAAAAATTTAAAGAAAAATCTTTATTTGGTACTTATCAATGTTTTGTCTTGCCTTGCCTAGCCCCAAATACAGCACAAAAACCATTCCTCATGGACCTAATCAGCTTCTTGATAGAATCTTCAACGCTCAATCACTCCGCTATCAACGCCGATTTCAGCTCTTCAATACTTGAAGTAACTGGTTTTCTGGATCAAATTCTCTTTTTCAGCTCATCTTATAAGTGCTCGATAGGATTCAAGGCGGGGCTGAGTGCTGGGTAGTCCAATGTGACGATACCGACTTCATCCATGAACTGAGCTGTGGCACGTGAAGTGTGTCAACGGGCTTTATCGTGCAACAGAAGGAAGTTATCACCCACATATCCTGCATAAGGAACGACATGTTCCAGCAAAATATTGACCAAGTATTGGTCTGAAGTTAAACCGCCTTTTCGTCCCCAACCAGGCACGAAAACAAGCTCGGTTTTTCCTCTAAAGATATGCCGGCCCACGTCATACAGGAACCACCCCCATAGACTTCTGTTTCAGCAAAACAGCACTGAGCAAATCACTCTCCAGGCCGCCTACAGACCTGACCCCTTCGATCCCTACCATGTAAGCACATTCTGCACTCGTCTGAGAACAGAAATCTCTCCCATTGCTCGACATTCCAATTAAGTAGGGCGCGAGCAAATTGAAGATGTTCTTGTCGATGATCTGCCGTCAGTTTTGGGCCTGTGGTAAGACTTTTTGAAGTCAAATTAGCTTGCTTAAGTCTTCGCCAAGCTGTAGACTAACTGACATTTCGAAGAGAAGTTGCCACGATAAAGCGGTCATCTCTCTCTGAAGTGAACCAGCGCCATCCAGTTTTTGGTCTCTGGATGAAGCCTCCAGTCTCCTGAAAGCGTTTGTAAACTTTCGAGACACGAGACTGGCATATGTGGAGCTGCCGTGCGACAATGTACGGGCTCAGCCCTTGTTGCAGTAGGGAAACATTTGTGCTGTTTCTGTGGGTTAGGTATCCATTATGGTCCAAGGCCACAGGTCGAATTTAGCAGAGATATGTACTGGTCAATGTTTAACAGCCGATTGATAAGAAAATTCCGATACCATGCGCTTTTACAGGGGGCCAATGTCGCGCAACTCGCTAGGCATCGAGAAACTGAAACGGTCTTTTTTCTTGCTCTTTCACTTAAAACCAGGAAAGCTCCTGAAATACGGGTCTAATTTTTATTAATTTGGTATTAATTTAAAGCTTACAGTACAGCCTTTAAAATGGTACCACTTTCATTAATCTTCAGCAGTCATTTAGTTCCTAAGATCGCTCGTAGCATTATCACAAGCAGGTGATTCCATAGTTTTGCTCGCGAGTGTAGTTTGCAATAATTTAATTGTTCTTTTCTAATTAACATGAATATTAGACGTTCAATCAGTATTTAAATCTTTAATTAAATAAATTAATAAATAAACGTTTATTTTTCAATCATCTAGTTACACACATACATGGATTTGATCTTGAACAATTTGCGTGCTTGTTGGAATAAGCATATAAAATAATAATTAAAGGACTTTCATAAATATTCTACAGATTATTCTAATCCTGCTGCTATTTTTCAAATCGTTCTTTTCCTATAGCTTAGTAAATCAGTTATTGAATAATATAACGCATCCATTAAAGAACGTAACTGACCCCGTGATCTATTAAATCTATAGATACCTAAAACGAAACCAATTGAAGCAGGCATCAAACATTTGAGAAGTGAAACGATAATGACGTCACTATGACGTCAGGACAGCTGTCTGGTATTGGAGTAGACATCTTGACCTGGCGATCAGCCAAGATCATTCACTCAACAATTTCTTGTGAAATTGGAACGATATTTAAATCTCGGGTTCTAATCAGCTAATCCTTATAGGAGTTAATGGTAGCTCATTTTCGACGAAAGGAGGCTATGACTAAAATAGATTTCTATTTTCAGCCCTGAAAGGATGACTCATAAGCGCATTAAAAGATGAACAACGGTACGAGACGAGCCCTAACCGGTTCAATACATAAAATTAGGGAATTTGAATTGGAAAAAGTAAGATATGACGTACTTTCATCCTAAATGTGCCTCATTTATTTATTTTTGGTCTAATGCATTTTGGTCGTAAATTTTAGGTATGCTTGGTTGAAGAATTTGATATATTACAAATAGTTGGTGAAGGATGGTTTGGAAAAATCCTTTTAGTTGAACACAGAGCGTCTGATACAGAGATTGTTTTGAAAGCTTTACCAAAGCCTTATGTATCTATAAGAGACTTTTACAGAGAATTCCATTATGGCTTACATTTAAGTGCACACAAAAATATTGTCACCACATTCGATGTTGCCTTTGAGACTGCCGGATTTTATGTATTCTGTCAGGAATACGCTCCTTTGGGTAAAACACATTTTATAATTATTAATTTAAACTTTGTTTGCTTAGTAGGCACGTCATGTTTATTTGATTTTAGATGCAATCAAATCGTCGTGTGTTTCAGCATTGTATTTATTGGAATTTAGCCAAGACTAAAATTTATAATGCATGTTATTTTGTTCACTCATACGGATGTTTTCTTTTGTTGTGCAGGAAATTACCTACATAAATGTGCTTTTTAGTGTGACGGATGGAAATCGTTTTTGTTTCAGGTGATCTAACATCGAACATGCTTGATACAGGAATAGGAGAAATCCATACCAAGAGAGTGGCAAAACAATTAGCGACTGCTTTAGAGCATTTACACCACAGAGAGCTTGTGCACAGGGATGTAAAACTAGATAATATTCTTATATTTAAATCAGATTTCTCAAGAATAAAACTATGTGATTTCGGAGAAACAAGGAAAGTACAATCAGTCGTGAGAAGAAGAAATGAATGGTTGCCGTATTCACCACCTGAAGTTTTGCGTTTATCAATGGATACTACCTACAAGTAAACAGAACTTACATGCTATTACTTCCAACTGTTTTAAACGAACTTGCAAATTATGCCCGATAGTAATTTTATCTTGAGTGACAATTTTAAAGAATGAAAAACCGGAAGCCATTATTCAAACTGCTGTTTATTTTTTATTCCAGAGCGCTAATAAGCCATGATATATGGCAATTCGGGGTAGTTATATTTATTTGCCTTACTGGATGTTTGCCCTGGCAGAAAGCCGCTTTTGATGATCCACGTTATTATAGGTAAGATATTTTTTAACTGTCGTATATTTAACTAATTAGGTAGTTTAACCTCTTTCAAAAAATATGTTTCTGCCATGCCATATTTATATAAGAATCCAAACTTCTAAGAATCACATTGTTTATCATGCGTACAAAATGAGTTTTCAAAGCCATTTTAACTTTATGTGTTAATTGTCATGTTAAAAGTACGATTTCAGTCCTTATTTTAAAGGTGAACCGTACTTTTAACATGACAGTTGACTCATAGAGTTAAAACGGTGTTTGAGAAGTTATTTTGTACGGACTATACTTTAATTGACTCTATTTCAGTGGTTGGTACGTAATAACTATTTCACTGTTTCTGACATTGGTTTTGGATCAAATATTTACGGTTTCATGATGTTTAATTTCTAGCTACTACCACTGGTACAATAGTGCAAACCCTCTTAAGAGACAACCAAAATTATGGAAAATGGTATCTTCAAAAGCACAAAAAATGTTTAAAAAATTTGTCGAACCAAGAATAGAAAAAAGAGCAACAAACTTTACTGAATTATCTCGTTTTGCTGATGATCGATGGATGGCGAAAGGATATACAGATCGAGTTGGTAAGATTTCAGCGAGCACATGTTACATAATTTCATTCTGCGCAAAATATCCCACAAATAAGTAAACAACTGTAAACTTCATATTTTGTTATTGGGCAACTCAGAGGGCCAACCACAGGGACCTACATACTAATGGCATGAAAGTCATGCAGTTATTTTTGGACAGTTTTCGTAGTGTACAAGCAGCGATATACATATTTAGGCACATGTCCACTGAGATAAACAATAAATCTGCTATCTAAGTAGGTAGATCTACGAGGCACTAACATTTTTTATTCATTTTCAGCCGGAGGAGATATTGACGAGCTCTGTCCATCAATGTATAGCTTTCACAGTGATCCTAATGAAAAAAATATACTGCTAAAACATTTTAGGGACATCGGAATTGAAACTACAGTTGATCGTCAAGCAAAAAAGCAAAGAATACGTGAATGGATTCAAAACAGCGTTATCGAAGAAGCAGATGAAGAGGTATTATAATATTATTTACAATTATTTATTTCCGATCAAACTAAGTAATAACGCTTTGTTTATTTCATATAATTTCGTTGTTCTGAATGTAATGTATTTTTAACAGGAGGACAGCGTTTGTGAACCTAGTGCATACGATGACAGCGACGCAGAGTTGGAAGATAGATCACGGCCTTATCCAATAGATGAAAGCCATACAAAGAGAACTCTTCGTTATGCCACCGAAAAACACATTAACCCGAGAACAGGAGAAATTATTGATGGTGTCAGTCGAACAACAGACAAAAATCCCCTGTCTTATGATGTTCAAAATTTAGAGCCAGTAGCACCAGCAAATGTGGTCCGACGATATGGTGTCAAAGAAGAATCCTTGTCACACAGTTCAACAAAAGATAGTGCTTATGGATCAATTGAAACTTCAACACAAAATGTAAATAACAAAACAGAAAGATACTTATCACCCGTTGACAAAATTTCAAATAGCTCACCTAGCAGATCATTAAGTGCTACATCCCTCCAGCAAAAATCAACCTCCGTTAGTACTTTATCTTCTCACGCGCAGAGATTCCAAAAAAGTGAGGAAGTATTTAAAGAACTAGAAAACTCAAGAGATGGTAGTAATTCCACACTTCATTCTAAAGCTAATTCTTCAGCTAATTCTTCTAGATCAAACAGTATTCAGGTAACTCGCAACAGTTCTCTTGAAAGCAATAAAAATGCAAATGATGTGCTGCAAGAAACCGATAGCACTAATATTACGCCAAGTTCTAACAATCCTGTTGTAACACAAAATGGATTTAGTCCGGGTACAAAGCATCGAGAAATATCTAACACCAACGAAAACAAACAATACATCTCTATGAAAAGTTCGGCGTATGAGAATGTCAGTTCCAGAAATGAAATAATGAAACATCAAAAATTGGAAAATAATATACAAAATGAAAATAACCAGCCAATAGATAGCCCCTATACTTCTATGATGAACATAGTTCAAGGACAAATAAAAATTAGTCCGCATGCCAAAGAAACTAATAGAAATATTGTAAATGTTTCAGTGACTCAAGTTAGTCACAAAAAGAAAACATAAATCTGCTCAATATGTTGAATGGAACATTATAGCTATAGACCTTATAGTAAATACATTTTGAGAACGTACCCGCCATAATATTTGGTCTATTTATCAACCGTACCTTAATTTTGGCAAATATAGCGAGTGTTAGGTATACTATTTATATACTACATTTGTGTTAGGTATACTATTTTACGCACAACAGACGGAAACGTTTAAGTGCGGAAACCAGCCCAGAGCGAAGAAAAGAAAGAAGGTATACTATTTTGACGGCGAGTTCGTTTTCAAAATTTATGCATTAAGTACCTAACTACTTATACTAGTTAATTAGTTTTAAGTGCTTAAGAATTCAACCATTTTTACGCGTTGACGGTCCAAAATATCTTCAAATCTTTATATTATTTATTATGTTTTTATATCTAAATGTAGATGTAAGGTAGAAGTTATTATATTACTACCAACCAATATATTATAATCTGGGCCATCGTATATTCAATGTACTCTGTGAGCATAACTGTACGTTTACAAGTACGTGATATTGACATTTACATGGACGCCCTGATGTCAAAAGATAAGTTCACACACAGTGTGTTCCCCTAGTGTCAATTAGTATTGGTAATAATAAAATGTTAAATCATGACACTAGAAAGTCCATATTCAGACATGTTACCTAGGTACATGATTTAGGTAGATAAGTGCCGATATTATAATAATAGTAGGTACCTACGTTAGGTAACATAAAAACTTACAGTCAGTGGCTCTTCATTAAAAAAATTGTTTATCTGGTACAAAAGTTTTTTCACTAAAGATTATGTCCGTTACTTCGTTCATCGTAACTTGACACGTCGAGTAATATGGTGGCACCATTTGCCTTGTTTCTTAATTTTTTAGAACTTAGGGGTTTTATTATTGTGTGATTTGCAATGATGCCAACATAATATTACTCAACGCCGCACGCATCAAGTTACGATGAACGGACAATAAAACAATTATTAATAACTAGCTTATGCTCGCGACTTCGTCCGCGTGGACTACAAAATTTCAAAACCCTATTTCACCCCCTTAAGAGTTGAATTTTCAAAAATACTTTCTTAGCGGATGCCTACGTCATAATAGCTATCTGCATGCCAAATTTCAGCCCGATCCGTCCAGTAGTTTGAGCTGTGCGTTGATAGATCAGTCAGTCAGTCAGTCAGTCAGTCACCTTTTCCTTTTATATATATAGAATAATGTTTATAATGTACCTATAGGTATTATGTGTATTAAGCTTACTATTAATTCAGACTGTATACTTATAAGTAGGTAGGTAGTTATTTAACAGCCGATTTATCAGTTTTCAATTAACTGAGGAAATAAATTTGACGTTTTGACAGTCTATCAAGAAGAAAAACTTCGGCGGTTTGAGTTTTAAGTTTATTTGGTAATTGAAAAATCAGTTCTTAATTGTCATACAAACATTACAAGCGAAGACACCAAATAGAATAAGTACAAAATAAATATAGGTACTACTTGTCCAGTAAAATTGTTTTATTTTTCCAGTTTTTTGAAAAACACCTTGATAATTATTATTATAAAAAAGTTATTTTTATCAAAAGTGCCATTTAAATAGCTATAGAATATGGGAACTAGGTAGGTATTTAGAAATTAGAAAAACAGCAAAATCAAAATAGGACGGTACAAAATAATTAATATAGGTAACTAAGTAGGTACCTACTTACTTAGGTACCTACCTACATGTGTAATATATTTATTTTCCCGTTCTTTTGTTTCTTGACTAACGTCTATGAAAATTAAGAAGTTCTGTTTATCAGAAAGACCCTATAGCTACACCAAAGAATTTGTAGGTGGTATGTAAGGTTTTATAGGTAGGATATTAGATAGGTAGGTACTTAGAAATATTGAAGAGGAGGAAATGAAGAACCTACCTACCTACCTAGATACTTACCTATGCATTTTTAATTTGAACATTTGCAAGTCTTTGAGTTTTACTTAGGTACGTAAAGCCTATGGCGAATGTAGTTAATTGAATTTTTGGAGTTTTATACTTCCGACCGATTTCAATTATATATTTTGAATAGGTAAGGATTTTCCCGTGTTATACTTTACTCTATGCCACTGTACGCACTGTATGCGTTTTCATAGGTTTTCCCTTGAAAGGACCCGAGGCCGCGCAAAGTATTATAACTCGGTTGAAATCGATTAGGTACTAAAAACCAGAAAAACTATGGTAACTAAGTATCGATTTTATTATTAATCCAACGACAAAGTAGAGGCAGACCGACACAACTTACTCGAAGACGTCTAAACGTAGTAATTATATACTCTTTGGTCTATTCATCCCTGTCTATCAAACTCAAGCAAGATTTTATCCACAGTTTCCCTAACTTTAAACTTTAATAAAATATAACAAACCTGACATTGGCTAATTGTGGCCCTACCGCGGTTGTTTGACAGCTACAATGTCACGATCGCAATCATCTCTGATTGGTTAATGCTCGCTCACTATTGGCCACAATGCATTGTTGCTCATTGTTGCAACAAGAATCGCACAAATTCAGCCAATCAGAACAATTGAGATTGTAATAATGATTTATGCAGGTTTTAGACAATCGCCCCGCTGTGTCACGATCGCAATCATCTCTGATTGGTTAATGCTCGCTCACTATTGGCCACAATGCATTGTTGCAACAAGAATCGCACAAATTCAGCCAATCAGAACAATTGAGATGGTAATAATGATTGATGCAGGTTTTAGACAATCGCCCTACTGGTGGATTTGTCATTTGAGTCCGTTTTTCGCAATTTCGGTGTTTTTCTATTTTTGTATTTGCCGAAAGTGTGAAATGTTAATCTATTCTAATGGAAATTGACTTTGTGGCTTTATTGATTTATTGTAGATACAAATTTTGTATTATCTGATAAAATAAAACGCATTCTAAATAGTTCTAAATCTAAAGTCATGGAATTGAATTCATAACCTGTAGAAAAAAGTACCCTCTTTCAGACGGCTAAAAAATTATAAAACGATGCAAAAGTTACAAGAAAGTGTATTTTCTATTGTTAAAACTACCAGTTTATCGCCTGCTGTGTTTAGTTTTCTGCAACCAACTGAAGATTTTACAGGTACTTACTTATTTGTCGGCCGTTTACCGCACATTTGGTGCTACTAAATCAGCAAAACATTGAAAACTTTGGTTCATTTTCAGACAAGACCTTGCCCTTGGGGGGAATCCTCCGTGACACGAAGTATGGATGGCTCGCACTTGGTCCGAAGTTCTGCGTCGTAGATTTAAGAAGCGGCTTAAAAGTAGCTGCAAGAACCTTTGGTAATGGCGTGACGTAAGTTATACTATACTATATATAAAAAATCTCATCCTCAGTATTGCATACTGCACACTTTCGATTAATTTCGCTTAAAAAACATACAGGTGGTGCATAATTAAAAAAGCATAAATAAAATATGCTACACCAAAAATATTTATCAACTGTCTAAAGCTATAAGCAATTGATTACATGTTAAAAACCACAAAACTTTTCATCTAATAATCTTGAGGACCCGGTGTTTCCATATGTAAATTGAGAATTACCGTGTTGAAGGGTTAAAATTACGGTGTTTCTAGATTAAATTACGGTGGATTAGCTAAAAGAATACCGTGTAAATTACCGTGTCATTTTTAAAAGAAAAAAGTCACGAATTTGCTTTTTAATCAATTTTAACAAAATATTAATATGAATAAATCCGTTTATGAAAAAGATATTGCTATGCTAGGAGAGTCGGATTCAGAATAATATTAATAATCATATAATATTAATATTAATATCTCATTAATTTTACATTTCACTCCTTCCTAATTGCTTGAACAAGGACGAAAGTAGATTGCTGAGATTTGATGCTTAAACCGAGAGCAAGAGAAATGTTTTTATTACGAAATATGCTAAGGTGACTGAGATTCGTACTCGTATTACGCAGTATATTATGAATTTTTAACGTGATTTTTGTATTACGGTGACACGGTCAAGGTAATGGCTATATTACCTTGACCGTAGATTAGGACTGAATTACGGTGCATCTACGGTAATTACCGTGTACATGGAAACACTGTGAGGACCAAAGAGATAAAAAATAATATTTTTTTAAATAAGTAAGTAGGTATATGTTGATATATACATATCAGTTACTGGTCACAAGTAACAAGCACTAAGTGCTTACTGGATTCACATGCAGTGTAACAGGGAAGTTTTTTTTAATAAATCTACACTACCTGTAGTTTCTGAGAGCCATTTCTATATTTCTGTAAATATCTAAATCCGGAGGTGGGCGTTAATAGCTGTAACACAGTTTTCGTTTATCGTTTCCCTAGTGTATAAGTTCCTACGTAAATTTGAAGAATACATAAATTATTAAAATTATATATAGACCCATATACTAACTTCTCTCTGTATTTAGAGTACAGACAAAGGCTGTTAAAAATTGTTACAGCAATTACATTCGTTTTACATTTTTTATTTACAGCAACTGCTTAAATGTCACGAGTGTGGTTGAACTACCCACTCCTCTAACGGATAACTCTCAACAGCTGATCATCAGTCTAGAACTTGATGGCAGGGAAGGACTTATATGTGTGTTCCACATTAACGGATCACAGCTACTCCGTTGCATAAAGACAGATATTGTTATCACAGAGCTGGCAGTCTGTGACGATGTGCCTAGTGGGCCACTTATGTGTTTTGATGGACTGGTCATGGCAGGGACTTGTCGTGGGGAGATACTTGTGTTTGATCTCAACAGAACTAGCTTGATACAAGGTAAGTAACTAGATTATTACATTACTAGTATAGTCCGCGACAGGTCTAGATGGCAATAGGGGTATGAGGCGGGGGTACGCCACTCACACCCGCATGTCACGCGTGCTCGCCCGCACTGGGCTAGCATGGAGGGTGTACGGGGTGTTCCCTCCCCGATTGCCATCTCCACCTGTCACATACTATACATGCCTGGGATTTCGTTGTGCGAATTTATGTTTTAAAATAAGAACTATTTTTATCCCGGGATAAAAAGTAGCCTATGTATTACTTCAAATATATATCCATCCAAAAAATCACTTCAATCTTTTGCAATGTGATTAAAGGACAAAGGTTTGAACAATGAACAGTTTGTTTTCCTGGGATAAAAAGTGACCTTTGTCATTCTCTGTCTTTAATTATGTATATCCATGCAAAAACCCATGTTAGTTACATTTATAATACTAGTATGGATTTTGATTTTCAGCTTCGAAAGACATATCGCAAGGTTGTGAAGATCTAGTCAGAAATGAAGAGAACCCATCTAATATAATATACCTACCCCTCAAAGCATTGCACAAAATTGAGCGCCACAGGAAGTTAGCCATTGAAAAGGATGACCACATAGGGTTACTCTTGAACGAAGACTCATATACAGAAAGGGACTATATTTTGCGCGATCCTGATGGCACAGTCCAAATGCAGGCCTTACAACATGAAGTAAATGTAACAGTACTCCAATATATTCCTCAGTTGGGAAGTCTGGCTGTGGGGTTCAACTTTGGAGCATTCCAAATCTGGAATATGTTGAATTTGGAATTGGAATTTACATCAGAATTCAGAATTGATGGTGCGCCAGTTACACATTTTGGGTTCCAGGTAAAAATTCCAGAATTAGTATCTTTATTTAGTGATCTGGTTTATACAAATCTGGTATTTGACAACTAGTCAAATCAGTAAATTTTTATTGAACATCAAAATGTGCGCTTAGCATTTGATGTGCTTTTTTAGTTTAATCGATAGTTTAAAATGTATCACACATAAAACTAACAAAGGACATGGATTTTATGTACTTTGGAAGACCCTCTATTTAATAAATAATCTTCTTCTTTTCTATCTATGGCTCTTTGTACTGGGGTTTTGTGGTCCGCAATTAATAAATAATAATCACTGAGAAAGAATTTATTTTTGACATAGTCAAATACAGTATTAAGGAAATCATGCACATATTATATTGCTGCCAAAGGTTGCCACAAAATTGTCCAAAAACAACAAAGTCAGGGTTTTTTGAAACTTTTTAAATTCCTTGTTTTTGATTGTTGTAGGAGCCCTGTGATGACCCCAGAGCTTTTTGTTATCTGTGGGTAGTATTCTCTGAGTCAGACCGGTTTGTAAGGAATGAGGGAAACCCCTTGGCTGTGATGCATTCCTTGACTTATCAGGGGAAGAGAATGTTGACGGAGACTAAATCTTTATACCAGGTGAGAAAATAGAGTGTTTTCGGGTTCCATACCACAAAAGGAAAAAAGGAGCCTATACCAAGTAGGGTATCATATGAAAGGGCTTTACCTGTACATTGTAAAACAGATTTTTATTTATTTTTATGCATAATGGTTTTTGAAATGTTGAAAAAATATACCAGAGTATGGAACCCTCGGTACGCGAGTCTGACTCGCACTTGGCTGGTTTTATTTGGGGGCACGGCAGTTACATTACTTAAATAATGTGTCTCTTTTAAGAATTTTCTGATGGCTACAATCCGTTTCCAAGTGGAGTTGTGTGCAATAGAAGACGTATCGCAATTTATCGGCGGCCGCTGCCTCTCCTGTCACTCTTACTCTATCAGTTCTACTTTAGGAGAGGAAGGAGAAGACAGTAAGTGTTTTGGGTAACCATTTAAACTCAGCTTTATTTACTTGAAATTCGTTTAATGAACTCAAAAGCAGAAAAGACTGAAATGGCGTACCGCTTTAAGTCAAACGTAAGCGGGGAGCGGGTGCGGGCAGCGGGGCGGGGGGGAAGATGCGTACACGCAATTATTCGGGTTATTCGATCATTAGGCGCTATATCCTCTGACGAGAGAATCGCGGCGATATTCTCGCTGTATGACAAAATTCGATACAAACTATGGGCTAATCTTCACAGGGCGATACTATCGCGGTGATATCATTGAGTCTCGCGACGATACCGTTGAGTCTCGCGGCGATACCGCCACGTTACGCTACAGTTAAGAGGCGAAACGAGGCGTTGCGGTCACGTCACGCGGCGATCCGTTGCGGTCTCGTGGCGTTTCGTTGCGAGTCGCGACGACATGCTGGCGGAATTATCGTTGTACCGTGGAGATCATCCGACGATAGTAGGACGAACTTTTTGCGATTCTCTCGTCTTTGGAGATGACGCCTCATATTATTTGACAAGGTGCAGTTTTCTGTATCACTGATCTATCTCAATATGTTAATAAGGTGTGTAATTTTCCAGCAATGTTGAACCTCTGCCAGCTGGTGTGGGAGTGTTGGGGTGCGACGTCGGCTTGTACACAGTATGGCATGCTGTTATTTGATTTAGACCAATGGTACAAGGATCAAATGCCTGGTAAATTATTATTACAGTTATATTTTTATTCTGTTTGTCGTGGAGACCCTGGGGTCATGGAGTCTTAGTGTAAAAAAAAACTATGAGACATTTCACTGTGATTACTAGCCTCATCTGGTGATAGAAGGGCTGGCTTATTTTTTGTGCAACAGATCAGCCTGGCTGTGCAGCGCGGAAATGCCGCCAGTATTCTTTGTATAGTAATTAGATAATAGGCTCGCTTTAAGTTTTATTGTAATATTTTCATTAAAAAAAAAAGGTTATCCTTTGAAATATCTTCTTCTTCACTATAATATATAAAAATGAATCGCTGAATATGTTGCTGAATCGCAAATCTCGAGAACAGCTGAACCGATTTCGCTAATTCTTTTTTTTATAATATTCCTTGAAGTACGAGGATGGTTCTTACGGAGAGAAAAATTTAAAAAATTGCCTGAAAAAGAATCGCTGTTAGGCGGTACGAGGTTCGCCGGGTCAGCTAGTTAATAATATCAATGATGTTATTTCAGCAACATACGAACTGGAAAGTAACGCATTTATGAGCGTGGCTAGATGCCCCGAGATCAGTCGCGGCGGCTGTCTGACGCTCGACTTGCGGCTGGACCCTGCTTCAGTGTCGCCATACTCCCACGCGACCAGATTGGAGGAGCACTTCTACCCTAACTCACTACAGTACAGTAAGTTGCCTAGACACTGTATAAGGCCAGGTTACATTACTGGATTTACAGTTTTTGTAGGGTTCCGTACTTCAAAAGGAAAATAGGAACCGTTATAGGATCACTTTGTTGTCTGTCTGTCAAGAAACCTACAGGGTACTTCCCGTTGACCTAGAATCATGAAATTTGGCAGGTAGGTAGGTCTTATAGCAGACATTAGGGGAAAAATCTGAAAACCGTGAATTTGTGGTTACATCACACAAAAACAATTAAATTGTAGTCATAAACTAAAAATTAGTATTTTAAATTTCCGAAGTAAGATAACTATATCAAGTGGGGTATCATATGAAAGTTCTTCACTTGTGCATTCTATAATAGATTTTTATTTATTTTTATGCATCATAGTTTTAAAATTATCGTGCAAAATGTCGAAAAAATACGACTGTAGTACGGAACCCTACACCAACGCGATAGCAGTAACAATGCGACAGTTCATTGCTACTGCTGTCTCTCTTCTTCTTCTTATTTTTCTTTGTGGCTGTTGCTGTGTGTGTGCTCTAGCCGCTGTTTTGACAGCAATGATCGCGAGATTTACGCCTGTCGCAAGCCTATCGCGAGATACGTAATCACCCCGCCGAACTCTGATCCAAATCCAAGCTATTCAGTGTACTTCTTTTACATATCTACTATACACGTGCTATTGTCGAGGTTTTTCGGGGGCTGATTACGAAAATGACGACAATTTTCCACTCCAAAATGTGGTTTTTTAGAGAAATCGATCCGATTGTCGTTTCTACGGTTTTTTTATTATTTTTCTGTACATATTACGTCTGCCTCAACACATCGGCTTTGACTTACGAACGTAATTAATAAACTATCTATCCACGATTTGCCCTACTAAGGATAGAGATTTGTGGTAGCTTGTATGGAGTTTATGCCAAATTAGTCAAATCATGGATGGATAGCTTATTAATTTCGGCCGTTAGAGAAATCGTTACGATTGTCGTTTCCACGGTTTTTTAATTATTTTTTTCTGTACAGATTACGTCTGCCTCAACACATCGGAGACGTCGACTATCCACACGGTGGGCGTGCAGCGTCAGATATTGCGCTCTATGTGTGCAGCGGGGCCCAGCTGTTTGTTAAATCCTGCGCGGTTGCACGCCATGTGTCGCGCCGCCGGCCTCGCGCCTCTCTACTGTAATGTGCACGCGACCTACGCACCTACTCCGGTTAGTTGAACTTAATCAGTACGCCTGCAAAAGCAGATGCTGGCTTTTAGCAGGAATAAATTTTTTGCGCTCGCATAAATATGTTTTATTGGTTAAATTATAATTATGTTATCTTTTCTGTAAAATACAACAAAATATTGCACTCCCTAGTCCCTACACTTGCATAAACAATCTATATACAGGGTGTAACCAGAACGCTAGCAAAAACGAAGACAGGCGATAGTACTGACGATTGACGACGACAAACTATAGGAATTTACCTAATATATAATTTATTTAATATATAATTTATTAAAATACCACAAAAAAAAACGCGAAAAAAATGCGAAATTTTGTAAAAGTTCACGATATATTGCAAATAAATCATCTGACTGACGCTAGAGGTCAACGAACATTGTGTAGGCCATTCAGAGTCAATGACACGTCGTTGATGGGGCAAATAAAATAATACATTGGGGCCGATTCTATTGTACACAATCTCTAAACTAAACTAAATTAACAGGTCTAAATCTAGTGCCATCCTTTTCCGCAAGCAACATTATGACAGGGATAGCAATAGATTTAGGCGTGACATTTTAGTTTAGTTTAGAGATTGTGTACAATGGCATTGGGGCCGATTCTCTAGTACACAATCTCTAAACTAAACTAAATTAACAGGTCTAAATCTAGTGCTTTCCTTTTCCGCAAGCAACATTATGAAAGGGATAGCAATAGATTTAGACGTGATATTTTAGTTTAGTTTAGAGATTGTGTACAAAGGAATTAGCCACATTAGCCACATTATTATACTAAATTTCATTAAAAATCTGCACTCGCTATGCTCGCGTTAGTAAATTAGCTGTTCGTAATAGAAATAAACTTGATTTTCCAACAGGAAGAACAACGTCACTTCCTTCTGTCAGTGGCATTAGAAGCTCGACTGTCCCGGTTTCTGAAACGCTGCGCTCACGACTGGGCCACAGGGACACACAGTGGGGTTGGATGTACACTCACATTTTTGGTAAATATCTACAAAATATAACTCAACTAGCTGATTTCCGCGACTTCTGCTTGGATTTAGGATTTTAAAAATCCTGTGTGATGGTCAAAATTTTCATTTTTGTAAGATGATATAGTGGTGATAATTAATACGTACTTTAAACTAAAGCTACGAGGGTTACAAACTCAGCCGGGTATTCTTTTTATTATCACCACTTTACATGATCACCTAAACTTATTAGAACTATCACAAAGCCGTTAAGCAACTCATTCCCAAGCTTTCTTATCATTAAAATAATCCTTTACATTTTAATAGGATTTTTCAATACGTTTACGTTTTATGAAAACTTTGAACTTGTTGAGAGACATCTTCAATATGTATCTTCTGGAAGCTTATTATAAATAATATTATATCTCCAAGTCTTTAACTATACCCATGCAAAAAATCACGTCGATCTGTTGCCCCGTTGCGACGTGATTGAAGGACAAACCAACAAACAAAATAAGTATGGGTAGTGATAACTCAAGTAGATGATGAACGCAACTTCGTCCATTCGGAATTAGATTTTTTAAATCCTGTGGGAACTCTGATTTTCCTAGGCCAAAAATAGCCGTCCTTTCTCGGGATGATCTCGGTACTGAATTTCGTCATGATTTCGACCGTTAAAAGCTAGCAGACAGGCAAACATACTTTCGCATTTATAATATTAGTATGTATGAGTATTACACATAAACATACAAGCACATTCAATTCTTTTGTATTTATGTTATTTTGACGACCTCCCTGGCGCAGTGGTGAGCGCTGTGGTCTTATTAGTGGGAGGTCCCGGGTTCGATTCCTGGCAGGGGTTTGGAATTTTATAATTTCTTATTTCTAAATTTCTGGTCTGGTCTGGTGGGAGGCTTCGGCCGTGGCTAGTTACCACCCTACCGGCAAAGCCGTGCCGCCAAGCGATTTAGCGTTCCGGTACGATGCCGTGTAGAAACCAAAGGGGTACCCATGGGTTTACTAAAAACTGCCATACCCCTTCCAGGTTAGCCCGCTATCATCTTAGACTGCATCATCACTTACCACCAGGTGAGATCGCAGTCAAGGGCTAACTTGTATGTGAATAAAAAAAAAAAAAATGTTCAGGTGGACTGGTGTTGGAAACGAGCAATCGAGCTGAAGGAAAACGCAAAGGAACTGACTGCGCCGCTGTTTACCTCCTCCACTCTGCCAGACAGGTGAAAATCTTTACATATAAAAATATTAGCTGATGCCCGCGACTTCGTGCGCGTGGAATTTCGTTTTTCAAAATCCCGCGGGAACTCTTTGATTTTCCGGGATAAAAAGTAGCCTATCCTTCCCCAGGATCCAAGCTATCTCAGTACCAAATTTCGTCAAAATCGGTTGAACGGTTGAGCCGTGAAGCTAGCAGACAGACACTTTTCGCATTTATAATATTAGTATAGTATGGATATGGATAAACTGACTGACTGTCATATCATCATAAATTTTCAACTGATTTGTCTGAAAATCTTGCATGGAGGTAATAATGATGATGGCGATGATGACTCCGACTCCGTTGTCCGTCCGTCTGTCTATCAGCGGGCTGTATTTCGTGAACCGTAATAGGTAGAGAGTTGAAATTTTCACGAAATGTGTATTTTCTATTACGGCTATAACAATAATAAATAAAAAAATGACCACTATGTAAATTAAAAAAGACTTGAAAGTGTTATTTCTTGTACGATGGTACAGAACCCTTTGTATGCCAGTCCGACTCGCACTTGACCGATTTCTCTAAAATCGTCTTTATGGTTCCTTTTATAGTTCTAGTTTAAGAAACTTTTTTCTGCTCGAACTGTAACTCAGATCTTTTTTGGACGGATTATATTATCCACCTAGTAGGGGGTCTGCCAATGCTGCGGCTTCCGGTGCGAGGTCGCCATTCTACCACAGAAAACCGATGGACTTTGGTGTCGCAAGGTGCTAGAATTAGAGGGTCAGTCGGGTAGAAATAGAGCTTATAAGCCCCTCTATGCTTGTACGATATGTGCGTGTAGTCGAGTACACGCAACAAAAATCAGTACGTGGATTAGCTAACTCAATGTCTAACACTGAATATTTTTAATCCATTGAAAGTTTTCTATGAAAAAATATTTTAATATCACTCAGTTAAGTAGCAATGTAAAACCAACAAATGTCGAATGAGCTCAGTGCCTATTTATGTAGCGAATCTCCCCGCTGAAACTGTTTTACGAGTCTATTAGCTAACTCAATGTCTAACACTGAATAATTTTAATCTATTGAAAGTTTTCTATGAAAAAATATTTTAATATCACTCAGTTAAGCAGCAATGTAGAACCAACCAATGTTGAATGAGCTCAGTGCCTATTTATGTAGCGAATCTCCCCGTTGAAACTGTTTTACGACGATACATTTATTTAATGAATTCAACAGGAATGTGGTCCGTTGCTTGGAACACTGCGTGCAACAACTGACGGCCCTCACGGGGCTTCTGGACGCTGTGCTCACCAAGTGCTGCAACCTGGTTGTACCTGACGGTAAGACGTTTTTATAGTAAAACTAGCTTATGCTCGCGACTTCGTCCGCGTGGACTATACAAATTTCAAACCCCTATTTCACCCCCTTAGGGGTTGAGTTTTCAAAAATCCTTTCTTAGCGGATGCCTACGTCATAATAGCTATTTGCATGCCAAATTTCAACCCGATCCGTCCAGTAGTTTGAGCTGTGCGATGATAGATCAGTCAGTTAGTCAGTCAGTCACCTTTGCCTTTTTATATATTTAGATAATTAATTTGTATTGAACTGGAGAGCCGCAACTTTACATCGAAAGAGCCGCATGTGGCTCGCGAGCCGCAGGTTGCCGACCACTGGTCTAGACGGATAGG
Source organism: Maniola hyperantus (assembly GCF_902806685.2). Taxonomy (NCBI): domain Eukaryota; kingdom Metazoa; phylum Arthropoda; class Insecta; order Lepidoptera; family Nymphalidae; genus Maniola; species Maniola hyperantus. Next base: position 10,842,081 of record NC_048549.1, read on the forward strand.
CCGTAAAAAGGTCGCAAACAGACAAATAGACACGCTTTGGCATTTTTATAATATTAGTATGGCTTATGTTGCAGCGCTAAGTGAAATGGAAGAAAAGTATAAGGGCATAGGCACAGTGTCGCTATACTTTCAAGTGGTGCAATGGTTTGTGCGCGTGGGCCTGCTGCCCGAGCGGTTGCACTCCTACGAAGCCTTGCCCTACCCTGCGGCTCAGCTGTACGCCACTTACAAGAAACGGTGAGGAAAAATATTGCGCTCGCTTCGCTTGTATTTCTTATATTTTAACGATAGTATAAGATAGTACTTGTGAAGTACAAAAAATCATTATGCCTGTTTGTTCTAGCCGTTTAAAACTCCATAGACTGCAAGATCAATCGGATGAGGAATCGGAGAACAAATCCTGTCCACTTCTTTACATCGACCAATTGATAGAACACGAGTTTGGCGGCGAAAGAGTTCATACGTAAGTATACCTATCTACTGTGCGACAAGGCTCTTTTGGCACTCGAGTTCGATTCTAGTTTGACTCGAGTTCGATTCGAGTTTCCTCGAGTTCGATTCGAGTTCGACTCGATTTCTATTTAAGTTCGACTCGATTTCGATTCGAGTTCGGCACTAATTCGACTCGAGTTCGATTCGAGTTCGACTCGAGTTCGATTCGAGTTCGACTCGAGTTCGATTCGAGTTCGACTCGAGTTCGATTCGAGTACGACTTGAGTTCGATTCTAGTTATTATTACAAATTAAAGTGTCATTTCTTGTACGATGGTATGCCACTATTTGTGTGTGAGTCTGACTCGAAGTAGACCAGTTTTTCCTTGTTACAGAATGTGGATAAAAGGTGGAAGTGAATGCGGTGGTCTGTACCCGCCACCATCGCTATATGCTCTACTCCGACTCTACTTGCTGCCGGATATTGCTCTGGAGCATAAACATTCACTCCTGCTCTATCTCTTGCTAGACTATTCCATGCTTTACGATGAAATGCGGTACGTACAAATTACAAAGTGTGGATAAAAGGTGGAAGTGAATGCGGTGGTCTGTACCCGCCACCATCGCTATATGCTCTACTCCGACTCTACTTGCTGCCGGATATTGCTCTGGAGCATAAACATTCACTCCTGCTCTACCTCTTGCTAGACTATTCCATGCTTTACGATGAAATGCGGTACGTACAAATTACAAAGTGTGGATAAAAGGTGGAAGTGAATGCGGTGGTCTGTACCCGGAACCATCGCTATATGCTCTACTCTGACTCTACTTGCTGCCGGATATTGCTCTGGAGCATAAACATTCACTCCTGCTCTATCTCTTGCTGGACTATTCCATGCTTTACGATGAAATGCGGTACATACAAATTACAATAATAGTGTGGATGAAAGGTGGAAGTGGTACAATAATAGTTTATGTTGTGCGCAAAGTAGAAAGTTATAGTCAAGGCGATAAGAATAATGATTTATCCACGACTTTTATATATTTACGTGCCAATTTAAATATATTATGGGTTTTTTGTAGATACGAGGCAGTAATTCGTCGTCTGATGCAGTTCCCAACCATGTTTGGTCTGAGCAATACGGCTATCAAAGCGACACAGGCGTTTTGGCATCTCGACCACAGGGACTTTGACGTGAGAACCAATTCTTGTATATAGACCGTTCACTTTATTTGTCGCCTGACGTTATGTTGGCACCATTGCAAATCACACAATAATAAACCTTATGTTCTGAGGAATAAAGGAAACAAAGCAATGGTGCCAACATGATAGCAGAGGACAAATCCTTGTATATATTATTTCTTAAAATAAGGATCCCTCAATTTTATACAAACTACGAGAACTTCAATATAGGGAACACGATTTTCCATGCAAACTTTTTCTTGATGAGGTGAAGCATAAGAATTTTTGTCTGATTTGAAATATCCATACATATCACATTCAAGTTTAAACCATTGACTTTCTATACCAGTAAGAACTCAATGACGTTCAGAAATTGTTTGACACAAACAAAATGGCTCACGCATGTGTCATTTTTTTTACTATTGCATACAATTGAAATTGTATCTTATTGTAACGTAATAACGTCTAAATTTGTTTGTTATTGCCATCTATCGCAACCTTTCGCGTCGTTTGGACGTTTCTTCTTTCTTGGTGAATTTTTCTTAGCGATTGATAGTCTTGCTTGCATAGGTAGTCAATAGTTTAAATTCTTCTCAAAAATGAGCCTGCTATCTGTAGCAGTTTCTGAACTGTAACTCCATTTTTCAGTTTGCCCTAGACCAACTGCAATGTCTAACCGGCAACACACTATCAGACTGGCAACACCACGTAGTATTGTCCTCCCTACTCGCACAAAAAAAGACTCAAGCGGCGTTACAATATTTACATGTTAAAAAACCTCCGCCCATACAAAATATGAAGGATGGGGAAGATAATGTGAACGAGCATTATAAACTGGAGGATTGGCAATCTTGCTGCAATTTATATTTGGCTAGAGGGTTGGTGTTTGAGGCCTTAGATGTTATAAGGATGTGCGTGCGGAACGCTGATTCGGTTGACGATAAGGCACATTTGCTGAATTTCTTTTACAAGGGTAAGTTTTTATAATATTGGTATTAAGTGCATTAAAAAGTTGGAACCAAGTTTGGCAATTTATTAAACTAGTGAAGGTTAAAAGTTGAGTTTAGCCCTTTTGACAAAAGAAGCATGTATTTTATTTGTAACAGCATTGCCTTTTATGCTTTAAGGAACTAAAAGAAGTATGTAATTTTTTTGTAAGCGCATTGCCTGGGATGCTTTGAGAAACTAATATTTATGTTGATTTTTACTCTTATCTAGTCAAATAATTTACTGTTCTTGAACATTCAGATTTTTTTAGTGGCAAGTCCCTGCCTTTTCAATCGTATATGGGTAGGCTGGTTATAAAAAATTGTTGCGTTGTATCTTGCTGCAATCGAGCAAATTTTCTTTTGGAGATGGCAACTCGGCGGCAACACAATTGCATCTAGATATTGCTAAATAGCCCATTTATTATCGTCTTTACACATTTTAGGTTGTCGCAACACTGGCCAACTGTCAAAGGTCCTCCAAGTTACCCTATTGCCGTTTGAGGAAGAGGTCTTTGTAAATTATCTGCAGGATTGCAACGAGTCGCAGACATCTGAACTACTGGTCATGTATTATTTGCAACAGGCGAGGTATTATATTATCTTCTTTACTAATATTAGAAAGTAAAAAGATTTGTTTGTCTATAATCGGAAACTACTGAACCGATTATAATGATCCTTTTACCATTAGAAAGCTACTTTATGCAGAAGTAAAATGGGGCTTAAATTGCATTTGTACCGTGGACGAAGTCGTGGGCAGAAGCTAGTAAAATAAGAAAAATTATAAATGATTTTTTTTGCATACATTGTACTGAAATTAGATTTTATATAAAGTTCAGTCTACTGAACTGAGATTTTTTACTTTTATATAAAAAGGTTGATCTACTTGTTATTCCTGTAATTAAATTAAATTAATGATTCCCATGTGACCTTGTAATTTCTATTCTAGATACCTAGAAGCAGAACAGTACAACAGCAAAATCAAATCGAAAGGTCGTCCCAAAGATATGGCAACATCCGCGGAATCCATTCTCGACGTGTTAGACAGAGAGAGCGCTAGAGACACCTTGGTAGAAGTTCTCTGTTCCGCTCTACCCACCATCGCTACTACAGTGGCCAGGGTGGCTTTGACGAACTTTGACACACACAGTTAGTATTTCTCCATAGCCCGTGTTCGTTAATAACTGATAAATTCTTATAATATTGTAAATGTGAAAGTGTGGATGTTTGGATGTTTGTTACCACGCAAAAACGGCTGAACGGATTTGGATGAAATTTGGAATGGAGATAGACTATACCCTGGATTAACACACAGGCTGATTTTTATCCCGGAAAATCAAAGTGTTCCTGCGCGATTTTGAAAAATGTAAATCGACGCGGATGAAGTCGCGGGCATCTGCTAGTAATTCATAAATTTTGAGGACCCACTTATCATATTATTTTCTCTGTGTCAACTGTCATGTCAAAAGTACGGTTTACCCCTACCATACTTTTGACCATATGCATTACATATAAATAGAACAAATACGGCGCGTGCATTCCCAAAATGTGTGCACTATAATATAATCTAAATATATAAAAAGAAAAGGTGACTGACTGACTGATTGACTGACTCTATCAACGCACAGCTCAAACTACTGGACGGCTCGGGCTGAAATTTGGCATGCAGATAGCTATTATGACGTAGGCATCCGCTAAGAAAGGATTTTTGATAATTCAACCCCCAAGTGGGTGAAATAGGGGTTTGAAATTTGTGTAGTCCACGCGGACAAAGTTGCGGGCATAAGCTAGTCAAATACAAAAATCATTTGTCATATACGTTTCAATTTGCAGTCACTTCAATGTTCAAATTGCTTGCAAATAATGAAATTCTTATTTTTTTATAGTCACAAAACCGAAGCCGATGTCAGTCTATGTGCAAGCGACGTCTCCCAAAAATACATTCACCTACAAATCATCTTTTATACAAGTAAGTTAAGAGCTAATTTAGTTGTAAACTCATACTAAATTAACAGACATAAAATTATTGCCATCTTTATCGAGATCCATCTCGAAGAAAGGGACAGAATGACTTTTAGTAATTGTTTTTCAGGACACCATAGAGAATGCCAGCGAAACTTGGATCAACAAGCCAAGATTGAGGAAGGGAATGAAACGCGCGCTCAACATTCAAGACACTCCATTCATTTGTACTCCGAAGACGTATAAAATAAGGAGGTAGGTTAAATAGAAAATAGCACTTTTAGTAAATAAATATTTTTCATTTTCAATAAGGGGGCGATTATGTTGTATGTATGTATGTAAGTAGCTTACGTTATTAGTTTACAGCAAATTCAAGAGTGAGTAATTCTTACAGGTGTATTCGCGGCCTTATGGTCCAAACGCGCTGCGCGACGCGGCAGCTCCTTGCTCCATGCAAACTCATATAAACTATACTGCCGCGCCGTGTCCCGCAGCGCACCATAAGTGCGTTTGGACCATAAGGCTGCGTAAGTGCGTTTGGATCTTTACAATTGTTAGCCACCTCGCCGACGCCTTATAAAATCTGTTGGATTGAATGCTTGGTTTTTCACATGCTACACGAACGAACGAATTCTGAACGAATTTCGTACAGTGGCCCTACCGCGGTTGTTTGACAGCTACAATGTCACGATCGCAATCATCTCTGATTGGTTAATGCTCGCACACTATTGGCCACAATGCATTGTTGCAACAAGAATCGCACAAATTCAGCCAATCAGAACAATTGAGATTGTAATAATGATTGATATGCAGGTTTTAGACAATCGCCCTACAGATTTTTCCAAAAATATTAATCCATACGTCGATACTAATATTATGTATTTGTCTGTTACCATTTCACGGCCCATTCGCTTATCTGATTTTGACATTTGGGAAAGAGATGCTTGCATCCTAAAGACGGACAAAAACGACTTTTTATCCCGAAAAATACCAAAAAGTTCACAAATAAACTGATGATTAATTAGGATGAAATCGTAGGCATCATGTTTTTACGGCTATTTTTAAAATTCATAAATTTAAATAATCCAAACCAGTTCGAGAACTTGAAATATAAAAATTATAACTTTTCAGCCTGCTGACTTCAGAACAAAGAGGATCAGAAACGACACCACCAAAGCGAGCAAAATTAGACCTTACTGGTACTCCCCGAACGCCTAAAATGCATTGCAGCCTGAAAGTTAGTGACGCTCTTAGTCAACAAATGGCCAGCTTACTGGACATGCCAGAAGTTCAGACACCGCAGAAATATTATGACAGGAGTGGGGCTGATACCCCACAGAGTATATTAAAGGTAATTTTAAACAATAAAAAGTTTTTTTTAAAATTCAGATACAAGTTAGCCCTTGACTGCAATCTCACCTGGTGGTACGTGACGATATAGTCTAAGATGGAAGCGGGCTAACCTGGAAGGGGTACGGCAGTTTTTATTAAACCCATACCCCTTCGGTTGATAGCGATGTGGTTAAGACGTTGGCCTTCCAGTCAGCGGGGCCAGGATGCGATCTGGGGCACGCATTTGTAACTCTTCGAAATTATGTGCGTTTAAAGGCACGCTTACACAGGCAATTGAAATTCGGAAATTGCAGGTAGTTTAGTCAATTATGACGTCACGACCACATGAAGCAATTTACTGTAATAGGTATACCCAGCATTTCCTAAAAATTTCAGCAATGTTATGCATATTAATTGTTCAATATTGCTCCACTTTATTGCTCGAGATTGATCAATACGTGTCACCGAGCAACCGATAGACGTTGGGGTCTCAAGATGTTGAAATGGCGACCTCGCACTGGAAGACGCAGCGTTGGAAGACTACATCAGACAAATCGCAGGGAGCCGCTGAATTCAGGGGTGCAAGACCGTGGCATGTGGAAGTCCCTACAAGAGACCTATGTCCAACAGTGGACGTCTATCGGTTGATGATGATGATGACCTGGTTGGGGAACGCCCAAGTGGACTTGTGCCTTCCACTCGAAGTTTTACTCGAGGTGTTTAATGGTACCACTCTTCCTCGTAATGTGCCCAAAGAACTTGAGGATTCGTAATTGTACAAGCGACGAAAGCCTTTGACTTATTTTTAGTTCTTTGTGATGTGAATCGAGATGTTTGTAGGTGTACTCTTGTAAAAAGGACCAGCTGTTTTTTTTTTCTAGAATCGTCGATTGGATGATCGTGACAGGGACGTGTCTTCGCCCGCGGACTCCAGATACCTGTGTGACACGGATGAAGAGGAGTTGGAGACCGCCAGCAATCATACACACTACAGCGATTCTACTAATAAGTAAGTATAATATGCATCTAAGCGTATGCCAAGCTGCTGGAATGGCGACTTTCGCACCGGAAGATGAAGCGATGGAAGACCCCCCCCGTCGGCCCCCCTTACCCCCCCATGTGTGTGAAGTCTACCAATCTGCACATGGCCAGCGTGGTAGACTAGTCAAAACCCTTCTCACTCTGAGAATAGACCCGTGCTCTGTAGTGAGCCGGCGATGGGTTGATCTGATGATGAAGCGAATGAGAATAGTTATCTACATCTACGATCGAAATTTACCTTAACTTTACATAAAAATGTCTGTCAGTGGGGACTACCGACAGAAGTGAAAATTAAAACTATGAAAAAACAGTCGTTTTTTATTCCGTGTGCCAACGAGACGCTATTTCTAAGCCTCCACTGTCCTTCCGTCCGTCCGTCCGTCCGTCCGTCCGTCCGTCCGTCCGTCCGTCCGTCCGTCCGGCCGTCCGTCCGTCCGTCCGTCCGTCTGTCTGTCACAGGGCTGTATCTAATCGGTACTACTAATCTAAACCGTAATCGGTAGAGTTGAAATTTTCACATAATGCATATTTCTATTGCCGCTATAACAACAAATAATAAAAAAAATCAAAATGGCCGCTATGAACATTTAAAAAAAAAACGATGGTCCGGAACCTTTCGTCTACGAGTCCGACTCGCACTTGACCGATTTGATTACATCTATCAGCACTCCGAACAGCCTAAACTAAAAGCCATTTGTTTTGAAGACACCTCCGCTTCACAATCCCAACGGCGTCGGAAGGAGAGTCCACGCCCTCCCCTATAGCCATACCAGTGAAACGAGAACCGAGGGAGACGGAAGATGAAAGTGAGCGAGGCGGACGTAGTGACAGCTATAAGAGTACCATGGTGAGGATATACTATTACTACTCATAAGTACGTACCCGGCTGGAAATATTGTACATCGATATTTAGAAAGGGATAGCGGTTTCGTAGAGCGTTGTCTCTGTCGTTGAGACCGACAAAATGTCACATAGGTATGAGTGACAGAGACAACGCTCTACAAAACCGAAATACCTTTGTAAAGGTCGATGTACTGCCGGCTACTGTATAGAAATCCATAAAGCAAAACTAGAACAAGCAAATATACTAAACTCTATCCTCGGAAAGAAGTTATTATAGCGCTCTCTCTGTTACATAATCCCATACAAATGAAAAGAGACAAAAATCTCGGTAGGCGCTAAACATTTTGACACACCAACCAATCACAAACATGTTTTCAAAAAAACATTCGCAATTCAATTAGAAAATAGTTTCGTTTCTGATTGGTTGGTGTATCAAAATGGATAGCGCCCAAACGATTTTTGCCTCTTATTTGTATGGGTTTACGTAACAGAGAGAGCGCTATACTAACCTCTTTCCGCGAATGGAGTATATAGCATTATATTTTGGCCCAAAAAATCTTCATTTATATCGACTCGATATATTTTAGAGCGGCGTACATCCTATGGAGTCGCCGCCGAAAAAATTCGCCGCTGAAGAAGTTAGACCTAAAAAATCGTATAAGGACACAGTTCGGGCCAGGTAAGTCTATACAAACTTTATTATTTTCTTTGTCATATTTGACTAACTATACTTCCTTCCAATCTAGAAGCTTAGAGATGTCTTCCAAAGCTGCGGTAAGGAGATTACGTCTCCCTGTCGAACTCCCCGCTGCAATTGGATTGGTCTCGTAGTCTGGCCCTGTATATGGACTGACTTGCTGGCGTTTTCATATAAAGCACTTTATATTGGACTAGCTTATGCTCGCGACTTCGTCCGCGTGGACTACAAAATTTCAAACCCCCATTTAACCACCTTAGGAGTTGAATTTTCAAAAATCCTTTCTTAGCGGATGCCTAAGTCATAATAGCTATCTGCATGCCAAATTACAGCCCGATCCGTCCAGTAGTTTGAGCTGTGCGTTGATAGATCAGTCAGTCAGTCAGTCACCTTCTCCTTTTATATATATAGGATATACCGGTAATCGATCCGGCATCTCTGCAAAGACCTCTATACAGCCCAAGTTTCCACCGAATTGAAGGCTTTCTCATAGTCCACAAACGCCAAGCAGTGGCCGACATCAGACGAGTCGCAGGGAGCCGCTGGATTCAGGCGGCGCAAGACCGTGGCGTGTGGAGGTCCCTACAAGAGACCTATGTCCGACTGTGGACGTCTATCGGTTGATGATGATGATGATACCTACTTACAAATTTATAGTTTTTATAATAGTGTTTTTACCTACAATTCAAGGAAATTTCTAAATAACTTTTAAATACATATAAAAATTGCGGAACCGGCAGGATAAAAAAAATTATATACTTACAAAAGTTAGAAAGCGGTGACAACCTAGTGGTTTAGACGTTCGGGCTCCTATTTGGTTAGTCAGGGATTCGATTCCGAGCACGTCCTAACTTTCGGAGCGAAGTGCGTTTTAAGCAATTAAATATCATTTGCTTTAACGGTGAAGGAAAACATCGTGAGGAAACTTGCATGCGTGAGAGTTCTCCATAATATGGGAAATCTGCCAATCCGCACTTGGTCATCGTGGTGGATTATGGCCTAAACCCTTCTCATTCTGAGAGAAAACCTGTGCTGACGAGGTGTGTTCTGATATGCGCTTTTTTTGGGTTCGGTACCCGAAAGGTACCAACGGGACCTACCCCTATTACTTCCGCTGTCCGCCCGTCTGTCTGTCCGTCTATCTCGTGACCCGTAATAGGTAGAGAGCTGAAATTTTCACAGAATGCGTATTTCTATTGCCGCTATTTCAACAAATAATAACATTTGAAAATGGCTGCCATGAAAATTAAAAAAATAATTATTTCCTTTACGATGGTACGGAATCCTTTGTGTGCGAGCCCGTTTCGCACTTGACCGATTTTTTTTAAGTTACTGACCAGTTGTTTTGTTATTTCGACAGAATATCGCTATCAATATCGGCTAACAGTAGTCTATCAGATGACCCCAGCACCTCAATAGAAAGTATCGCCGATATTCCAGTAACACTATTCAACCCGCGCTATTCGGCAGAGAAAAAACGACTCTCACTCTCGGACTATGACGACCAAAATAGAACAGAAACAGAGAGTGATATTAAACAGGAGAGAGAGGAGAGTGAGATGGAAATAGAAGAAGAGAGTGTGGCGTGCTCTAAGGTCACGTTAGTGCCTCGGACGCCGACATGTCGTAGAAGTATTAGGTCAGGTGTTGGAGAGAATATACCTTTGAAAAACAGGTATTTAAGTAAAGAACTATAATCCGTACAAAATGACGCCTCACGTGCCATTTTAACTCTATGGGTCAACTGTCATGTCCAAAGTAGGGTTCACAGAGGGTTCACCTTTAAAATAAGGACTAAAATCGTACTTTTGACATGAAAATTTGACATATAAAGTTAAAATGATGCGTGAGGACTTAAATTTTACGCGTTATTCATATGTTTACTTACATAAAAGCAATATAATTACAACCTTACTCACAACCTTGAATGGGAAGCTGGAAGAAATCTCTGTTTAGAGATACTACCTACCTACTACCTTTGTACCTATCTACTGTCGACGGCATTGGTGTACGGAAAAACTTATTTTTATTTTTTTAAAAAGAATATTAGCCATGTTAAATGTCTGATATTCCCCTTTCCTCTCCAACTAAGCGTCAGGCTTGTGCTAGGAGAAGGTACGACAATAGTGCAATGGGCGGGGTTTGAACCGTCGAACTTTCGGTTCTCAGTCCACTCCTTTACCAGTTGAGCTATTGAGGCTCTTATGATTTAAAGTTTATGATTACACCTAAACTTGTTGTAAACTGTATATATTCTTCCTAAATAAATATATTATTATACTACTATTTTGATACATGACAAATAAAAATAAATAAAATAATTTGTTATTGTCAGAAGTTGTTCCGGCACGCCAGAGCGTATGGACTCGCCGGTTGTGTTAACTCCGTTGCGACCTCTCAGAGCGACCAGGTAAGCTTACAACTCAAAATACACTTTATTCCAACAGTATTAAAAGCTATTTTGAACTTTCAATCGAATCAAAAAATTGTAATTTCTCTGCCGGGTACCGTAAAACAAAATTATTTTATAATAAATACTAGCTTATGCCCGCGACTTCGTCCGCGTGGACTACACAAATTTCAAACCCCTATTTCACCTCCTTAGGGGTTGAATTTCCAAAAAACCTTTCTTAGCGGATGCCTACATCATAATAGCTATCTGCATGCCAAATTTCAGCCCAATCCGTCCAGTAGTTTCAGCTGTGCGTTGATAGATCAGTCAGTCAGTCAGTCAGTCATTCAGTCAGTCAGTCAGTCAGTCACCTTTTCCTTTTATATATATAGATTACCTGCGACTACATCCGCAGGGATGTAGGTTTTCTAAAATCCCGTGGTTACTCTGAAAAAACGATTGTATAGTACGTGACAGGTTGAGAAGGCAATAGGGGAGGGAACGCCCCGCACACCCACACAGCCCCCGCGCTAACCCGGTGCGGACGAGCGCGGGTGGTGTGCGGGCCGTCCCCTCGCCTCATACCCCGATCGCCATCCTCAATCTGTCGCGGACTATAAGGGCGAAAATTAAAAAAACACTTTCCATGAAAAATGACCTGTGAAATCACTGTGAAGAAATGAAAATGATTTGAATTGGCAATAATGCTCATCTCTTTATAGTATGGTTTTGTCCAAAGGACTAGGTCCAGGTCCCGTACGCCCGAGTTAAGTCCACGCTCGTCCCCTCTGCCGCCCATTCTGGAGCAACCCAAGCAGGAGCTCGAAAGTGAGCCACACCCCAAGGCCACTACGCTTAGCGCGCCCCGGCAAATGAGGTAATTACTGATATGATACCACAATAACGTGAAAAAAATATTTTAAAAATCCTATATTTTGTAAAAGTTCACGATATATTGCAAATAAAACATCTGATCGACACTAGAGGTCAACAAACGTTGCGTAAGTAGGCCACTCGGAGTTAATGTGACGTCGTAGGTGGGGCGTTGACCCGAGTTTTGCGCGCTATACATTGCGGGTTTGAAATTCGGTAATGCCCCGGTTAATGAGGTAATTAACATTCATAAGGCTGCTTTTCCACTAGAGTTGGCTATGCAGCTGTGCTATGAGGAGGTCAAAGCTATGAAGCTATGTGACCGTTTCCACTAATGCTAAGCGGTGTAGCGGGTGAGATGTGCTGTGAAGACGCGCCGCCGCGAGGTAACCGTGAAGAAATCATGTGGAAACTCTGTTTTTAGGGTTCCGTACCTCAAAAGGAAAAAGGAACCCTTATATAATCACTTCGTGGTCTGTCCGTTCGTCCGTCGTATCTGTCAAGAAAACTTATAGGGTACTTCCCGTTGACCTAGGATTATGAAATTTGGGAGGTAGCTAGGTCTTATAGCACAAGTAAAGGAATGAATCCGAAAACCGTGGATTTGTGGTAACATCACACAAAAAAGTTTGAATGTGTTAATTAACAAATAATTGGTATTTTCAAAGTAAGATAACTATACCAAGTGGGGTATCATATGAAAGGGTTTTACCTGTATATTCTAAAACAGATTTTCATTTATTTTTATGCATAACTAGCTTATGCTCGCGACTTCGTCCGCGTGGACTACAAAATTTCAAACCCCTATTTAACCCCCTTAGGCGTTGAATTTTCAAAAATCCTTTCTTAGCGGATGCCTACGCCATAATAGCTATCTGCATGCCAAATTTCAGCCCGATCCGTCCAGTAGTTTCAGCTGTGCGTTGATAGATCAGTCAGTCAGTCAGTCAGTCAGTCATTCAGTCAGTCAGTCAGTCAGTCACCTTCTCCTTTTATATATATAGATATTCATTCTAAAGGGCCGATGTACATTACTTTCGACCGCGTACTGTCAAGTCAAGTCAACAAGTCTCCGTTTTTGCTAAGTTCTAATAACACCCTGTATATTTGTTTAACATAGAAGCAGATCGCGTACGCCGGACAGACAAGAGAAACTGTACAAAGAATCTCCACGGCTGGAAGCGATAAAGGAATCTCCCACAAAATCGACCGAGTCACCGCCCGCTTCGCCTTCTAGACGAAATTTGAGGTTATTGGTGCTAATTTATCATGTTTTCTACCGAGCAAGGATCTCGTCTCAGAATGAGAAGGCTTTTGCCCATAGTCTACTACGCTGGCCTCAGATTAAGAATCAAGGTAGATTTGACATTTAAAATAATAATACCTTGTTAGAGCAAGCTAGGTGTATAGAAAAGCTCTGAAGAGTGATAGAGATATAAACACAGTTTTTTGTCTTTGTCATAGTTTAGCTTTTTTTGTTTGTTGGGCACGTCGTAGTTTGTGCCCAACAAACCTCTGTGATAGTAATTTATTACGAATATTACGAGTTTTTATTTAGTTTTCCGTTTTAAATTTAGTATTGAAGGTGTGTAGAAGCCATATATGGTGCATTGCTGTGTAACAGTTGTAGCGAACGCAAATTATGAAACATAACCTTTCATACGTAAGTATGATTTCTTTGTTTTGTCCCTTTCGGATATACGCGTCTGACAAGTCTCTTGATTCTTAGTCTGAGACGCTGGCCAAGTGCATATTGGTAGACTTCACACACTTTGCGTAAAACAAGCGATATTTAATTGCTTCAACCACAGATCTATAGACGGCTTATATCAGGATACCCCCGATAGCCAAGCTTAGGCAGTTGCTTAGCATAAAAGTCGACCCACGCCCGTTCGGTACCCTCATTCCGCACATTGTCTCGATTACGTGACTTTTGAGTCCACCAATCACAACAAAGCATTCTCCCCTTTCCCCCGCCAACATTTTACGATTTTGTTTTCATGCAAAACCTTGTACTTTTGAGATTGAATTCTCTGTGTTCAGGTTCTGCTACGGATCTCCTCATTTTGATCACGCAGCTTTGATGTTACGGCAAATATTAATACCACCTCGATAAAATATGGCGGCTTCAATATAAGGCGATTTTCGGCTAACAATATTTGATTTACTTTTATTCTAGAAGTCGGTCACGTACTCCCGAAGTTACCATCGTGTCTGAACAACCGGCCCCAAGTCCCCGGAGTTTAAGGTTAGATACTAATAATGTTGGTTTATTGGTTTGTAACTTTGTTGGTTTGTCCTTCAATCACGTTGCAATGGAGTCCAAGTCCAAGACCTGGATAGTGACATAGGCTACTTTTTATCCCGGAAAACCAAAGAGTTCCCACCGGATTGTTAAAAACCTAAAATAAAATATTTTATTAAGAAGCCGTTCTCGTACTCTTAACGTACAAAGAATGACTGAGCAAAAATATGCACCCAGTCCTCCTAGTTTAAGTTAAACTGAAAGTCCTAAACATCGTTTACTACGGAAATGTTAACACTGTGTATAAAAAAATCTATATTTGTGTTTTTTTGTTCAATTTAGAAGCCGTTCCCGGACTCCTGAAGTAACTGTCATACCGGAACAAGTTCCGTCAAGTCCGCGTAGTTTAAGGTTAGTACAGACAGAGTGAAGTGAGTGAGTTTGGTTTTATCCTGAATCGACACCTGTCAAATATTAGTTACTAGATGATACCCGCGACTTCTTCCGCGTGGATTTCGATTTTTGAAAATCCTGTGGGAACTCTTCAATTTTTGGGATAAAAAGTAGCCTATGTCCTTCTCCGGGATGCAAACTATCTCTGTGCCAAATTTCGTTAAAATCGGTTGAACGGTTAAGCCGTGAAAAGCTAGCAGAGAGACAGACAGACACTTTCGCATTTATAATATTAGTATGGAAGTATGGATTTGAGCACTAGGTAATCATATATTTAAAAATCAGTACCCGTATTATTAATGCGAAAGTTTGTTGGTTTTTTTTCTTTCAATCACGCCGCAACAGTGCAACGGATTGACGCGATTTTTAGCATGTGTATAGACAAAGACCTTTAGAGTGACATAGGCTACTTTTTATCCTGGAAAATCAAAGAGGTCCCATGGGATTTTTAAAAAACTAAATCCACGCGTACGAAGTCGCGGGTATCAGCTAGTTTAATATACTTTTCACTTCTCATGCTCGTAAAGTTCTTCTTTATGCTGGCTGTAAGCGGACTAAAACTGCTTTTTATGCTCTCGTGCATAAAAGTGTTGTATGGGAAATTTTATAGTGTCTGAGTCTAGCCTCTTATGCTCATGTGCTCTCCGGTACTCTAAGCATATAAGCGACAGTTGGTGTCACATCAAAGGGTCTCCGACCTTGAACTTGCGCAGTGGGGGAAATATCGATCTACATTCGAATCTCGTTAAAAGTCATCTGACCTTATACCTGCGCAGTGGGTGATATATAAATGTATGGTTAGAGCATACGCAATGACCAGAAGAGGTGAAGTATGAGAGTGAGTTTACCCACCGGTCGCAGTCGCGTGTCAGTATTTCATTTCCTAACGTATATGTGTATAACTCGGTCATAAAACCCATTTTACGCCCTTGTTGTACAATCTACTATTTAATATATTATTAATATCTAATTATTTATTTGTCATATTAGGAGCCGCTCCCGTACCCCTGAAAGAATGGCCGAACAAAAAGATGTAGCTAGTCCTCGTAGTCTAAGGTAAACTGAAAATTCATCTTATTTGGTTGCGGGAGGGTTACAGCTGACGTAAAACTTAAGGAACTTAATGTCATTGTCGCCCTCCCGCAACTACCGTCCTGCCGTCATGAGCCATCTCAGTCAAGCAATATACAGTATGCGGCAGAAAGTAATGTACATCGGCTTTTAGAATGACATTTCGGCTTTGTAGAGCGTTGTCTCTGTCACTCATACCTATATGACGTTAAGTCGGTCTCAACGACAGGGACGAAGCTCTACAAATCTGCTCTCTCCTTCTAAAGGTCGTTGTACATTACTTTCTGCCGCGTACTGTACCTTTTAGTACAATTTATATAACGCGCTTGCAAACTAAGAAAGTAAAAGTGTGCCCGCCATATTGTTACGTTCTAACTAAAAATAAATTTTGATTCCATTATATCCTACTTCCTACTATCCTACTAATATTATTATAAATGTGAAAGTGTGGATGTTTGGATGTTTAGATGTTTGGATGTTTGTTACACAATCACGCAAAAACGCCTGGACGGATTTGGATGAAATTTGGAATGGAGATAGCTTATACCCTGGATTAAGACCTAATTCCACGAGGACAAAGTCGCAGGCATCAGCTAGTATAGTATATTTCTACGGCTATACTCACGTATCCAGTTGACGTTAGCCCGACTAGTTTCAACTCACGATAGTCTAAAATTTTGATTTAATATAACAAACTTTATTTCAGAAGCCGCTCTCGAACCCCTGAAACAGAAATAATATCTGAATCTGAGGCGGTAAAAAGTTCACGCAGTTTGAGGTACTTAAATCTTTTTAAAACTTATATTATTTACAAATTAACGCTCCAAACCTTAAATTTATTAATGCAATAGTCCTATAAGATTTTACAGGTTAATTCCTAAATCTTAATGAAACATAAAATGATTTTTACAGAAGTTGCAGGGCAAAAACACCAGAAAAACTAATGTCTCCAAAGAAAGAACACATTTCTAGGAGTAGAAAATCGCTCACTAGAATCGTGCTTGAAGCTAATACTTTTGCCAAAACTAAACAATTAGAAAGTATGGATACTGGAACCATAGAAGAGGAGACAAACGTAGAGGAAAACATTGAAGCCGCAATGGAATGCACACCAATGAAATCTTCGAAAGAAATTCCAAGTTTAATAGATATTACTTTCTCGCCTATAACCAACAAATCAGTATTACAAAGTTCGTCAGACAGTCTATCTGTTACTACTGCAAAAGAAGCTACTGACGACAATCCAGCAATTAAACCTTTACCAACGTTTACTATAAACGAGACTTATATGGAAAAGTCTGTACTATTTAGCTATGAGAGCAGTGTAGCTGATAATTCTAATATTCAAGAAGAAAACGCTGAAATAGTCACTAAGAGTGACATAAAACTACCAGACTTTGCAACTATAGATGAAGATTTCGGCAAATCAGTACTGCGAAGTGTAGAAAGTAGTATTGCGGAATCTAGCAATGAAAACATAAATTTACAAGTGAAAGAAAATGTTGGGGATGGCCCCCAAATTATAGAAAATTTAGAAGGAATTTCGAGTACCACTTTTAAATTAAATGACACAGAATTAGGAAAATCGGTCCTAGCTAGTTGTGAAAGCAGCGTAGCCGAAAATGAGGATTCAACTAATAAAGTCAACAGAAACCGGGGCGAAACCTTTAAAGATGGCTCCAGTATAATGACCAGTGACAGTGAAGTTGAAACGAAAGATAATTGGAAATCTCAAATGGAGACTAAGGCGAGAGTGATTCAAAGAGAGAAAGAGAGTATAGTTGAAATTGAAAGGGAGATAAATGAGATTGAAGGGGAAATGTCGGATGACTGTAGAGTTGAGACTGATTCTGGGGATGGAGAAATTGAGGAAGAAGAACAGCAGGATGAGGATGAAGACTCCAGTGAAAGTAATGGAGAAGACAGCGAGGAAGAAGAGGTATGTAAAATGTTAGCCAAATTATTTATAAAGATACACAGTACATTTGTTCAATTTTACGAGTAAATGGACGTGATAACTGTTATTACAGACAGTTATCAGTACCCATACTATAAATGCGAAAATGTGTTTGTTTGTTGGTTTGTCCTCGAATCAGGTCGCAACGGATCGACGTGATTTTTGCATGGGCATAGTTAGAGACCTGGAACATAGGCATACTTTTATCCCGGAAAGTCAAAGAGTTCCCCATAAGATTTTGAAAAAACTAAACCCACGCGGACGAAGTCGTGGGCATCAGCTAGTCTAAATGTAGAAAAAGACTGACTGATTGACTGACTCTATCAACGCACAGCTCAAACTACTGGACGGATCGGGCTGAAATTTGGCATGCAAATAGCTATCATGACGTAGACATCCGCTAAGAAAGGATTTTTGAAAATTCAACCCCTAAGGAGGTGAAATAGGGATTTGAAATTTGTGTAGTCCACGCGGACGAAGTCGCGAGCCTAAGCTATTTTATTTATTTCTATTTTTCATGTACCGAAATTGTAGTTACATAGTAATAAATTAAGTTACATTGGAAATGCTTATCTCTGAACAGAGATTTCTTCCAGCTTCCCATTCAAGGTTGTGAGTAAGGCGTATTAAAAAGTAGAATAGGTCTTACGGTACTAGAATAATTATAAAATGAATACAAGAGTCCTTAGTAGCTAGTATGTTACAAAAGTGTATTCATAACACGGGTAGACGTTATGAGTAACCGTGGTGCACATAAATGCGGTTAGTTAAAAAATATCACGTGATCATCGTTTTACTACGCCTTTACAGGAATCTGAAGAAGATGACGACGATGACGACGACGAAATAATATCTATCGAAGATTCGGACGAGTCATCTGATAAAGATAGGCTTCAAATAGACGAACCATCATCTGATGTGCCTACAGAATCAATTTTAGTTCAAGAATTTGAATTAGTCGAACACGTTGTAAATGCACCTATAGAACTCGACCAGACTTCCACAGAATCCGGCAAAATTAAAGATATAGTTATAAAACCTTACGAAATTGAAGAGATAGCTACTGAATCGGAACAAATGGAAGAACCTACTTCAACTGAAAATATTGACGTAAAGAATGTTATAGCAATGGAAATAGAAGATGAAAATATACAAACATTTATGGAAAGTGAATCGGTAGTCGAAGATAGTTCAATAAATCAATTGGACCAAGCTCAGATGCTGTCAATGCTTACCGACGACAATTCCGCCGTAGACACTGATCAATCTAATTTGAACTATTCTGAAGGACATAAGCTTGATGAAGTTGATGTTATAGTTAGAGGTGACGAGCCGACGGAGATTGGTAAGTTTTAATATTATAAAGAGAACGACAAACCGACTAACGAAATTTCAACGTACATCTGGGTTTAGAAACTTGGGATTTTGCTTGTAAGCTTTCTAAATATTGTATAGAAGCAGGCGTTACTTTGCGGAAGTCCATGATATACAATGAACCAAAAGCTTAATTTGCTATAATCCGCTGAAACAGGTCGAATCTGAACCGGAGCATCCTATTATTTAGAATGGAAATCACTCACGGTAGTTTGAACGCAGAAAAAACTAACTCAATCGATCAAATAACAAAAAAGTTATAAGCATTTAAATATTTCTGATTAGACAGAGATAGCGATGTAGCATTTTGACGTCACATCTTACTAATGCCATAGTAGCTTCGTGCGGTTTCATACAAATTTTCGTTTTGCGAGAAAGGGATAGAAGACCCTCCCACTCCAAAATTAAAATGCTCCAAAAAAAATATTTGTAAATCTTTGTTGGATTTTAATATTTTTTTCAGCGTACGTCATTATTTTTATCCTAGTTTATAATAAAGTAATAATATTTATCAAATTCAAAAGTAGGAAAATACCCAATTATCTGATGTGCTTTCAGAACCAAATATAGTCACCGAATCTGAAATAGTGGACCAAACTGATGCACCTATAGAACCAGACCAGACGCACACTGAACCCGATCTAATTAAAGATGTAGCTATAAAACCTGACGAAATCAAAATAATAGCTACAGAATCGGAACCAATGGAAGAACTACCTACCGTAGATGTTGACCTTAAGAATGTTATAGGAACAAAAATAGAAGATGAAAATGACAAAATAAAAAAAATAGCTACAGAATCGGAACCAATGGAAGAACTACCTACTGTAGATATTGACTTAAAGAATGTTATAGGAACAGAAATAGAAGATGGAAATATACAAACAGTTCTGGAAAGTGAATCGGTAGTCGAAGATAGTTCAATAAATCAATTGGACCAAGCTCAGATGTCAATGCTTACCGATGATAATTCCGCCGTAGATACGGATCAATCTAATTTGAACTATTCAGGGGGAATTAAAGTCGAAGAAGCCGATAGGAAAAATAGAGGTGATAAGCCGATTGAAATAAGTGAGTTTTTAAATTTATTTATCCACTAGCTTATGCTCGCGACTTCGTCCGCGTGGACTACAAATTTCAAACCCCTATTTCACCCCCTTAGGGGTTGAATTTTCAAAAATCCTTTCTTAGTGGATGCCTACGTCATAATAGCTATCTGCATGCCAAATTTCAGCCCGATCCGTTCATTAGCTTGAGCTGGGCGTTGATAGATCAGTCAGTCAGTCAGTCAGTCACCTTTTCCTTTAAATATTTAGATTTTTATGTTTAAAAATAGTTTCCAAATTTTGGAGGATTTTGAAAAAAGTTAATATCTTATCACGGGGAAACAGAGGATAGATGATTTAAAAATGGACAGGACAGGTTGAGATGGTCATCGGGATATGAGGCGGGGGGACGCCCCGCACACTCGTACGTCACCCGCACTCGCCCGCACCGGGATAGCGCGTGGCTTTGCGGGTGTGCGGGGCGTTCCATCCCCGATAGCCATCTCGACCTGTTGTGTACAGTAGACTGTAGATTATGACCATCTTTATTTTTCATGCAAAATGCATAAGAAAACTTTCTTTGTATTGGATCGTAAAAATTAATGTTTCTTTTTTATAGATCAACCGAAGCGGTCACCAGAGTTGATTGTGGAAATTACCCCTCTTGATATAACTGAGATTATTTTGAAAAAATCTGTCTTAGCTAAAGATTTCGATAGATTTGAAACAAGCGCTGCAGCAAAACATGCATTGTCTCCCTCCAACAAACCTAGTCACAAGGAAGAAACAAAAACAAAAACAAAAACACCAACAAGAAAAAGGACTCAATCGACACCTGCACTCAAATCTGAGGCTGACAAAACACCGGAGAACGAAGTTTCCACGCCTACTTCTAGACGACGATCCAAAACACCTACTTCTACAGAAGTTAGACGAATACTCACTCGTCGAGCTTCAAAAGAGCTAGGCGAAAACGTGTCTATGGTAGAAGAAGAAGCTTTAACACCGAGACGTCGTTCCACTCGTTCTAGAAGCAATGATAACACCAGTGCTACTGGTGACACAACTGTCAAACCTTCTAGAAGTACGGCGAGTGAAGACGCGGGCGACGTGAAGAGTGTGAGGAAACGCAGGCCATCGTTGAAGCCAGAACTGACTGTGATCCCAGAAGTTACTAGTGAGGAATCGAACTTGGAAACACTAGAAGAAATCTGTAGTGACTACGCCAATGCCAGAAGGTAAATTTTTAATCAGATCCAAAATAGTATTTTACCCTTTTTATGAAAAGTGTCTTAATTTGATCCTAAGGTGATAATGAAGTACCAAAAATTCACAAAAAAATTATTCGATCGATACGTGCATTTAAATTTTGTATGTCAAATTTCCACGCTAGCTGCCATTTTGTATAGGTTCATGAGCTGTGATGAGGTCACATCGATTGGTAAACACCGGCATCTATTACGGTTCACAAGATAGAGCCCGCTGACAGATGGACGGACGGACTGCGGGGACTTAGTAACAGGGTCCCATTGGCAACCTTCGGGTACGGAACCCTACAAAAAGATAATTTTTCTAGTAATTCCTTGATCATTTTGATACTTCTAGCTAAAATTAATGGCCAGACCTATGAAGTCACCCGTTCCTCAACATCAAACGAACTGTATTTTCGTTTCAAATAACAGAATGACAAGACACCAGAAAAAGGCGCTCGATTCCCTGCTCGAGACGAGGAGCCCACGCGGGCCGAGGCGCCGCGCGAGCGCTGCCTCGCGTGAGGCAGACGACGACGCGGCTTCTACTCACTCCGCTCAGGAAGAAGGTAGGCTGTGATGCTGCTCCAGAGCTTGTAGTAGCTTGCGAGTTGCGCCATTCTGATTCCTAGATTTTTCCTTTCGCGCACTAATTTCTAGTTATATTCTAACTAGCTGATGCCCGCGACTTCGTACGCGTGGATTTAGGTTTTTAAAAATCCTGTGGGAACTCTTAAATTTTACGGGATAAAAAGTAGCCTATGTCCTTCCCCGGGTTACAAGCTACCTCTGTACCAAATTTCGTCGAAATCAGTTGAACGGTTGAGCCGTGAAAGCTAGCAGACAGACAGACACACTTTCGCATTTATAATATTAAGTATGGAGTATGGATGATAATGCCAACGAATTGCTGCTAGATGGCATTAACAGTCGCTTGAGTACTGAATGAAAATACATATCTCACGGTGCTTGGCAGTGAGAATTAGAATTACGACCCGTGGCCTAGTTCTGGACATAGGTCTCTTGTAAGAACTCCACACGCCACGGCCTGGGTCAAATCAGAAATGAGGAGATCCGTAGGAGAACTAGAGCAACCGACATATTGTTCAACGGGTTGCGAAGCTGAAGTGGCAATAGACAGGGTACATAGTTCGAAAAACCGATAGACATTAGAGTCCCAAGCTTCTGGAATAGCGACCTCGCACCGGAACTGTAGTACTGGAAGACCCACTAGGTGGACAGACGATATCAAACGAGTCGCAGGGAGCCGCTGGATTCAGGGACTAGATTTAGGCCAGATTAGCTTTAGAGATTGTGTGCTGCAGAATTAACCACAAAGTGTATCCATGGACTTATAAAAAAGGGGGGAGTACTTGTTGCTAAGAAAGGATCAAAGTACTGCAATGGCGGTGGTGCAAGTACAGTACGCGGCCGAAAGTGATGAACATCGGCCTTTAGAATGATATTTCAGGTTTGTAGAGCGTTGTCTCTGTCACTTATATGACGTTTTGTCGGTCTCAACGACCGAGACAGTGCTCTACAAATCTGCTGTCTCCTTCTAAAGATCGATGTTCATCACTTTTGGCCGCGCACTGTTTAGTCGAGATGGCAATCGGGAAAGGAACGCCCCACACACCCGCACAGTCCCCGCGCTAACCCGGTGCAGGCGAGCGCGGGTGACGTGCAGGTGTGCGGGGCGTCCCCCCCCCTCATACCCCGATTGTCATTTCAACCTGTAGCGTACTATGTGACCTAAGATGTGTGTGAGTGGATATTTATGTGAATGTGTGCGTGATCCCTTGTACCTACGCACGCGAGCTGGCTTAAATATGAGTGCTTCATGGTGGTGTCCACTGTCCAGCGACAATCCGTCCGCCCTAATATTATTCGTCCATGTGTATACCTTGCTTTTTACCGTAGTTTCTTTTATAAGCAGTATTTGTGTCGCTAATAACCTGTACGACGCTAACTCACTAGGCTCGGTGGACACGGACGAATCGCGAGCGTCGCCCGACTCCACTTCTACTGTTAGACCACGAGGTAAGTTTATTGCACACTAACTTGTGCCCGTGACTTCATCCGCATGAACTACACAAATCTAAACTATCTACACAAATTCTAACCCCTATTTTATTTACTCTCTTGTGGTTGAATTATGAAAAAAGTTACCCTTTTTATCGGATGTCTACGTCATAATAGCTATCTACATGCCAAACATCCCGATCCGTCCAGTAGTTTGAGCTGCGCGTTGATGAATCAGTCAGTCAGTCGTCAGTCACTTTTTCCTTTTATATATTTAAAGAAGATAATGAATTTCGCTCTTCCAAAACGACGGTAATATTGATCGAGACGTGAACAATAGAATGAATGCGGCTATAGATGAAATGGCGACAGGTCTCAGGTGTTATATGCGACCCGCAAATCCCCCTTAAACATAAGGCCGAAATTTATAAAAAAGTCGTTAGACCTGTCACATTTGTATCGTTCAGAATGAAAGAAAGAAAGAAAAAGAAAGAAAAGTTTTTTTATTTGATCACAATGAACACTCCAATAAACCTTAAAGCTAATTTAATTAACTACATAATAATCATACTTATGGGTAAAAAATATTCTAAATAAAGTGTCACGTGTGACCAAATATAGGTCTCCCATTCAGCATCATGCTGCAGGAAGCTGCAGAGCTGGTTTTCAGTGGGAGCCATAGAAAGTTCAAATCTTGCAAATTTTGTCATAAAAATAATCACTTAGAAAAAGACTGCTTTTATAAAAACAAGAAACCTTTTTGCACAGTCTGTAAAAAGAACAATCATCAAGAAAAAGATTGCTTCTGGAAAAAGAAACAAGTTTCTTTAAAAAGTGAAATCACGGACAAAAAGGTAGAATGTTGGGCGGTAAAAGGGACGGATGAAAGACGAGTACATGCGACTGAAATGTGAATGTGGAGATGGATGTGTGGTGTGACAAGGATGGATGAGATAAGGAATGAATATATAAGAGGAAGTCTGAAAGTAGCACCAGTAGTATGTAATTTTTAATTGTAATTTTAACTTTTTCTTTGTATATTTACGTTATATAGTATTTTAATTAGTCTAATTAGACTGTAATATGTCCGTTCTTAATTAAATAAATATCTAATTGTTTAAATATCTAAATGTTTTTAGCACGCCTAGCGCGGGCGGCTTCCGAGACGAAGGCGTCGCCGAAGCCCGTCCGAGCCACTAGAAGGATGTCCGTTGATATTGGTACTTATACAAAACTTCCTATCATATTTACACAGCCCCCGGTACGCGCTAGCGCGGGTGACGTGCGGGTGTGCAGGGTGTCTCCCCGCCTCATACCCCGATTGCCATCTCGAACTGTCGCGTGCTATACATCATTATCATTTTGTAGTATTTTGGTTTTATTTTATATACTTTAGCGGTTCCCCGACGGGACAAGTGCTTGGATTAAAATTTTACTATTTACATAATATTATAATAAACTTAAAGGGCCAATTCATATTATATATTTACTTTTTAAAGGTTTTCTGTGTCAGGGGTTTTTAAATTTGAAACATACCAATCCCAACCTCTGGAAACAGCAAGTTTCATCTCCTGTAAAGTTGCTAATTTCGACAACTTAAACGCCGTTATGTGAGATTGTTTAGATAGTCCATACAAAATGACTCCTCACGCGCCATTTTAACTCTGTAGGTCAACTGGCATGTCAAAAGTATGGTTCATTTTTAAAATAAGGATTTTAATCGTACTTTTGACATGAAATTTGACACAAAAAGTTAAAATGGCGCATGAGGAGTTGAATTTTACGCCTTTTATAATTTTCCAGCGACAGTGGTGGAGAGCGCGTCGCCGGCGAGCGCGTCGCGCGGTCGGCGCGCGTCGTTCGCGCGCGCGTGCGAGGCGCTGCACACGCCTAAAGGCAGGCGAACCTCCACCGACACCAGGGTGAGTACAACTAGAACCTCTTCGCAACTCTAGACGGTAGTGTAGCTGGCAGGTTGGTGCAATGAAGGACAACCCTCCAGCTACATAATTGGTGACAACCGACTTACAAAGCTGTGGTAGCCTAGTGGTTAGGACATCCGCCTTCCAATCGGAGGTTGGGGGTTCGATCCCGGGCACGCACCTCTAACTTTTCGGAGTTATGTGCGTTTAAGTAATTAAAATATCACTTGCTTTAACGGTGAAGGAAAACATCGTGAGGAAACCTGCATGCCTGAGAGTTCTCCATAATGTTCTCAAAGGTGTGTGAAGTCTGCCAATCCGCACTTGGCCAGCGTGATAGACTATGGCCAAAACCCTTCTCACTCTGAGAGGAGACCCGTGCTCTGTAGTGAGCCGGCGATGGGTTGATCATGATTTTTTTCTTTTTTTTCATTTATTTGGATCACTAACAGCTAATCATATACATCAAATACAAATTTAACAATACAAAAGTTTTAAGATAATATGACGAGCTAATTAAAAGTAATCACCGCATGCGATGATGATGATGATGACTTACAAAGAACACGCAGCCGCATAGGTAATTGGTCACCATCAACATAACTGGTGACCCTCTGAACGTGTCACGTCGGGGTCACCAATGGGCTACTTGACTCATATCTAATTTCGTCCAATAAATCATTATTTATTATAGTATTTTGCTTAAGACAACGAAATATATCAATAACAATTATTAAAAACGCAGGATGGATATATAAATCCAATTTTAAAAAATACAGTTTTTATTTTTATTTGAAACGCAGAAAACGCTGTCAGCCATGATGTGACGTCATTAAATATGTAAACAAAGAAATGTCATCCCTATGTCACGCGGGGACTAACGTAGTATCCATATATATAAAATTTAGAGTCCTGACTAACTTATATATCAACGCACAGCTTAAACATCTAAACAGCTGGTCCTAGATACATGAAATTTGGTGGGTGTGTTCTTTGTAGGTAAAGAGAAGGTATCCACTAGGAAAGAATTTTTTGAAATTCCACCCCTGAGTGGGTTAAATGGAGGTTTGAAATTTATGAAGTCCACGCGGGCGAAGTCACGAGCATAAGCTAGTTTTTATATATTTCTAAAAACTCATAGTAAACGTAAAAAAATATCGTTTTCTCTTTATAAATTGAATAAGTTATTACAACAAAGTGATCTTTGCAAAAATAAATTTGGGTTGAAGTCGTTAGTCATATAGGATCCCTTTAAGCAAGTCTTCGCGTGTTACGTATATTTATTTCACTGGGCACTCTAATCCACAACTTTCCTGTGGTCTATATCGATGCGTTTTTTACATTCTCGGATGATACAATAACGAAAATTACTATATTTTTCATGTACACTAGTATAGAAGTCATGTTTATTAAACTTTGGGAGGTTATGCTGTTGTTTACAAATGCATGACGTCAGAGCACAGATAATCTATCGGCCAAACATGGCCGACAGTGTTTTCACCTGTCTAAGAAAAATATATTTTTAAATGAAAGTTTTACGGTTTTTAGGGCGCAAAAAAATATAGTGTTAATTTTTTTGATATAATAGCACAAATATTAACCATTTAAGACCAACTTTAAAAAAGTGTCAAGTAGCCTATTATGTAGCTAGTTCATAATTCTTCAAGCCTCTAGCTACCGTAGTACGGAACCCTCGATGTGCTAGTCTGACTCGCACTTGGTCGGTTTTTCGAACTATATTATAACCAACCCACTTCAGCTTCGCAACCTGTTGAGCTATGTCGGTTACCCTATTTCTCCGATAATCTCCACATTTCTGATTTGATCACATAAAGCGATTATCTTCTTCTTCTGTATATATAAAATTCAAAGTCCTGACTGACTGACTGACATATATATCAACGCACAGACTAAACCGCTGGTCCTAAAGAGATGAAATTTGGAGGGTCTATTCTTTGTAAAGAGTAGGTATCCACTAAGAAAGGATTTTTCGAAATTCCACCCCTAAGTGGGTTTAATGGGGGATGGAAGTTTGTATGAAAGTCCGTCATTTTTCAAGTTAGTTGCATAAAAATTGGTATTTGGGTTTTCGGTCACAAATGAAGAAATACGTGTTTCAGGATTTTTGGAAAATTTGCCCATAAGGGTGGTCAAATAGGGAATGAAAGTGCTGTTCAGGGTGCCCGTCCTGATGTTAAGTATAATGTTTGTTTCTGAAGAAAAAAAATGCCATTTGTTTCCTGTAGGCCACGCGGACGAAGCCGCGGGCAGAAGCTAGTCGTGAAATAATGTTTAGGGGTAGCTGTGATTCACCTCGTCTTTACTCATTGTACACACGACACGAATAAAAACTCCTCATTAAAAAAATCTTACAATACTTTTGATTTGTAAGATAATGAAGACATACAGTACATGGCCAAAAGTGATGAACATCAACCTTTAGAAGGAAACAGCAGATTTGTAGAGCACTATCTCGGTCGTTCAGACCGACAAAGCGTCATATGGGTATGAGTGACAGAGACAACGCTCTGCAAAGATGAAATGTCATTCTAAAGGCCTATGTTCATCACTTTCGGCCGTGTACTGTACTTGTCTAGTTCAGTTCCGCGAAAAGAAGTTAGTATAGCACTCTCTCTGTTACGTAATCCCATACAAATGATCTATCATTTGTATGGGGCCAAAATCTCTATGGGCGTTTACCATTTTTACTCACCAACCAATCAAACATGTTTTAAAAAAACATTCAAAATTAATTCGAAAACGTAGTTTCCTTTGTCATTGGTTGGTGACACAAAATGGTTAACACCCACTGAGATTTTTGTCTCTGTCATTTGTATGGGATTAGGTAACAGAGAGAGAGAGCGCTATACTAACTTCTTTCCGAGGTATCATCAAAATCTGACAGCGAACGACAATTGGAATTAAGGCTCATTAGCTGAAAACTCGTTCACAGAGTCAGCAGGGCTCCCCGGCGTCGGAGGCGGAGGCTCCCTCCACACCGGTGACCCCCGGCCGACGCACGCGTCGCTCCTCTACCAGCCAGAAATAATTCCCACGTAAGATTTACAATGGGGCCGATTCTCTTGTACACAATCTCTAAACTAAACTAAATTAACAGGTCTAAATCTAGTGCTATCCTTTTCCGCAAGCAACATTATGAACGGGATAGCAATAGATTTAGACGTGCCATTTTAGTTTAGTTTAGAGATTGTGTACAAAGGAATTAGCCCCAATTTCTTTAAATGAATACTTAAGATGAGTGCTAGTACAAACGAAAGATTTTCATTTCAATATCAAACACTGAATACGCTACACATTTAGCCCTGTCAATTGGGTATTTTCCTACTTCTGAATTTGATAAATATTATTACATAATTATAAACTAGGATAAAAATAATGACGTACGCTGAAAAAAATATTAAAATCCAACAAAGATTTACTAAGTTACAGGCATTTTAATTTTGGAGTGGGAGGGTCTTCTATCCCTTTCTCGCAAAACGAAAATTTGTATGAAACCGCACGAAGCTACTATGGCATTAGTAAGGTGTGACGTCAAAATGCTATATCGCTATCTCTGTCTAATCAGAAATATTTAAATGCTTATAACTTTTTTGTTATTTGATCGATTAAATTAGTTTTTTCAGTTTACGTCATTATTTTTATCCTAGTTTATAATAAAGTAATAAAAAAATTGGAGTCAAATGCCTAATTTAGTTTTTAGAGAGTGTATATGTCGCAGCGAATCCGTCTGTCTGTCTGTCAGAGGGCTGTATCTCATGAACGTAATAGTAAAAGTGTCCCGTTGACACCCTTCGGGTACAGATAAATTCTGTTACAGGTCCAAGAGAGCTGCCGCTGACAAAATCAAGACCCAAGAAGATTATTAATTTTGATTTCAATTTTCTACTAATAAAACATGAAGTGAATTTTGTTTACATTTACAGAAGAAATAAAATTAAGTATAACAGTTGCAAACGTTTTTTATTTATTATCATTCGTACCAGTAATGACTAAAACAAGTTTCCAATAAATCAATATTCAGTCTGCGACATTTTTGTACACAAAAATTTATTTCATTCATCAACAAAAAAATACGTATATACGTAATGATTATTTTGCGTGGAAAGTATTTTCAGTTGGAATGCTACTTAAAATACTAATAAACTGCCTTTTCACAAATACTATTCAGCTAAGCTGATACCTCTAGAGTAGGTACACGACCGGTAGAGATGACAATCGGGGTGGGGACGCCCCGCACAACCGCCGCGTTAACCCGATGCGGGTGTGCGGGGCGTTCCCCCACCTCATACTCCGTTTGCCATCTCGCCCTGTCGCGAACTATAGTTCCCTGGTTGGAACCCACAATTTAGATATCTTTTTTTTCCGTGACGAAAATCCATCATAGATACCATCGGCCACGGGGGAGCAGTGATTATGTCGCACTCCTACCGACTAAAGCTCCATCGCACCGCTAACGACGGAGCACAAGGGGTCGATGACGACAACTCTTCGTTACTCGTCCGCCGAAGCAGACCCACCAGTATAACAACGGACGACGGGTTTTGATACACGATTTTTATATGGAATAGTCATTCTACACATTTATTCCAATGTTAAGCGTAGGAAAAAATTTATACTCTAACAGCCTGCGCAAATGAGGCAACTTATTGTCTGCAAAGGACAAAAATGGATCACGAAGAACTGCAATGTGTTTTAGATTCCGCAAGAATTTTAATCTATCAAAATCCGGTGCGGAGTTAAATCCCCAGTCCGCGCATTTCTATGTAGTTCACAGATTTTCGAAAAAAAACGTACTATTTCCGTGATGCGCGCTAGCTCTAAAAGATGAGCCCGGACTTTTGTACTCCGCAGACAATCTCTATAACTGAAATCAAACCAACAACGGAACGAACCATGTACATTATAGCAATTCCACAGACTCGGCGATAAATTATTATTGGTATCTTCAACACTGTTCAATACTTTCGTGACCAGAATTGTATATTGGAACATTACTCTATGAACAGTGTTATCTTTAAGAAGTAGTTGAGGTACATTATTGACAACTTATTACTAACAACTTTTTTCTTTTCAAGTTGTTCATAATTTTTCTTATCAATTTGTTGGATGGCATCTAAAGTTTCCTGTGTTTTTTGCACAATATTATTAACAGCTTCATTTGCTATATTTGCCACAGGTTCTTTCTCAGTTTTAACATCTACTGGTTTATCCGTAACACCACCCAAGCTCTGAATCGCAACGTTAGCTACTTTCTGTATACTTTCAACGGGGATCTTCTTGGCTTCGATGCTGTCTATATCCTTTTTATTTTGTTGGAATTCCTTATTTGATTCTTGTATTTCGGTTAGAATTTCTTTCTGTTCTCTACTGAGTTTTTTTTGCTCTTGGTTGTAATGTTTGATAGTTTCTATTAACTGTTGTTGTTTCATCATGGCTATTTTTTGTTGTATTGCTTCGCCCTTCTCTTCTTTTGGTTGCTCTGTCTTATCAGGTATTGCAATTTTGTCTTCAACCTCGCTTTTACCATTAACTAGTTTTTCTCCATCTGTTTTTGATGTTACATGTGTTTGTATGTTCGGGTGTGATAAAAAGTCTTTGACGTCAACATTCGGCACTGCATCTTTTTGCTCATGTACTGGGTAAATAACTAGTATATTCTCATTAGAGTGGTATTTAGGAGTGGGCGGTTGTATTTCTGAACCCTTTATATCAGGTTTTACTAATTCATTAATATCTTTCTGCGAAACTGGGTTGTTTTCGAGGTGGGGCTTGGCCATCACTGCTGTAATAAAAATTTGAAGATTGACATATTTTTTATAGATGAATGTTAACAGTTTTAAGATCTAAATAGAGCACGTTGACTCTGCTCTGACTTACGACACTTTTAAAGCGATGTCAGCGTTATATCACTGGCATAAAGTCTCGTTTTATGTAAAACCTAACATTAAAAAATTCTCAACATAAAAGGGAATGATTTTCATTTCTTTTTCGTGCAGAAATGTAAATTTTACCTTCAGATTCGATTTTCTCGAAGAAGTCTTCAATAATCTTGTCGATGCGCTCCTGAATAATGTATTCATCATCATAATTTTTATGTGAACTTTCCGCGGCTTGCAGGTACGCGGAAGTCCCCAGTATATGGATAATCAGGCCCAGAACTATGATGAACTGGGAATTAATACATTTTAAGAATACTTTCATTATTCTTGAGTACATTTAAACGCAAAGCAGTCGAAGCTTGTTTGTAAAATAAATATTTTTAACCAGTTTCCAACCGTAAATCGGACGAAACGTAGTGATTAAGTGATTACTTCTTTGTCAGTCGATTTCTGACATTTCATTGTTATGTTTAGTTATCATAGGGTCACAGTTCACGACAGTTAGGGAATTTGTAATAAACTGCTTATCATTTATTATGACTATGGGTTAATCCCATGAATCATTATCATTGACTTCAAGTGTGTTGTTATGGCCTGTCATGAGTCATGAGATACAGCCCGCCTGTCAGAACGACAGCGGGGGCTTAGATCCCGTTGGCACCCTTCAGGAACCTTAAAGATGACAATATCCAATTACAGGTCCAAGAGCTGCCGCTCTGACAAAATCAAGACCCAAGAAGATCAATAAGTAATAATTTAGTTTTCAATTTTCTAAAGTGAATAATTCTTGTGGTTGCATTTACTTACATGAAATAAAATGAAGTATAACAGTTACAAACGTTTTTTATTTATTATTATCATCGTACCAGTATACGTATACATACAAAACGTACATACGCTTGTACACTAATTTGAATAATCCGTATAAATACGAACTAAATTAGTGCACAAGTGTAGGCAATCGGGGTAGGGAC
Organism: Maniola hyperantus; assembly: GCF_902806685.2. NCBI lineage: Eukaryota > Metazoa > Arthropoda > Insecta > Lepidoptera > Nymphalidae > Maniola > Maniola hyperantus. Next base: position 10,874,035 of record NC_048549.1, read on the forward strand.
ACGAATCGTTGTTTTTAGGACAACGAATATACGAATGAGTGCACAAACGCCCAAACTCTAAAGGGTGTAAAAGACACCCTTTTACTGAATTTACCAACGGAACTTTCTGAGCTATGTATTAGGTATGTAATAATTATTGCAATGCTTCGGACTTATATATTTGAGATCACAGACATTTCATTAAATAACTTATTTCTAAAATGAGAAATAGTTGTCATGTCTATTCAATACTATACGACTTTTTGTTTTACCTAAAATAAAAGTACCTTTTTTTTCCGAAAAGTTATCTTTTAAGAAGTATGTAAAAAGTGCGTATTTGACAATTTTCATACCGTACAAACATAATTTAATTGCAAAATGAATGCATTTTTGATACGTTTAAAAACAGCACAATATCACTTAAAATTTAATAAATGCTTCTTTATACATCACAAAATATTTTAATATGTACCTATCAAGCAAACAAATTATCTTAATAACACGATAGCAAGTAACTATTACTATTTTTAGTAATTTTTTCTCAGTAAAATGATTCACAAAATATTAAATTTTTATGTTTCGTATTAAAATTTTCGAAATAAAAGCTGTTACAACGCGTACGAATAAAGAAAATAATTCAAAAGAGCGTCGGTTATCATCCGATCTCTCTTACACAATATACCTGTGTGCAGTGTGTGAATGAGACGGTATGATTAGCGCTGTTTTGTTTTCGATTCCTTTAGTGGCAGGCGTTATAATAAAACAAAGCCTGAACAGAAATATAAAAAACTTGCTCTATTATAAGTCCCGCAAATTGCTAATGCGTGTGGCCGCCATTTTAGTGACGTCAGCACTAGACTGAAGTTTCGAGCTGATGGTATATTTTTATTTCGGCTGACGTCAAAATGACGTCATTTCGATGTTAATGAGACATGGTTCCAGCGCAATTTCCGGGACTTATACTAGTGGCGCATAGACTATATTATGGTCTATGGTCAATAAGTATGTGGTCTTGTATAAATTAGTTCCACAGGTTTTCCGCAATATGGCCAGGTATTTTACCTGGTATATTATTGTTCTGGTCAGGCTTTACATCGTTACATTTTGTCAAAATAAATAATGTTATAGGACTCAGCGATATTTCTTTAATAATTTAAAAATAGACTATTTTTTAGTATTTATCTTTTCTCGTCTTCTTGAATACTTTTAAGTGATCTCATGTGATGTGACGCTATCGCTTGAAAGGTATCCGATAAACCTACGTCTGCTAAATTGACGTTTGGCAAAAATACTTCTTGCGTTTTTCTATTATCGGGCACATTTACGAGATTTTCGCAAATCTGTTTATCTTCTGGTTTCAATGTCGTCTCTTTAGTGCAATCGACAACTTCCCTTTTCCGTCTCGGTACTACGTTGCCGTTCGCTATGTTACCTAATATGTCATCGGCTTTAAACTTAATAGCACCATTTTCTTTGCTTTTGATTGGTTCATTTTTATTTATATCTTCTTCATGCTCTGTTTTAACTACGGGAACATTTTGTACATTATCATTATTAGGTTTGAGTTCGGGATTTTCGTTGATTTGCGTATCCTCTCCTTGTTGATATGATTTTGGTTCATCTGGTAAATGCGAGTGTGATTTAATAGGCACTTCTAAGTTATTTCCATTAAGTTCAATCGATTTAGGCTGGATTTTAGGTTCCTCCTTTGGCTTTTGTTGTAAATTATTAATTTCTAATTTATTATTGTCTGGAACTTCTCTTTTAATACTTTGTTTATCTAAATTAGTATTTACATTTTGTTTAATATTTTCGTGATCAGTATTTGGTATTGGAACATTATTTAGTGGAACAGCATTATCTTTGAGAGGTAGTTGTGGTACATTATTAATAACTTGATTATTAGCAATTTTTTCCTTCTCAAGTTGTTCATTCTTTTTTTTATCGATTTCTCGGATGGCATCTAAAGTTTCCTGTGCTTTTTGAGCAATATCATTAACAGCTTCATTTGCTATATTTCCCACAGGTTCTTTCTCAGGTTTAACATCTAGTGGTTTATCCGTAACACCACTTAAGCTCTGAATCGCAACGTTAGCTATTTTCTGTATACTTTCAACAGCTATCTTCTTTGCTTCGATGCTGCCTATTTCCTTTTTATTTTGTTGGAATTCCTTTTTTGCTTTTTGTATTTCGGTTAGAATTTCTTTCTGCTCTTTAATCAATTCTTTTTGCTCTTGACCGTGTTGTTTGATAGTCTCTATTAACTGTTGTTGTTTCATCATGTCTAGTTTTTGTTGGTTTGCTTGCGCTGTCTCTTTCTTTGGCTGTTCTATCTTATCAGGTATTGCGATTTTGTCTTCAACATCACTTTTACTAACACCATTAACTAGTTTTTCTCCGTTTATTTTTGATATTACGTTCTTTGGGTGAGATATGGAGTCTTTGACATCAACATTTGGCACTATATCTTTTTGCTCATGTACAGGATAAATAACTGGGAGTTTCTCGTTAGAGTGAGATTCAGGTGGAACTGGATTAGGTGGTTGTACTTCTGAATCCTTTATAACAGGTTTTACTAATTCCTTGACGTCTTTTTGCAAAACTGGGCTGTTTTCAAGTTGAGGCTTGACCATTACTTCTGTAATAAAAAAAATTGAAGATTGTAATATTTTATTTGATAAATGTTTTGCGTTTTCTTAATGGTGAGATTTACAAGATCTTAATGGTGAGTAACGGTGCATACTTATAAGAAAATTAATTATCCAAGGTCTATAAATAATCTGACGAGAAGACCAATTGTACGATAGATTTTATAGATCTGTGCAATCAGCTCCAAAGCGATGGTTGGTCGGGTTTCATGTTTCAGTCATGTGTCTATAAGACATTGGCCATATAAATCTTAGCACTAAATATTTACCATTAAAAATTCACAACATAGAAGAGAAATGTAAGCCGTGATAGCCTAGTGGTTACGATGTCCACCTCCATTCGGAAGGTCGGGAGGAGGACCTCTAACTTTTCGGAGTTATATGCGTTTTACTTTTAAGACATTAAATCTCACTCGCTTTAACGGTGAAAGAAAACATCGTGAGGAAACCTACACGTCTGATAGTTCTCCATAATGTTCTCAACCTTTGAGAACATTTGCCAGCGTGGTGGACGATGGCAAACCCTTATACTGAGAGGAGACCCGTGCTTTGTAGTGAGCCGGGTATGGGTTCATCATGGTGTCATGATGATAAAGAAATGTAAATTTTACCTTCAGATTTCTCCCTTTTCTGGAAGAAGTCTTCAACAATCTTGTCGATGCGCTCCTGAGTTATGTATTTCTCGTCGTACTTCTCGCGTGAATTCTCAGCGGCTTGCAGATTCGCGTAAGTCCCCAGTATAAGGATAATCAGGCCCAGGACTACGATGAACTGAGAATGAATACATTTTAAGGTTATTTTCGTTATTCTTATTGGTATGCTTATTCTTAACCAGTTTCGGACGTAAATCGAACGATTGCTGTCATTTTATTAGTGTGATAGTTCTGTCATGACATTTCGTTGGTGAGTAATTTATATTTATATTCACTGATTTTCTGGTATCAAGCATACAGCTTGTGATACCAAGTAATGAGCCCTTAATTAGTAATCGATAAAGAGGACAAAAGCTTTTAATGTCATTCTTACTTTTGCCTGCACTCTTTCGTTGATGTTTTTGTAAGATGACGTCGAGGAATATGACAGCAAGAAGACCAGACACATCAGTGCTCCAATGGTGGCACCCAACAGTCCCAGTAGCTGATACAGAGTACTATGAGCGAGCAGTTTGTAATACCAAGTGTAGTACGCGAGAGGTCGACATGGCAATCGGAGCGACCCCCCGCCTCATACCCAGATTGCCATCTCGACCTGTCGCGTACTATAATTAAATGGATAGAGTCCTGTGGCCCTACCGCGGTTGATTGACAGCTACAATGTCACGATCGCAATCATATCTGATTGGTTAATGCTCGCTCACTATTGGCCACAATGCATTGTTGCAACAAGAATTGCACAAATTCAGTCAATCAGAACAATTGAGATTGTAATAATAATTGATGCAGGTTTTAGACAATCGCCCTACAGGACAAGAAGTTTAGCGGGACCTAAATTTTTTTTAAACTCCATATTCTTACCTTCGCCAGTACTCTCTCGTTAGTGTTTTTGAAGGTGACGTTCAGGAATGCAGCAGCGGGGAAGACCAGGCATATCAGTACTCCTATGGTAGCCCCCAGTAGCCCCAGCACCAGCTCAATATTGGGCAGTAATAGACTGACGCACAGCGCGCAGCTGATGATGCCGAGAGTCAGGAGACGGAAGGGACCCTCGGGGATGGAGTGTGGTGCCATGTGGTCGTGGTGGGTCGGGTGCCCCTGGAAAAACGTTTTTCTATATTCAAGGTCATTCGGGAAAGGAGTTTCAATAATTAATTCATTTTGTCAAAAATAGGTTTTCGATTCTATCTTACTACATTTCATCCAGCAAGGGCATTACGCCTCCTTTACGTTGCTAGGCAACATAGTTTTCAGCAATAGAATAGAAACTTTTACAAGTGCTTTTGAAAAAAATAGTATAGTAATAATAGTAAAATAGTTGACATATTTTAATTTACCACTGGTTCGGAATGCCGTATTATTATAATATTTAAAAGAAAAAGATGCAGATATTCTCAATTAAGTTTAGACGAAAACATCAGAATCGACGACATTTATTTTGCCCAAATTAGCTCAAGTACAGGTATGGATTACCAAATTACCTTTCTATATAGGAACGAGTAGAGGCTCGCGCGGCACGGGAATATGATGAGCGGGAAGCTACAGGCTAGAGACATGACGAAGCCCAGCTTTATCACGTCGCTGGCCATCGTGGGGCTTAAGCTCATTAGGATGTTGCCTGAAATAAAGTATCAACAAACTGAACAACTGTTCTTGTCTATATGGTTCCGTACTCGAAGGGTGCCAACCATATTACTAAATCTCCGCCGTTCGTCCGTCATTTCATGAACCAGGTACAACCCTCCACCTCCCATGGCCCCACCAACCTCTCGATTTTAGAGGGTGTAACCAGAACACTGGCAAAAGCAAAGACAGGAGACAGTACCTACTGATGATTACTGATAATATGATACCACAAAAAAAAACGCGAAAAAAAAACATTAAAAAATCCTATAATTTTGTAAAAGTTTACGATAAAATATCTGATTGACTCTAGAGGTCAGCGAACGTTGCGTAGGCCACTCGGAGTCAATGCCGCGTCGTAGGCGGGGTATTAACCCGAGTTTTGCGCGCTATTCATTGCGAGTTTGAAAATACTAAATCACTAAAACTGCAAAATGAGGCAAATGGCTATTGGATTGTGTTTAGGTAGTATAACAATAACGCTAAGTTTTTGCTAGCGTTCTGGTTACACTCTGTATAGGCTGAATCGCGAAAGGGCGCCCTATCTGTACTAATTTTATTTTATCATGAAATATAAAATAAAATTAGTACAGAATTATTATACCCTCATTCTGCACATTGTCTTGATTACGTGACTTTTGAGTCTACCAATCACAACAAAGCATTCTCCTCTGTCCCCCGTCAACATTTTACGATTTTCTTTTCATGCAAATCCTTGTATAAACATACTCTTCAAAGTCAAAGTCAAATTATTTATTCAAAATAGGTAATAAATTCTCTTTTCGATGGTCAGTTGTTGGATTTGTAAGATATAGTGGTGATAATTATTACGCAAACTTAAAACTAAAGCCTCGAGGGTTTTGAGGTTGAATTCTCTGTGATGAACATAATAAACAAAGCAAAACTATTTAGTTCAAGGCCCCGTACAATAGCAGTCTGCGCGTCTGACTGTGACAGAAACAAAAAGTGTTTATGCTAATTTTGTGTATTGTCATACTTGGCATTGTTATAGATTACTAGATGATGCCCGCGACTTCATCCGCGTGAATATAAGTTTTTCAAAAATCCCACGGTAACTCTTTGATTTTGCGGGATAAAAAGTTGACTATGTCAATTTCCGCGAATTTGCTGCGTAGGACCCACTGGCCGCTACAGCGTCACCGGGAGGTAGGCTTCGCCAGGGGGTGAGCCCAAGGGGCTCGAAGAAATATTTGGAGGTTGGGGGCAACAGCCTCCTGTGAGGCTGGGACCACGGCTTACGACGACGACGTTGGGATGGATGGGTTAGTAGGCCGTGGCGTGAGTCCACGTCCGGGCGACGTTTCAAAAAGCAACTCATACCTGATATCTCTTGCGAGCCGAACGCGATGTAGCCGAATATGCCGAGCGTGAAGTACACACTGGAGCAGATGTTGATGGCATTTTTCGTCACCACGCACATCTTCTCCAGCGATAGCGATGGCAACGACTCGAATATCTCGAACAGTTGACTGGAAAAAAAGCGGCTAAGTGCGAGTCAGGCTCGCGCAACGAGGGTCCCGTACTAGTCGTATTTTTTCGACATTTTGCGCGATAATTCAAAAACTATGATGCATAAAATTAAATAAAAATCTATTTTAGAATGCACTGGTGAAGACCTTTCATATGATACCCCACTTGATATAGTTATCTTACTTCGAAATTGAAAATATTAATTATTATTAGTTCATGACCACAATTTAATTTTTTTATGTAATGTAACCACAAATTTACGGTTTTCAGATTTTTCCCCGAATGTCTGCTACAAGACCTACCTAATTTCATGATTCTAGGTCAACGGGAAGTACCCTGTAGGTTTCTTGACAGACTGACAGACAGACAGACAGACAGACAACAAAGTGATAGAGTGAAAGTGATAAGGGTTCCGTTTTTCCTTTTGAGGTACGGAACCCTAAAAATGATATAAAAGAACTTGTTTATTCCCACGACTTTCTCTCCTCCTAGATTTCACTAAAATAAATCCAGTTAGTCTAGTTAGCAAATAAAGTAAGAACTTACGCTTGACAGAACAGCGCCATAGAGAATATAGGGACGCATTGCAGCACGCCCGAAGGTTTCCACAGCTCGATCCGGGACGTCCAATCTGACGTGAACAGCTGGCCCGTCGCTTCCACTATTACCTGAACCAAATATCTTAGTCTGAGAAAGTTTTCTTTGTTAATTGAGTGTGAAAAGAGTTTATATCCATACTTCTATAATCTATACTAATATTATAAATGCGAAAGTGTGTGTCTGTCTGTCTGTCTGCTAGGTTTTCACGGCTCACCCATTTAACCGAGTTTGATGAAATTTGGCACAGAGAAGGACATAGGCTTATTTTGATCTCGGAAAATCAAAGAGTTCCCACAGGTTTTTTAAAAACCTACATCCACGCGTACGAAGTCGCGGGCATCAGCTAGTTAATTATAAAGCACTATGAATATTAATTGTTTTGTTATGTAATTCTTTTTATTATAAGAGTAAGTCTAAGGGTGAGATCTATAGAGCGTACTCTGACTTAGCTTAGACTTAACAACGAGTTAAAACGAGACAGAACTATATCTCTCACATAAATCTGTCTCGTTTTAATTCAATATTAACTCTGAGCAAATTCAAAATTCGCTCTATAGATCTCAGCCTAAATAGTCTTGGTGGTCCAAACAAACGTTCCTCCCAGTGTTGGGGACAATACGCAGAGAAACTTTCAGCTTTTATAAAATAAGGAAAGTCTGGCACGCGCTGGCTCTTAGGCCATTTGTTCTTCAACCCTTTGGATTTGATAAAGTGAGAATAAGAATATCCATTAGCATAAGAGCAGTGGTGAATGTTCAATCACCCTTACCCATAAATAAAACGAAATTTTAACTTTTATATTTATTTACTTACTAGCTGATGCCCGCGACTTTGACTGTATAATATTGATTGATAATAAGTAGCCTATGTCACTCTGCAGGTCTTTATCTATACCCATACAAAAAATCACGTCAAACCGTCGCGACGTGATTGAAGGACAAACCAACAAACAAACACACTTTCGCATTTATAATAAGGGTACTGATCCATGTATACAGGGTGCTATTAGAAGGTTATTGGTAATGGATTGTGTTTAGGTAGTATAATAACATCGCAAGTTTTTGTTAGCGTTATTATTACACCCTGTAGGTATATTACTTACCTTATTCAATGAAATGTATAGTGTAATTCGAATTGTAATTTATTTATCTTTTTGCTATAGGTAACCTGTTCACATGTAATACAAAAATAAATAAACATGAATAATTTAATGGTCATAAAATGTAAAATGCCACTTTTACCTTTATCACTAGGCATAGGTAGAAGGCGATAGTGGCAGCGCTGACGTTACTGAGACTATCCACGTTCCTTAACAGGCCCAAAGGTAGTACGCACAGTAGCGATACTATTACCATTATTGACGTTCTGTGAAAAAAGCGATAGAACTGGAACACTAAAAATTTAGGAGTTTTTTTTCTAAATTTTTTTACACACTGCTTATACTAATATTATTCTAACGACCCCACATTTGTTAAAATCTATCAGCCAGTTTAGGCTTCAGGCCATGCCAAAAAACAATTATTTTCGGTGGCTAACATCTGCCATACTGTTTTGCAAAGCAGCCTATGAATAACAATAGAAAGGTAGCATAAAAAAACTTTGTTGCATTTTAAACCTGCTGTTTTTTTTTGTTTTTGTATTCAGATACAAGTTAGCCCTTGACTGACTAAAATTTTGTCTTATTAGAACTTGGCTGACACACTGGCGTGTGTCTTGGATCTTGATTACCTCAATATATCGCTCTGGTTGATGTTGAACATCTTCGCGATAATCTGCGGGCCCAGGTCGCCGACCACCACGAAGTAGGCTATGCAGGTGCCCATTAGAAAGCCTATGATACCCATCTCTACTGCCATCTTGCCTGCCGGACCGAATATGTGGAATGCTGAAAGAAAATACTTCTATAAATTAATCTAAATAAAATCTAAAAGGAAAAGATGACTGGCTGCCCGACTGACTGACTGACTGATCCACCAACGAAAGTTCAAACGACTTTATAGATTTAGCTGAAGTTTGAAAAGTCAACCCATACGGGAGTAAAATAGGGCTTTGAAATTTGTTTAGTCCAAGCAGCGAAGGCGCGGGTATAAGCTAGTACATTTTAGTTTAGCATTTTAGTGTTCCGGTTCGATGCCGCATAGAACCCATAAGGGGTATAGGTTTAATAAAACTGTCATGCCCTTTCCCAAGTCATCCTACGTCTTTCTTAGAATGCATCGTCACTTATCACCCTGGCCAAGTGCAGATTGGCAGACTTCACACACCTTTGAGAACATTATGGAGAACTCTCAGGCATGCAGATTGCAGGTGTCCTCACAATGTTTCCCTTCATTATTAAAGCAAGTGATATTTAAATGTTAAAACCCACATAACTCTGAAAAAATAGAGGTGCATGCCCAGGATCGAACCCCCGACCTCCCGAATACGAGGCCGACATCTTAACAACTAAGCTATTACTGCTTATGAATACTTATATACTTTTGTTATCAAGCCCTAAACAAGTGTAAGGTCGGTATATTTAGATTTTAGACAGAGATAATTTATTTAGATTAAGCAGATTACTCAATTAAATTATATCTAAATATAAGTCAATAAGCCTATGATAAAATAATATATATAATTATAATAATATAGTATCCATGGTATCTTCCACACTATGTCATTTCTAATATTATATGAGAGATTAGTGTGTCTGTCTTTTTCATATCTCAACCAATAAACGACGAATTTCGGCATAATGCAAAACAAAGCATTCTGGAGACATTGGTGGACATAGGGGATGACAAAAGAGATGCTAAAAATATATTTTCAATCACATAAGTGCCGAAAACCACGCAGGCGTAGGCGGCCCAAAACTCAGTATAAAATGATTTTGACACAAAGCTTACTTTTTATCCTGGGAAATTCAAATTTAAGGCAAGAAATCTAATTTTTTTCAAGTTAGTTATTAAGAGCAAACCTCTGCAATTTCCATAATATATTAATGTAACTTACCAAGAAATTCATAATTTCTTCTTCTAGTAATAATGGCAGATTTCAATAGAAAATAACAGCACAATCTTGAGATCAGGCCCATTGATAATAAAATTAGTGTAGCTAGTAATACTCCACACTGAAACAAGAAGCATTAAATATAATAATCTCTTCTTCTATATCCCACCCCTGATCCAAACTTACTAATATTATAAACTAGCTGCCCCAGCGAACTTCCTACTGCCTAACAGTCGATTCTTTTAAATTTTTCTCCGTAAGAACCATTATATTAAGAAGATATTTATGTAGTTTATTAGATTCCAGTACCGTAGACCTATTCCACTTCTTGATACGCCTTACTCACAACCTTGAATGGGAAGCTGGAAGAAATCTCTGTTTAGAGATAAGCATTTCCAATGTAACTTAATTTATTATTACTTTGTAACTACAATTTTGGTACATGAAAAATAAAAATAAAATAAAATCCTCGTACTTCAAGGAATATTATAAAAAAAGAATTCGCGAAATCGGTTCAGCTGTTCTCGAGATTTGCGATCAGCAACACATTCAGCGATTTATTTTTATATATAGAGATGTGAAAATACCCTAGCTCTGGCTTTTTGTTTGTTATCTTTTCTCATCTTTTAAGTTTTTTAGGATTCCATACCTCAAAAGGAAAACAGAACCTGTATAGGATCACTTTTCTGTCTGTTTGACAAGAAACCAGTATCATGAAATTTGGCAGGTAGGTAGGTCTTATAGCACATGTAAGGGGAAAAATCGCAAAACTGTGAATTTGTGGTTACATCACAAAAAAAAATTAAAATGTGTTCAAGAACAAATATTTAGTATTTTCAACTTTCAAAGTAAGATTAATATACCAGTAGTAAAAGGGGTTTTACCTGTACCTACATTCTAAAACAGATTTTTGTTTATTTTTATGCATTAGGTATAGTTTTTGACTTATCATGCAAAATGTCAAAAAAATTCCACTGTAGTATGGAGCCCTCAGTGCGCACTTGGTCAGTTTTATACATGGAACTTCAATAAGCACTAGTGCCTATAAGATTTATTAATTGTGTAATTTTAATTCAATTTCATGGGTTAAAAGTTAAAATGATCATAGACAGAATAATGATTATGAACATAATTTTTAAAATGACTTAAAGCTTCAGTGGGGTGTTTCGCTAGCTCAGTGACCATCATTCAGTGTTAAACACTGAGTTAGCGAATCAGCCTACAGATGTTTCAAACTTTTTGGATTCCCTAAAGTTAGAACAGAACTTTTTGATTGAACTTTTTTGGTAAAACTATGACAAAATATAGGTAACTATCCTAGTTCTTTATGCATCATATTGCTTATTGCTTATTGCTGAAGGTTGTGACCCCATTGACTAATCACATAGTTGCATGATGTATCTAAGTGTTTTGGGATATGGGTATGACTACAAGCATAAGTTCAACTTGAGTAAAGTTTATTTAGGTATCATTATTACATACTTATAATAATCAGACCCAACGGTTCAAAATGCTCTATCAGGCACGGAAGAAACGTGAAAAGCAAATTTTGGGACCTTCAAAATTGGTCACCCATCCAGTTGGCGACTTTGATCAATGTTGTTTACCTAATCGACTGATTTAATATGATGTCGCATCTAGGCTAGACGTCCCTCGAAGTTAATAATATGGTAATTTAAAAAATTAAGTCACGATAAAATCAGCTCAAAACACCACGTCGACTTAATAATTATGCTCATTCAAAAGCTATTAATATTATTTTATCGCAAGCAATTATTTATTTATATCCAATTGTACGTAATGCAATGTTCATACTTTCAATAAAGCAATAGCAATCATTGAGGAAATATTAAATTAAAGGTTTATTATAGAAACGTAAACAAACTTACTTGTTGAAAACAGAAGGGCATAGCTAGTATACCTACTCCAATAATACTGTTAGCGAGTGTAATCGATTGCCCTGTAGTTCCCATGTTTACGGCGGTTTAATTTTAACTTTTTAATGTACTTATATTATTTTATTTAAATCTGAGACAAAAGCGTAGCGCCATTCAAACATTCGACCTTGTTTTGATTGGTTTTGACAAGCAATTGACAAGTGACAAGGTTTTGACAAGCGGGGCGCTTGTCTAAAACCTGCATCAATCATTATTACAATCTCAATTGTTCTGATTGGCTGAATTTGTACGATGATTCTTCTTGCAACAATGAGCAACAATGCATTGTGGCTAATAGTGAGCGAGCATTAACCAATCAGAGATGATTGCGATCGTGACATTGTAGCTGTCAAACAACCGCGGTAGGGCCACAGGATAATCAACCACCACAGAGTACATACTTTTTTTTTTTCTTCTTCTTCTGGCTTTACACAGATTAGCCAATGTCAGGTTTGTTATTTATTAAAGTTTAAAGTTAGGGAAACTGTGTAAGTACCTACATAGGTAGGTACTTGATACTGCCAATCAATGCCGACCACAAACATTGCAAAAAAAAAAAACAGAAAAAAATAGCTTGGTTTCTTAACTGGTTTTATGGCTCTGGGTTCTAGCCTTTTGTGCCATTAGTTTTGACATTTGATCAAAGACGATCAAGCTAAGGAATGCGTGATATGATATAGATTTTATCAAAACACCGATGTTGGACGTGAAAACGTCTAAAACGAACTTTTGAAAATTGAAAACCCCCATTTTAACTTCGTTAAAATATTAGGTTCTCTAAAACATCGATCCATCGTAAAACACATAAACTAAGAATGTTTTTATTAACATTTAAATCAGTTTTTACCGGTAGGTACCTAATTGATTTTGTGCCTTTATTTCCAACCAATCGAGTAGGTATGAGGCAGGGACACGCCGCGCACCGTGTTAGCGCGGGGGCTGTGCGGGACGCCGCCACCCCTATTGCCATCTCAACCTGTCGCGTACTGTAGTAAAAGTATAAGTAATTTTAGTGACGTCAGCACTAGACTGAAGTTTCAAGCTGATGGTATATTTTTATTTCGGCTGAAGTCATTTCGATGTTAATAAGACATGGTTCCAGCGCAATAGTAATTTGCGGGACTATTATAGAGTTCGTTGATGGTACCTATGTGATAGTCAAAATCAATAAACAATCCTATCTGTAATCTGTCGAAAATTTCGGGCACCAAGCAGCTTGATCAAGCAAAACAAATCTACGTGCTTGACGTCAAGCCGCCTGACTGTCTCGGAACCTCTAAACAAATAACAACGCTGAGAGTTAGGTATCTACAGATTACAGATTGATTATTATTCCGTCTGTTAGGAGGGAAAGTAGGCAAACGGGTAAAAATTCATATTATTGTATACACATTTAAAACATTTATTTAACTACTTTGTATTTTCTTTGGTTTCCTAAGCCATAACACAACGTGAGATTTCTTTACATAAAAATATTTTTTCTTATATAAAAATACAGATTTTGGCATAATTTTTTGACAAACTATTACATGAATTTATAATTATTATTGTATCAAATAATATTAAGTGCTAACTAAATTCAGGTGGGGCCCTTTCTTTGGTTATATAAACACTGAATATTTGTTAAAAGCTAAAAGGTAGGTATTACTGGCAAGAATCTTCGAAAAAAAAAGACGCGCGCTCATATTCGAAATTTGAAAATATAGTACCGGACTAGGAATAAGTAATTTTTAGGGTTCCGTACCTCAAAAGGAAAAACGGAACCCTTATAGGATCACTTTGTTGTCTGTCTGTCGTTCTGTCAAGAAACCTACAGGGTACTTCCCGTTGACCTAGAATCATGAAATTTGGCAGGTAGGTAGGTAGGTCTCATAGCAGACATTCGGGGTAAAATCTGAAAACCGTGATTTGTGGTTACATCACACAAAAAAAATTGTGGCCATGAACTAATATAATTAGTATTTTCAATTTTCAAAGTAAGATAACTATATCAAACGGGGTATCATAATGAAAGGTCTTCACCTGTGCATTCTAAAACAGATTTTTATTTATTTTATGCATCATAGTTTTCGAATTATCGTGCTAAATGTAGAAAAAATACGACTGTAGTACGGAACCCTCGTTGCGCGAGCCTGACTCGCACTTGACCGGTTTTTGTAAGAAAAGACGAAACATGGGCCTTTAGTAATTTTTTATGTGGGGTCTCCCGTCTCAGAGCAGAGGCTTGATTGAAGTAATAGATGAGAAAAAGTAGCGTTTTGACGGCCTGAAGTACGCTTGAGTTTAGAGAATTCTTCTGTGCGAGATCACGCAGTGGTTGATCAGTCAGCCCTTGATTCCCTCCCATACACTTTCCCTCACTACGCTACCTTTTCTGTTCTTTTTGACCAAGAGATGTGATATTTTAACAATTTACCTAGGTACCTGTTATTATATTCCTATTAGCCGGGTTTTCTGTATTTCCTTTCTCAATCATGCGCAATATTTTACTGAATATTCTGATCAAGTGATTATACTCTCGCACTTAAAACTATTAGTCCAACAAGTCACGACACTTATAACTCTACTATGTTGATAAATTAGGTACCTTATGAATATATTACTTATTCTATATTATTATTAAAGAAACAATAATAATTGCATTATGTCGGTATTGGCTACATGAATAAAACATAAACTTCCATAAATTGAATTCAATCTGGTTCAAGTGATAAGACTACGTTTCAAAGTCACGTGTAACGTATGGTAAGGTATTTCGCAACGTAAAAGTTCACTTTGCGAACGTGATTGCGTCATAGCCCGGTATAGCCAAAAATTGTTAAAAGATCCAATGAAAAAAAAATACTCCTTGGTATACATAGCCCGCAAAAGCAGAATATTTTTGTGAAGTATGCGAGATCAGCCTGAAGCTGCCCTGCCCAACGCCTCAAGATAATTTCCGTTTTACTGTTATAAACATTTTTTAATTTTATCAGGATGTTATTTTGGAAGCTGTCGAGGACGCGATTCAAAAATATAGGAATTTCATCAAAGGATCCATGGCGTCGATTTCAAAGAAAATTAAAACTGCATTCAGATTTTAAAAACTTATCGTTAGTAATCCAGTAGTTTAGAGAAAATGTTTCTTTACATTTATTTCTTACTAGATGATGCCCGCGACTTCGTCCGCGTGGATTTAAGTGTTTCAAAATCCCGTGGAAACTCCTTAGCCTCACTGACCGCTCGCAAAACAACATTCTGTAATCTGTATCCAATCTGCTTTATATAGGTACTTATACTTTGAACATTTGATACACTATCTCCCATAATATCTTTGTAACAATTTTAAAGACTAGAGCATGCATATTAATATTGTCTATTTCCATTTGAACCGTTCAAGTAATATTAGTTATATACAGTTTAATTACACTACAATACATATTGTTATTATAATATAATCTAAACACTCGATTTGATAACATTTGCTTGATAACACTGGTGAAAATTTACCATGTAATATGAGCCTAATGTAAAATACGATTAGTTCGCACATACCAAAGCCTTAGATTATAAACCTGTTTATGGTATCCGTAACGAAGAAAAAACAAATTTGAAATACAAAACTTTTCATTTAGTTTTAATTCTCCCTTAGCAATTTGAATGTAAGGTAGAATTTTAAATTAATCGCAATAACATTGTTTCTCAACTAATTGATGAATTTAAATTAGTATTTATTCTCTTTTTTATGCAAGGTTTCGCGTACATAATTTAATCTAAGGTCAAAGTATGTAGTGTTAATATTCGTTAAAATTAAATAATATTTCTAAAAACAGACTATTACGGAAAAATAAAAAATAAATCCTTTCACATTATTATGATTTCAATTTATCATATCTGTTTATATAAAATTATAGTTATTACTTACATAATTTTTAATGTACAATGATAATAATGATTTTTAGCATAAAATATATTGGAAAAATGTTATACATAAATAGTTATAACTTAATTTTATTTTATCAAACAAATAAGCAAACCAACAAGAAATGGCACTGGGATACTAGAAAATTAATTAAATATATTTACATTAACGAACTTGTTTTGGTTTAAACTTAATTCAATACCCAATAAAACATTAAAAAAGTAAATATTTTAAATGTGAATATTATATAAATTAAAATAACCACCCAAACAAATACCTACAACAATAATAATTAATGGCACAAAATATTAATAAATAATTAAAACGATATTTTCTAATAATAACTCTTATATTTTTCTTATCATACCGTTTCTATTTCATAAAATATTCGCAAACATTTAAATGAAAAACAACCTGTCTTTGGTTTTATCACTGTTATTTTTGAAGTTCCTGCATAATGTGACCAGTATTAATAATAACCAATTCATCTGTAATCTGTCGATAAGTAACATTAGCAACGTTGTTATTTGTCAAAAATTATATGATATATTGTGCCAAATATCAACGTTGCTAATATAGATAGAATACGTTAAAATTGATTGTTATTAATTCAAACCGTTAGGCCAATAAAATAGGTTGTTAAAACTTATGATTTAATATTTACATTGACCATAAATAAATATGCAGATTAAAATCTTACCTACTAGTAAAAGTCAAATCAAATAAAATACCTACAATAAATTAAAAGCTTTGGAGTGATCACTTTTATGGCAAGCCTTATTAATTGTTTTGTCTTTGATGTTCTTTTTGTTGAGATACTCTAACAAAATATCTTAACTCACTTAATTTTAATAACTATAAAACGGTCATATTACAATTACGTCGTCAAAGGGGTAAATAGACAATCACCGTACCTACTCATTATATTCATTTTTAAATATTAAAAGTAGATATTCACGTCTTATCACGATTTATTAATCAAATAATTTATTATACCCATAACGGGCGTACGGGTATAAATATCTCACGGCGTGAGTATCGGCAGATGTTTAACTAACCAAGAATGGCTATACTTACAGAATATTTTTTATTTTTTTTAAAGAGTAGATACCTAACTAAAACGACAATTTTTTTAAATATCAATATAAAAACCCCATATAACACATACTTTCTGTCTGTCATGTTTTCTAATATATTAAAAAAAAAAGTAAAATACCCTTCTCTATTTGAAAAATGTGATGTATAATTATGTGCGTAATGAATAGTTACTAAAAGTTACTCATAACTTTAAAAAAAAATGAATAATGCTGTCATTAAGTTAAACAATATAACTTAAAACTTATTAAAACCCTGAAAAATAATGATAAGAATATTTCTGAGTCATAAATTATTGATAAGACATTATATATCGAATTGACTCACGCCACACAATATTAGCCAACATTTTATGACGTGAGTTTAGAAAATTTATGATTTTTAAAGTTTTATAAATTATAAATTTTCCTTTAAGATAATTTCTAATTATATCTTTCATTTCAAATAGGTATTTTAAATTGCGGAACCGGCAGGATTCGAAACTTCGCTGCATCTCTCTTGGAAATAGCGCCCTTTCATCGCTAGACCACGGTTCACTTATTTCTGTGTGATTAGTATGAAATTTTCATCTCATTTTTAAGGTTTCGTACACGAAGGGTGCCAACGAGACTCTATTACTAGGCCTCCGTTTCGTTCGTCTGTCTGTCAGCGGGCTGTATCTCATGAACTATAAGTGTGTATTTCTATCGCTGATATAACAATTAACTTCAAAATGGCCGCCATGCAAATTAATAAATAAAAAGTGCCGCCGCGTCAAAACTTGACGGTAAACTTGATCGTGTGTGGCCAGCCAGTCTAAGCGACTGGTGTTATATAGTATGCTGTACGAGCGCGAGAGACAAGTTCAATACCTGTCAGTTCCGCAATTTTTGATATACTTTGCTATTTAAAAGTTGATTTAACAGATTTACCTAGACGCAAGTACGACTCTCACTCAAATCATGCAAATTACCTATTTCTTTTCATCAGTAAGAAGTTCCAGTATATCCTCAGTACGTTTATGTTCCTTCTTAAACTTTGCCATCTGTTCCTTTGGGACGGTTCCGTTCAATAAAATCTCTATATTTGTTTTCAGTCGTTTCACAGGTGGCAGAGTTTCGTCAATGCAAGGAGTGTGACCCATAGCCTCCAGTGATTCAACTAGCAGATCATCTATAAGACGTTTATTGAAACCTGTATAAAAATAAAGACTTTAGAATCTTACAATATAAAATGTACATGGTAAATATTTACAATACATGTAAGTGGTTAACTCAAAGTTGAAGAATTTACAGTGTCAATTTACAGGGGTTCCTAGAACAATATTTTTATTTTTTGCAAGTTATCAATCAAATTGTTCTAACCGAAAGCTGGGAGCATTTATAAGTAAACCCTAACCACCAGTTTCCATCACCTCTTAAATTTAAAAGGGTAGAACCTTAATCCACACCACCACCTCTTAAAACTTACCAGTACCTCTTAAAAGCTAAAATAAATTAAAAATCATAACAGCACATATTATATGCCATTTCTTGGCATAGCCCTTCACCAACCAGCACCAATATTATAAACTAAATGGTAAATGAACTCACTCATCAATATATTACCCAAGATCTTGTACGATGACTTTGCCTGCCATGTTATAGAATGGCGAAGATGTTCGCTAGAATAAAAACGCCGGATTGTCAATCTACGCAATGGAATGCGTGCTAATGACACCACTCGTAGAAGATACTCCACAAAAGCACACATCAGCACACAAAAGTCAAAACACTCGCACGAAATATTTGCAACCCATGAGAAAGTTCAGCGGTGGCCGATGTCGTTTTAAGTTCCTATGATTAATGAATTTAAAACATTACAAATCAGTGACTGTGCATAAAACTTTATCTCAAAAGTATTGTTAAGTGTACTTAAATAAACAAATTCAATGAATACATAAAATGAATCTGAAAATCTCTCGTTTATGTCTTTTACTAGAGATTTTTGAAGTACAAAAGCTATAATGGATTTAATCCAATTATTATTATAAGTAGAAAATCCTTGATTATTTCGACAAATGAAATGAATGTTGTGAATCGCCAAAACGTTTTCTTTACTGGGCACACACACATAAAGCTTAGGTCACACCAATAAAATAAGAATGTCAAGTGCATTTTTTGTGTGTAAAGTGTATAATAATAAAAACTACGCACCTAAATATTGCAGTTTCTCTTTGGTAGCGATCATCGTGAGAAGGAGAGCCAATAGGAATCTCATGCGTGACAAACTCATGACAGACTCGATAACTTCTTCCTCTTCAACCTTGATCGAAGCCTCTATCTTCTCTTCAAATGAAAGTTCTCTTTCTCCCACTTTACAGACTTTGGCATGATTTTCAAGATGTACCTTCAATTTGAAAAACTGTTGACACTTTTTACACCTATAAGGGTTCTCTTTACCGTGAATTTTTCTCATATGCGCTTTCATATGTGGCAATTGTGAAAATGACATAGGACACATTGCACATTCAAATGGCTTTTCACCAGTGTGACGTCGGATATGCAACATGAGAGCATTAGAATGAGTGAACGGTCTGTTACATATTCTGCAAGGGTACGGCCGAGCTCCTGTGTGAGAACGTCGATGGACAGTCAACTGAGTCGATTGTGTAAAGGTCTGTCCGCAGTCTGGACATTTATGTGGACGTCGCTTCTCGTGTGTACGCATATGCTCCGATAGATGACCTTTAAGGTATTTTTTACATATTGCACACTGTATTCTGATACCGGCATGACATATTTGTACATGACGTCTCATTGAATTCATCCGTAAAAACTCCTTACCACAATGTTGACAAATAAAGTCTTTGACTCGCAGATGAGTCTTGAAATGCATTGATAGTTTATTTCTGCAGTCAAAGCTTTGTTCACATATTATACAGTCGTACAGACCGCTGACCAGATGTTGCTTTTCATGTTGTATTAAATCAATTTGCTCCAAGAATTTCTCTTTACAGTAAATGCATTTGAACATTGTTTCTGTGTTGGTGTGGGAAGCCATGTGTACCATCAAGTTTTCTCTCAACAGGAAAGGTTTGTCACACAAGTTGCACATGTAATGTTGGTCCCAATCTGGGTGTTGCCTTGTAATATGAGCTGATAAATATAACTGTTTACGGAAAACTTTTTTGCAGTTGCCGCATGGGAACTTCTTTACATCCAGATGCAAATACATATGTCTCCTTATGGATGATTTGGTATCAAATTGTTTATGGCAATAATCACATTGAAAAATACCTTTCTTTGGTTTGCGTTTGTTTTGTGGATATTTCCGCAAACGAGGCCCTTTATCCAAGTATTTCTTTGTTTTATACTCTTTATCTTTTGAAGAAATTTCTGAAATCTTTTCACAATTAGAATTTTGGTCACTGACTATAATGTTATTGTTATTTAAATGATTTCTTTGAGATATAATTGTAGGTTTTTCCTTATTGTCACAAATTAATAATTCATTTTTCAAAATGTCATTGCATAATCTTAAATTATCCTTGTTCTTCCGTTTAATATGTCCGTTTTCATTCAAAAATCTATCCTTCACTATATGAATCTTCTTTTTAAGTTTGGAATCTGTTACGAGCACTGTGTCTTTCACCTTATCTTTCACGAGCTGGTTGAGAGAAGATTTAATTTTTTCATTTGATCGTGAAGTATTAGTAGTTTTTATTAGAGAGCGAGTCTTCACATTGTTAAAACCTGATAACGATTTGTGTTTACCAATTTTACCACTCCCTTTTACTGTTTTCGACACAGTTTTGGATGAGTTAACTCTAATCTTTACATTAGCCATGATAAAAACTAGTACATGTTATCACTGGTTAGCAAGCTTTAATATGTTACTAACTTGTATAATAATCTGTAGCAAAAAGCGAAAGAGACCACCACCAGCGAAGAGTAGACCAAAAAAATTAGTAAAATGTACGCCTTTGAGTGTAATTACGATTTTCGAATGACGTGCTCAGCGTGAGTACTTACATGCACTGCTTAGTTACTTCAGTAATCACCTCTAAATAAACCGATCAGTTACGTGCATTGATAACGAGCGATGTTCTAACGTGTGAAGGACGGAGCCTCTGCCTTTTGTCTTAAATAAATAAGACGATTACCTTGTGCGATCTTCAAACAATGAATATCGATCTTAAAACAACCTCGGTGTATTCTATTTTAAATGAACATCGCGTTTGATTTGTCACGCCAACATTGTAATTTAGTTAATCGAAACATAGTACGACGTTCACTGAAAACACTTTTTCAATTCCAATCAAGTAAATATTTCAGCAATAAGTAGGTAGGTACCTACTTCACTGACTTCACTTCACTGTTTTTTTAGGTTTTTTATTTTTATTCTTTTGATAATAAACGTCAAATTGCAAGCTATCAAAAAACCTTTGACTTGAGGCTAGTAGCGACATCTATATTTAGACTCACAAACTACAACTTTAATTTTCATGAAAAATTTCGGGAAATTCTTGAAGAAATTTCTTATTTCTTACACAACCCGCTGGCCACTACCTACCTTTACTTTGCTAAATAGGTACCTACTTATTAAGTTTGTTAGTTTGCTACAAGAATAGAAGCGCTAGGTAGGTACCTAGGTATTTAATAAATATTAGCCTGCCTAATGTACCTACCTATTATTTTTATGTTTATTTTTTTGCTATGTAGGTACAGCGCGTCAGACGTAAGTACATAGGTACTATTATGAAGTTATACCTACCTATTGCGGCGTACAAAAACCGAGATATCGCAATAAAAACCTCAATTCCACAAAATGTGCATGCCGCATGCGGCACAATGCTACATGTGTGGATGTGGGTTCTGATTGGTAGACCACTTATTTTTAAACGAAACCGAACTGCACTTTGTTTCGTACGTTGCACTCCCTAAATATAATATTATTATTAAACTCTTTGCGTGCACTGCACTGCATGGAAGTTCGCTTGAAATAAAATACACTTAGGTAGTTATACCTAGCTGTTGGTAGTCTGCAGTGTAGTGCAGCTTGATTTAATTTTAACTCGTGATCACGTGCTTAATTACGTGTTCGAACGAAGAGCTACTTCGAAGCGCGAATGAATACGTCGGCGATTAGGTACCAACCTTGAATAAAATTATTACTTGTATTGTTAGTTGTTACAATTATTTAGGTACCTATGTGTGTAGGTAATTATTTAACTAAATTGTCCAAAAGATCTATCAAATATAAAGTAGACCACAGTAACATACCTAGGTACCTTTTCTCTAATTAGTAGGTACTTACCTATCAAAGTGTCTGTGTATTCGCTTGAAACTCCTAAACTATTAGCTCGCACCTGAGATCCTTGCCTTGCTTAGTAAGCTTAGTAATAAGTTGGCAATGGGTTAATGGTTAATTACCTATTTTTCAAATTTTAAGGGGTAGGTATCTACCTACTTGTAGAATAGGCAGGTCATCATCATCATGATCAACCCATCACCGGCTCATTGCAGAGCACGGGTCTCCTCTCAGAGTGAGAAGGGTTTGGCCATAGTCTACCACGCTGGCTGACTTCACACACCTTTGAGAACATTATGGAGAACTCTCAGGCATGCAGATTTCCTGACGAATGTTTTCCTTCACCATTAAATCACTCACTTATTTAATTATTTAGAACTATGTGCGTTATAACTCCGAAAAGTTAGAGGTGCGTGCCCGGGAATCGGGATCGGACCCCCCGACCTCAGATTAGAAGGCGGACGTCCTAACCACTAGGCTATCACAGCTTAGGTAGGTACTTACGTTAAGTTCTAGTATTCAATTTATTAATTAAAATTTCGCAAATAAGTACCTAGTTACAGTAAAATAATTACTTATACTTACTTATTATGGATACCAAATATTTTATTATATCACAAGACAAAAAAATCAAATGCGTTGAAGTCTTTAATATCAAACTACATTTTACTATTAAAAGACATCAACGATATACCTATCTAGGTAGATGACGTGATTCTGGTAGCTTGGAATAAGAATCAGAATACATAATACTTAGGTACAGACTTATTTCAGGCCTTTAGCTTCTTCTTCTTGAAATACCGCCTCCTATCGGAGATTGGCAACCATTAGGGCTATCTGCGTCTTGGAAACTGCTGTGTGGAAAAGAGATCGGGTACTCTTCCCGTACCATTGGCGTAAATTGTTTAGCCACGATGTTCTTCTTCGGACAGGTGGTCTTCTGCCGGCTATTTTGCCCTGAATAATGAGCTAAAGGAGGTCGTATTTGCTATTCCTCATAATGTGGCCGAAGTACCGCACTTTTATGGTCTTCAGAATTTCAGGAGCCTTTAGCGCAGAATGTTAAAAGTCAACCCTATCGTAACTTCGTAAGTCTTACGTTCGATTTTTATCAATGGCAGACTTGCGATGGTTAATTAATTCAGACCTAATTCCAGGTACCTAGGTAAGCGATCTCACTTGGTAGTAAGTAAGTCTGAGATAGAGGCGGTCTAACCAGAAAGGAGTTTTAACAAATAGATAGACGTTGGTGGGATCAACAAAAAAATCATGCAAAATTTTACAGGAGAGGTGATCAACGGGTGAGTGAGTCAGTCAGTCAATCAGTAAATCAGCACGAGCAGCTATATATCTACATATTATTAACGTGTAAGTATATAATTTATCTACGCCCAGTGTGATGTAATTACGTGTTGTAGGTCCCTACGTTATTATTGTTAATACAGTGATGTTGACATTTTCCTCCTTATCTTGCCTATTGTAATTTGTACCTAACACATGTAGCACTATACCTATTACAAAACTCACTCTCTCATTTGATAAAACTAACTCTTGTACAGTACGCGGCAAAAAGTAGATAGCAGACTTTAGACGGAGATAGCAGATTTGTAGAGCATTGTATCTGCCGTTGCGACCGACAAAACGTCATAGGTATAGGTAAGTATGAATGATAGAGACGACGCTCTACAAAGCCGAAATGTCATTCTAAAGGCCGATGTACATTACTTTCTGCCGCGTACTGTACGTTTATATTATGTTTGTTGCGATCACAAGCTAGACTTCACTAGAACAGCTGAGATCCCCGCTGCTGCTCCTCCGTGGTGCCGACCTGGCAACTGTACGCTTCGAGCTCGTACGTACGTACCTACCTCTTATGCCAATGGTGCGCGAATTCCCGTAGCCGGTTGTAGTTCCCCTCCGATGAAACGAGGTCCGTGTAGAAGACCGGCCCCGCTTCCTCGCGTACCATCCCATCTAACATCGTTAACCGCAAGTCCTTATAAAAGTGACACTCCCACAGCACATGGTGCCTATCCTCGTCGCCAAAGCTGGATGGATGGACAGCGGAGGCTAGTAATAGGGTTCTGATGGCACCCTTCGAATACGGAACCGGCAACCCTACTAAAATAAAACTGTCATCTATGGACGCTGAAACATGGCGCTCGGCGAATGGCCGCATGCCCAGCGTCTGGCTGCGTTATGTTCTGCTTTCTCCATTGTTTACTTGACAATGGGCGACTTGCATCACGTTTATAAATCTAGCGGCCCTCATACTACTGTTTATTTTACCACTAAACTCTATTTAAGTAGCTAATTTTAATACATAAGTATAACATGCTTATGAAAATTGGTCAAGTGCGAGTCGGACTTGCACACGAAGGGTTCCGTACCTTCGTATACCAGACATAACACTTTAAATTTTTTTAAATCTTTCATGGCGGCCCTTTTGTTTTCACTAAGTATACTTACTAGCTTATTCCTGCGACTTCGTCCGCGTGGATTACACAAGTTTCAAACCCCTATTTCACCCCTTAGGGGTTGAATTTTCAAAAATTCTTTCTTAGCGGATGCCTACGTCATAATAGCTATCTGCATGCCAAACAGCCCGATCCGTCCAGTATGCTGTGCTGTGTGCTGTGTGCAGAGCTGTGCGTTGATAGATCAGTCAGTCAGTCAGATATTTAGATTTGCTGTTATAGCAATACACTGTATACGCATTCTATGATTTCAACTCGACCTAAACGAGATACGTGCACGTGTCCGTGTGTAGACAGACGGACAGAGAGAAAGATAGACAGACGGACAGACACACTTTCGCATTTATAATATTAGGTAGTAAGTATGAATTAAATTATTGTTAAGCGTGACTTTAATATTCCCCGTTTCCCCTCCAATCCAAACACACTAAGCGTAAAACTTGTGCTAAGAATAAGTCTGTTCGACAGTAAAGTGCAACGACTTGAGTTTGAACCTTTGAACTGTCGACTTTTTGAACTCCAGTTCGCTTCCCGACCTATTTTTTTAAAAAGAATATTAGCCATGTTAAAAGACTAATAACTAAGTATTCCCCTTTCCTCTCCAACTAAGCGTCAAGCTTGTGCTAGGAGTAGACTGTACGACAATAGTGCAACGGGCAGTGTTTGAACCGTCAACCTTTCGGTTTTCAGTCCACTCCTTTACCCGTTGAGCTATTGAGGTTATGAAGTGACTTCTAAGCAGGATACAACCTGTACAAACAAGCACAAGTACAAGTAGGTACTTAATGGCATATTAGGTACCTATTGTGCAATCATAATCTACCTATTATATTATCTTAAGTCAAACAATTGTATCTCAGCACGAAATTAAAACAAAAAAAATAAGATAAGATTAAAATTGAGCATGCAACCGTATTCAAATAGTTTAATAACGTTATTGTCTCGACATAAGTTAGTATCTAATAACAATGCTATTTGGTAATGTTCAGTTTGCTACAATTTTGTAACGCACGAATTCCCCTTTTATATTGCGATATTTTGTTGTATGCAATGTTATTTTTGAGGATTTAATTTCCCATACAAATGGGTATTGTAATTGCCAACTGAACATACACATTTACATTACGTTCTATTACTTCATAGATCAGAAGTAAATTCTACACGATCTACACAGCCTCATTGTTTGTAATGTACACAAATAGGTATGAAAGGACAGCGCAAGTTTCATAGAAGTTATTAAATAATTTTCATAGAAGTCTAGATGATAGATCAGAGATCCTACGTGATGCCCGCGACTTCGTAAATTCGTGCGTTAAAAATCCCGTGAAAACACATTGATTTCCCGGGATAAAAAGTAGCCCATGTCACTACTCACTCCTCCTAGCTCCAGGTCTTTAACTAAGTATACCCATGCAAGAAATGCACGTTGATCCGTTGCGACGTGATTGAAGGACAGAGATACAGTTTACTTATTATAACGTAACACTAGAAATCAGATCATTGTTTCGATACGGCTAGGTAGGTACTTGTCGAATTGATTGACCCAACGACCGGACACTAGGGGCCAAACGGTTGAGTTCCTCAATTATTCAATATCAATACCAAGTACCTACCCACATACTATGTTACGTATCTACGTACCTACTACCTATATATATACTGATGGCTGACCGCTTGGGTCATGGCCCATATGCTGATATAGGCTATATATTGTACCTACCTACCTACTGATATCTGTATACAGTCCAGTGCATTTTAAATGATTTTGTAAGCAAGGGTCAGTAAAAGGTGCACAGTACGCGGCCGAAAGTAATGTACCTACATCGGCCTTTAGAATGACATTTCGGCTTTATAGAGCGTTGTCTCTGTCACTGATACCTATAATATGACATTTTGTCGGTCTTTATGACAGGGACAGCGCTCTACAAATCTGCTATCGTCTTCTAAAGTTCTCTACTGTCCTGCCTACTTAATTTAGTATCGGCGTGTTACCTACACAACATTCATGATGGATTCATGATAAATGTTGTGTAGGTAAGAACTGAGTAGAGGTCTTCTCTCAGAATGAGTAGGGTTTAGGCCAGGCCAAGTGTGAATTTAAACCTAACATAAGTACTCCGAAAAATTAAAAGGCGCGTTTTAAGTAAGTATGAATAATGTTGGTTCTCCATAATGTCCTCAAAGGTGTGTGAAGTCTGCCAATCCGCACTGGACCAGCGTGGCAGATTAAGCACTTCTTAATCTGAGAGGAGACCCGTGCTCAATAGTGGGCCGGTGATGGGTTGATCATGATCATCATGACGTTGATATACCTGCCTTAGGCACAGAATACAATAGTAGGTATCTACTATTAGAATGAAAACCACTTTGATATACCTACTTTAGAAGGCTTTTATTCATGTTCACATAGTAATTATTAATATCCACACAAATCTGAAAAAAAAAAATTAATTTCGTACCCAACCAAGAACCACAAAGCTATTTAGACAGGGTATATCTACTGGATTGATTACCTATTAACTACCTATCCATCTTCGACCACAATAATATGACGAATATTCTTTTAAAACGAAATTGCAATCGAATTATCTATTAAATAGGTAATGCATCATCATTCATCTCATCACTTTATCAATGCGCAAGGTGAGATCAGTGAAGCGCAAACTCGTAAACAATAAAAAAAATCATATCGCGCATTTTTAGATAACTTTAATTCTTATTTCTAAGCTATCAGGGACTAAAATTGCTTGATGTAACTTACCTACTACATAATGTGGCTTACCGTATCTCAGTTTATCAGTTAATACCTCAGCCTACAAAATTCTTATAAGATCAGTGAACTTTCGGCGACACTGAAGAGATTTAACGCGACAACCCAATTTCTTTTCGTAATTACGTCACAGTCTACTTGTACTTAAGATCTCTCGAAAAGTAGGTACCTTGCACGAACCTGATGTCGCTAAGATGGAAAATTAGAGATAGATTTAGAGGTAGTAGAACAGAGAAGCTGTAGAGTTGCATTTTTAAACTAGGTATTTTAAGATTGACTTAATTATTTTTAAACAATAAAGGAAAAGCTTTTTTTGAAAAGCTCGTTTGAAGACCTATTTGAAGAAAATGGGCATTTTATAGGAGATCCGTAGGAGAACTAGAGTAGGTACGACACAGCTCAACGGGTTGCGAAGCTGAAGTGGCAATGGGCAAGGCACATAGTTCGTAAAACCGATAGACGTTGGGATCTCAAGGTGCTGGAATGGCGACCTCGCACCGGAAGACGCAGTGTTGGAAGACCCCCCACTAGGTGGACGGACGATATCAGACGAGTCGCGGGGAGCCGCTGGATTCAGGCGGCGCAAGACCGTGGCGTGTGGAAGCCCCTACATAAGGGACCTATTTTCAGCAGTGAACGTCCGTCGGTTGCGGGTTAATGATGATGATGATCAGCATTTTATTAAAAATAGCAATGAGATTTTGTGTAGGTTCCGGTACCTACGCATTGTCTTTTAATTTTTATGGTCCATCGTCTTACGAAAGAACCGTGGCTGAAGACATTTCAAAAGACTTGAGCAAATTCTTATAACTGACTCACTTGATAAAATAGAATATATGTAACTAAAAATCAAGCTGTAGAGCTTGCTCTCTTTCTCTCTTCACGTCGCGTAATCTTCATTGCATGAGGAGTTTTCTTGGGATAATATTGCAGTGTGATCCCAGGTTTCCTGGAACCCAGATCAACGTGGAATTTCTTTCTTACTGCGGGATTGAGAGGCTTTCTACACTAGGTAGCTAGATACACAAACTCGATTATAACTTAGATAGCTCGATAGTGCACAGGAGTTCAAAGTTTCAAGCCAGGGTATGCAGGACGTCATCCATGACTGTACATCCGTGGGACTGTACTGATCTTCATCTAACGTTGAGTTGTTTTTCAAAAAAAAGTTATCTACGTGAGTTTTCACAACGGGTTTGTCGTTTGGTCCGAGTTCGATCCATATCACGCTTGTTCTTAAATATCGTACAAATTATCTAAAACAACGTTCTCGCTCTATATCCCTTCATCCGCCATTGCCGCCATGAGCTAAAGTAGGTCCTCAACATAATTTAGAGCTGCGGAAACTTAGAACAATAACTTACGAATAGGCACCTAGGGCCACACTAGAGACTTTTTGTTTTCCCACTTTTTGTCTTGTCGATACCGTGAGGACATGAAAGGGATCAGATTTGTCCATTTTATCCAAATCTCATAACATCTGAATAAAATGGACACATTTGGATCCCTTATTTTTCTCGTATCTATTAATGCTTGACCTTACATCTACGTGTCTCTCTCTTCTCTCCCTGCCTCACTTCCTAATTGCTGTGGGTCGTGACCCTTTCCATTAATCACATAATGATAGAGATTCCTTTGGATAGTAATGCGGTGAGTTTTTCGGCCCTTGCTACCAGGTCTGATTGCCACCAAGCGCTGGCCTATAATATTAAAAAAAAATACAATAGTATTGAAAATGCCGATGAACTTGAGCTGAACATATATACAGCATATTACATTATAACATATATTATTATAATATACATTATAACATATACCTACATTATATTATATTATAACATAGCATATTTTATATTTTGTTTTATAAAGATGTTTTTCATTCAAAATTTAGGGTCAAATTTGAACTGTTGTCAGTGTATTTTATAACTTTTATAAGTTTTATAACCTTTTGGGACAGGCAATGATGATTGTTGATTTTACAGCCTAGTCAGCCATAATAATCCTAATAAGTCAGTAATATCCGCGTGTAAATTTGGAGTTCTCATGCCAACTTTTGGTCGTGCGACATGTCGCTAATGAGTTCTCACATTGTCTAGAATGTTAAAGAATGAGCGGGGATCGTTTTCCACTGGCTGCACTTCTTATTGTCTCATGATTCTTGACTTCCACATTTTATTTCTTGTCTCGAATCCGTGGTGAGAGGAAGCCATTGTTTAGTTACGCGCCAACTTTTGACAGTGGTTTTTTTTTTTTACGCAAGACAAGGCACTTGCTGGAAGTCTAGTGGGCCTAGGTAATATTTGATGTCTGCTCTTCATAGTGAAAATGGTGAAATTTTGGTGGATGTTCCTGTTGTTTGCGAAAACGGCATCGGCTAGTGACAACGAGCTACCCGATTCTGATTCGGAGAAAAGTAAGTTTATTAAAACTTTCAATATTATTTCGCAGTAAGACCTAACCATACTTTGTTGAGTTTGTTGTGGACTCTTCTCAGACCTGGGCGCGTTTGGAACCCTCGTAGCTTTAGTTTGAAGTTTACGTATTTTTTTTAAATAAGAAAATTAGCCATGTTAAATGACTAATATTCCCTTTACCTCTCCAACTAAGCGCCAAGCTTCTGCTAGGAGTAGGTACGACAATAGTACAACGGGCGGGGTTTGAACCGTCGACCTTTCGGTTTTCAGTCCACTCCTTTACCGGTTGAGCTATTGAGGCTCTAAATTATTACCCCACTTCATCATTGTATTGCAAATTCAGCAAGTGACAATCAGAAAGTGTACCTATACAATAATACCCAATCTGAAAAAATATTTTAGTTTGAGATTGAAGATTTTTAAAAGGATTTGTAGTCTATAGTCTATAACAATCGAATCAAGAACCAGTATTGACTAATCCTTTTCCTCAAGCGTAGGTAGTAGGATGTAGGTACGTAGGTCTAATGCAACTTGCAAGGTGGAACCTACGACCATCTGAAACCGGGAATGCTTACGTCTTTGAGCTAGTACGGTTTGATGCAGTGTTTATATCTCGGAAGTGTGAATTAGCTTTTTAGGGTTTCGTACGCGTTACCTTTATATCAAAATATATTTATATTCATTATGTCTGTAAATAATAATAGAAAATCCTATAATCTCTCGTACTTTTGCTTAAAAATTTCGCTTTCAGTAGTTACCACACTGAAACATGACATAACTGTTTCAAAAATACCCACACTTTTTGAATACAAATTGCATCGCCGTTTCCCACGCTTTCCATCACAATATATTTTGATTCACATGATTTAAAGGCATCAAGTA
Organism: Maniola hyperantus; assembly: GCF_902806685.2. NCBI lineage: Eukaryota > Metazoa > Arthropoda > Insecta > Lepidoptera > Nymphalidae > Maniola > Maniola hyperantus. The sequence goes on from NC_048549.1 coordinate 10,904,767, forward strand.
GTTATATGCAACCGTATTAACAAAATAGCTTCAGTACCTCATTAAAATTCGAAAGGTCCCGGGTTTAAATCAGTTCTGTTGGATAATTGGCATACTAAACATATTCATACCTACATACAATTAAGATAGGTACATAAAAGCTGTGATAGTCTAGTTCTAGTGGCTTAGTTGGCCTTCCAGCCCGTTTAGATCCCAGGCACGCGCGTCTAACTTTTCGGAGTTAAGTATATGTGTGTTACATAAGCAAATAAATATATTACTTGCTACAGTGAAGAAAAACATAGCCTGCACGCCTGAAAGTTCTCCACAATGTTCTCAAAGGTCCGCCAATCCGGACTTGGGCTGCGTGGTAGACTATGGCAAAACCTTTCTCATTCAGACATTCCGTGCTCAGTAGATAGCCGGCGATAAGTTGATCATGATGACGATTATTGTCATCAATCAATCAGCCTGTTTGCGTCCACTGCTGGACATAGGGCCTTCCCAAGAGCACGCCACCACACACGATCCTCTGCCTTCCTCATCCACCCACTTCCCGCTACCTTCTTAAGGTCGTCAGTCCAGCGGGTTGGAGGTCGTCCCACACTGCGCTTGCCGATACGCGGTCTCCGATGCTGCCAGTGTCCACGTCTCAGCGCAATACGTCATCACAGGTAGGACACACTCCTTAAAGACTTTCGTCTTTTAGGCTTTGGGGTATCGACGAATTGAAGATTTGACGCAATTTTCAGGTTTAGGCCATGGTCCACTACGCTTTGCTAAATGCGGATTGGCAGATTTCACACACCTATGAGAATGGAGAACTTTCTGGCGGGCATGTTTTCTCACGATGCTTTCTTTCACTTTCAAATAAAGCGATAATTAGGTACTTAATTGCTTAAAACGCACATTAGCTCACAAAATGTTACAAGATGTGTGCGCGGAAGCGAACCCTTGAACTCTCGAATAGCAGGCAGTCTTTTATTAAACCACTATAGGCTCTCACCGTTTTTCAATACTGACGCATAAATTTAAAAAATGTGTTTAATTTAGGTACAGGCTATCTCAGACGTAGTAGCCTGGCTCACACACCGAATAAAATTAACTTAATTTTCCTAATTGCCCATAACTTTCCTTGCTAATTTTTAGGGTTCCGTACCTCAAAAGGAAAAACGGAACCCTTTTAGGATCACTCTGTTGTCTGTCTATCAAGAAATCTACAGGGTACTTCCCGTTGATCTAGAATCATGGAATTTGGCAGGTAGGTAGGTTTTATAGCAGACATTAGGGGAAAAACCTGAAAACCGTGAATTTGTGGTCACATCACAAAAAAAATTAAAAAGTGTTTTGAACAAACTTAGTTAGTAGGTAACTTAGGTAGTAGTAACTTAGGTAGTTAGTGTTTTCAACTTATAAAGTAAGATTACTATACCAAGTGGGGTATTATATGAGAGGGCTTTACCTGTACATTCTAAAACAGTTTGTTTTAAATGCATAATAGTTTTTGATTTATCGTGATTCGTGCAAAATGACGATAAAATACGACTGTTGTACGGAACGCTGGGTGCGCAAGCCTGGTTCACACTTGGCCGGTTTTTGTTTAGTAAATATTCTTAACTGAACTAAATCAGATAAAATTTATAACAAGTCAGTAATTTTTATTTTATTGTACTTATTTTAAGTAATTTCGTGAATAAAATGTCGATGTTTGTCGTCTGCCATTTCACGGTTCTAGGCACGAGACAATAGAAGTGAAAAGATAGGAACGCTATGGAAAATAATTGCTAGTTAACTTTCCTTTTTTAATCTTATCATATCTTTCGTTTTTTATCTTTTTTTTCTATTTTTTTAGCGATCCGTACCTCAAAAGGAAAAAAGGAACTCTTATACTTAGGATCACTTTGTTGTCTGTTTTTCTGTGGTCTGTCAAGAAACCTACAGGGTACTTCCCGTTGACTGAATAATGAAATTTGGCAGGTAGGTAGGTTAAAAATCCAAAATCCACGAATTTGTGTAGGTACATGAACAAAAATAATGTATGTATTTTCAACTTTTAATATCAAGTGGGGTAGGTATCATATGAAAGGGCTTCACACGTTCACGTTCTAAAACAGATTTTCATTTATTTTATGTAAGTATAATAGTTTAGTGTCGGAAAGAGTCGGGTAAAATGCCAGGCTCCCAGGCAAGGGGGCCTCATATTATGTTTTATTTATGTCTGTTGTACCTACTTAAATACATACTTAACATTAGATAAAAACGCATTGATTTTACGCAAAACTTATACAGTAGGTAGGTAGGTATTTAGTATTTACACTAACATAATCAAGGAGGGATAAAAAATATTTTTTACTTTTTCTCCTATCAATAAAAAATGTAGTATGTGTAGTGTGTGTAGAAAAAAATGGTTCACATTTTTCAACAAATTCATTTGTTTCAGGTTCAAGATATCTTCCCCTGTTCGAGATGAAACGATATGACAGACCGATGGGGCCTGGTCTTCCGCCGCTAACATCTGTTCCAGTTGCGGGAGAAAGATGCTCGGCTCGTCTTGAATCTGCGCTGGAGCAGCTCAAACGAAGAAAGAGGAATCAGCCTAAAAGCTTAGACACCCCATTGGTAACCAGCTTAGTTCTTTAATTTTTGAAAATAAAATATGTCACTCAAGAATAATGTAGCTTTCTATTGGTGAAAGAATTTTCAAAATCGGTTCAGTAGTTCCAGAGATTACCCCCTACAATCAAACTTACAAACTCCTCTTTATAATATTACTATTACCATTACTTATTTATGTACTTTTTTTATGGTCGCAGAGTCAAAGCATCGATCTCAATGGCTACAGTTTACACCAAGCACTGAGAAGCGCCCCAGTCGATATGTACGTAACAAGGATGCGTGTACGACTACCACAAAACTCGAATTGGGTTCGCGTAGAAAAATGTTATTTCGACCCAAGAAACGTTTCCCTCGACACAATGCTACTATTTCACGATTTAACCATAAGCGGCAACGTAGACTTATATGAAGCAAATGATCTTGATCGCAGCATGCCACAAAATCGAAGACGAAGGAATTACGCTGATTTACAATACGACCCTTATACAGGATACGCCAAGCGCAACACAAATGGGTGTAACATGATACTAAGACTGAGAAAGGCCGGGATTGGATTCCACACTCGGCCGCTGAATCAGCAGCCCGGTAAATTCAACGTTAAAACTGATTCAGAGTTCGTTGAACCAGGTTTCATCAGCGTTTACGCTTATGGTTGCGAGAAGTATGTCAACAGAAACTCCATAAAGAACAAGGACAATTTGCCTTTGAAACGCAAACGACGTTCTGATGAATTCTCATTCGAACCAGGTTTAGAGACTCCTTCTGAGGAAGAAAACTCGAATGGCAGAACGTCTAACGATTGGGATTATATGTATGAATCGAGTAACAACAGAGTTAATTACGAGAGAAGTAAACTCTTTCGACCTGAAGATGAGTTAGATGAGGTGGAAGATATATCACGCGAAATGGAAGATATTTTTACGAAGGGAATAAGGACGCTTTTGACTACATACATGAAGAAGGAGTTACAGCCCGCAATCAAGGATACATTAATGAGAAATATGGGTTACGTGATCTCATATGGATGACGATAATTTTTTACTGTAAAAAAGCTGCACGTATCGCATCTCAAATACGATGATTAATATTTTTTTTGGATTAGGTTACTTTCCTTTTGAATATGCGGTTTTTTACTACAACATTTCCTAGACATTAATTTGATATTTTTAAAACCGCTGAAAAATTGTTATGACCTTAAAACGAAAGTTAGCTAATCCTATTCGTTCATCCTGACACAAAATTTCTTTAATAAATCAGGACTGATTTAAAGCAAAATGCTGTTCAGTAGCACGTTTACTGTGTGTTGCTAAAATTATTTCCATCCTGTAGGTACTATTTATAAATACAAACGTTGTACAGTGGCGGATCAGTAACGTGGCAAAACCGAAAAATAGCCAAAGGCCCCTAGCCAGCGAAGGCCTCGATGTATTTTGTGTGGGAGCTTTTATTTATAAATTTTTTAAAGTAAAATAAAATTTGTTTATTAAGGGGCCTCAGAGAGCCACCAGAGTATCGTACTGCAAGATAATATGCTTTTATTTTAAGGTGTTAAATGTTGAATATTTTTGATGTGTGCAAAATAAAATACATATTATTAAAATAATTAAAATTGTAATGATTTGATTAATTATTATTATTCATTCTATAAATTATGGCAGATCAAGTATATTCTTCCTACATAAGCTTACAGGGTATCACAGATTGTTCTTTTAACTACCTACATAAATATTAAATAACATTACACAAAACACATTTCTACTTAAAATACAAAGGAACTAGTTTGGCAAAACTTTTTCTAAAGGTGCTTCCACATCAATAAGCTTTGCATGTGTTGAACATTGCATGCAGCTTTTATTTCCACTGCAAATTCGAATCTTTTCCACTTGCAATAATTATTATTGATGAATATAACTCACAATGTTATTTTGACTGGTGTGGATGCAGCTTAACATGAAAAATAAGTAGGTAATATTAATTTGAGTAAGAACTTGAGGAGTAAGTAGGTACCTATTGAAATATATTAATATGTGATAATGTCCTTGGCTATTTTATTCTTCAAGTAGGTAATTTCACTAATTAAGTACCTACCTAATTACTAAATAAAAATTGTACTGTAACGAAAAATCAAGGAACAGGGACTGAATTACCTGCTTTATTGTAATGTTACTAAGTTATGTTAACAATAAGAAATTTTCAGTCAAAATTTCTTCATATAATTTAATTAAATATATCTACTACCTACTGAGATAATTTTTAGCTAAAACTTTAAAGAAAGCAAAATAACTTGAAGAACACACTTTATATATTAACATGATTACCTATTTACTTTACATTCTTAGGATCAAATATTTAATCTCATCATACACAGCAAAATGTAAAGCTGAAACAAATACTGCCTTCAATATGCTAGGACCAAAGCCTTTGTATAGAGCCAGAAAACCTTCCTCGGCAATCGTCAGTTTTATACAGTGTATTGACCCATTGCAGTATATCTGTCTACCAAAATCCTTTCTATACTGTTGAAAACCTTGGATCTGCAACCTTTTCTTTATAACATCAAATGGATATATTGCGGTCTTAGATACAAATCCGGCAAAACCACCAGCCAATACATTTGCTATTAAAGATGATTCAACTACTTCACTAACATTTTTACTACGTTGAAAAAAGTTAATTCTATTAAAAATGTGCTCAGTAAACAGTTTGTATACAGCAAATTGTATTCCTGCATGAGGCGCTATTTGAGCTATCGTTGGCGTAATACCTTTGTATAACGCTCTAGCTCCTTCGTTTCTAACCATAAGAGTAAATGCATTTAGGAAACCTTTATACGCTTTACAAGTTTTCTTTTCAGCAATTAACCTAGTTCTTACAGTATCAAATGGAAATGACAATATTGTAGCAACAGTAGCAGCTATCGCACCATTTGAAAAAGTCACCCAATGTTTATGCGTGAGGTAAAACTCAAGGTCCATTTGCTGGCATGTTTGAGACAATCTTTCGAATGTCGAAAACTGAATAATTCCATATGTTACCGATAGAAGTTGCGCGGGGATGTGGCCGCTCCATAATGCAGATACGCCTTCTTCCCTCACAATAGACCTTAAGGCTTGTAATATCGAACTATATTTCGATCCTTGTTGAATAGGTTCAGTTTGCAATTGAAATCTTATTTTTAACACATCTAATGGCTGTGCAATGGCTCTAGTCACGGCTCCGGCGGCACCACCAGCGATCGCACTTTGAGTTACGCTAATTTTAGACTCAATATTTTGTAATAAATGCCCCATTTTAATTTATAATTTTCAAATTATGAATCTTACGACTTTCACAAGGTTGGCTAGCCGCTAGGCATTTGCAAACAGCTGATTTTAAAACAAGATTATGGCAAAAACACCTTTAAATTTATGTCAATAAGGCAAAAATTTGAAATCATTTTCAGAATATTCGATTCTGACAGTTACCATAGACAGCGGTGCTCTATGATACCTAGTACCACTCTCAGTACGAGACAAGGCTCTCTTGGCACTTGAATGACTTTGACAGAGGGCGCTGTTGGAGAACAAACGCTCAGCAAAGGCTACAATGAGGCTACAATCCATGGTTAATCCATAGAGATATAATCAATTAATCAATGTCAACGTTTGACGTTTTTTATTGTGGCCTGCTCTGTGGCACACTGTGGTTAATTTATGGTTTTCTTCACAGAGTATGGAGTACATGGTTTTCTTCAGGCCCTGTCAACTGAGGGCCATAAAAGATGCATCAGTCCATTTCTTTCGCACTTTCTATTCCTCTTTCGAAATCCACAGGACTATCTCGCTCCACTCACACAGTATTAAAGGCACATGTACATACAGCACACCTATGATATTTTTTGCTCAAATCTTATTGGTCGGTGATTAGATCCAATCGGCTTTCATTACATAGAATTTCGAAATAAAAACATGTCGGTTTTGAGAGATTTTATAACCAAACCTAAAAAACTCAATTTTTCTCCTTTAATCCATTGCGAGAGTTTAAACCTTGAAGTGTGCTGCAATTATAACAGGATATTCGTTTTATATTTCTATTTTCAGTTTTTTATGATTTTGTTTTAATTGAGAGATATAGTGGATGTGCTCTTTAAACTTGCCTGCCTAATTTAGGCTTAGTAATAATTGTTAGTGTTTCTAAATACCTAGTATCCTTTTTATCTGATATGAGGCAGTGTAGTGTACCTAAGTGTAAAAGCACCCTACATTTACACGCCGTACCTTTTACCGACACAACTAGATGGAAAGCATGGTTGATTAACTGTACATATTTGCGTAAGTACTCCCTTAGGCAATTAAAAAATGTCAGGATTTGCGAATCCCATTTCTTACCTCGGTATATCGTAAATAATAGATTGACAAAAGATTCAATTCCCACGCTGAATTTGCATATTACAGACTGGTAAACCCCTCGATGTTAACATAGTCGATATCCCATCGACTTCACAAACAGACAAACAAAGTAGGAATGAGCAAGCTTCTGTTATTTCAAGTCCTATAGATTTAGTAAATCCCTTGCCAAATATCCCGATTCCTGACAATCAGAAGTCACTAGATTTAATTCAGCACTCTATTTTAGAGCCAACAACTTCTATTACTCATTACTCTCAACCACTGAGTCATAAATATATCATATATATGATGTCCCACATTTACTCAAATGTTTCCACAATAATTTTCAGAAGAAGGACTTGCTCATCGGGAGTCGGCGTGCTCAGTGGGACTACATCGAGAAGCTGTTTGCTGTTGATGGTGTGGCAGGTGTTGGATGGTCTACCAAATTAACAGACAAGCATGTGAAACCAAATTGATATGACAAGTTGAAGGCAAGTAACTGAACATTTGTTTTGTAACAATAGCTTTGTGATAATGTCCTTGCCATGGAAAAAATCCAATAATACTATGGTGCGCAGACCTTAGTTATTAGTACTAAAACTTCTTGTTTTCGTGGTGTCTATGTTATCACGTTTTTGAAAGCACTGTCTCTGAAACTATGGGTTGTAGACCCTGTTGTTGGTCAATTTTAAGTTTCAGCTTACAAAAATCTCATCACGTGATCACATAGACACCATAAAAACAAGAAGTACCAATAACCAGGGTCGGCGCCCAATAGTGTCGAAGATAATTATGAGCATACTAGGTGATGCCAGCGACTGCGTGGATTTTCATTTTTCAAAATCCCGCGGGAACTCTTTGATTTTCCGGGATAAAAAGCAGCCTATATGTTAATTCAGGGTATAATCTATCTCCATTCCAAATTTCATCCAAATCCGTTCAGCTGTTTTTGTGTGATTGAGTAACAAACATCCAAACATCCACACTTTCACATCCATACTAATATTATAAATGTGAAAGTGTGTCTGTCTGCTAGCTTTTCACGGCTCAACCGTTCAACCGATTTTGACGAAATTTGGTACAGAGATAGCTTGCATCCCGGGGAAGGACATACACTACTTTTTATCCCGGAAAATTGAAGAGTTTCCACAGGATTCTTAAAAACCTAAATCCACGCGTACGAAGTCGCGGGCATCGGCTAGTTTATAATATTAACATTAGGATTAGGATAATTAGGTTTAGGATAGTATAATTATGAGCATAAAAGATAATTTTTTGAACGAAAATTTGAATCCTAATGAATTTCCAAACTACTCATTTAAATTCTTTAATTATATTTTAAACCCAGTGTCTACTTTAAATCTAAATTGCATTATCAAATTTAGTTTATTAACATAATTATCTATAAAAAAATAACTATGCATTACAGGTGAAACTTGCTGCCCAAGTCTTCAGCAGAGATGTGGCCCACAGCTTAAGAATACAGATGAACACTTATCGTCAACTACAACTGGAACATGGTTATTGTCTATTCTAAATAAAGTTTTTATATTTTGATAAATTTGATTGATTTTTTTTTTGAAAAACTAAATTCCTTAATAAATTATTAGTAGGATTACCGATAAATACTGAAAATCGGTAATTAATAGCAAAACCGTTAAAATCTGTAAAAAGGACATCACTAAAAAGTTACGGTTTTCCTGCTGTCACGCCATCCCTAATTTACGACAATCCGGGCATATAATTGCTATATATTATATAAAGTTAGAAAGAGATGGTCCTGTGGATTCTCATAGTAAAAACCAATAAAATGTGAGACAGACGATCACTACAACAATGACAATTTGTTATATAAATTCCTTGCCTCCCACTTCCCCTTACTACTGAAACAAACATTGTCTATGGAGTTGGTGGTCTGTATCCTATATGTTATTGGTCTGTGGTTTTCTTTGGTTTTCGTGTGGTTTTCGTTTCGTCCATAAAACCACAAAACATCTGCAATAAACTTGCAATTCTTATTTTCTAAACCTATTACCTTTAATCTTCATCATTGATAACTTTCAACAATCGACCGCGATGTCTGCCTCTCTTGAAAACCTAGAGACTCAGCTCGAAATGTTCATAGAAAACGTAAGACAGATACGTATTATCGTAAGCGATTTTCAGCCACAGGGCCAAAGTGTATTGAATCAGAAAATGTGAGTGTCTTTTCGCAATAATATTGTTATTCAGTACTTTAGTAGCTATATATGTTATTACTACATTTACCTACCTTAATAATTTACTCGTAACCTAGCTGGTTCCCAATGTTAATCTATGTGATATCCTACCCTTAAATTTTAAGCCTGATGTATTTATTATGTATTTGGAGATATTATACTAATTACTCAATATAATATTTATAGCCAATCATTAGTCACAGGACTCCAAGAAGTTGATAAGCTGAAGTCTCAAGTTCATGATATTCTTGTGCCAACAGAAGTTTTTGAGTAAGTACCATCTAACTATTGTGAACATATTTATCAAAATTGTCTACCACTGCCATCCTAAGAAGCTCCTTCTTGTAAGTCTTCTTTCACTTAACAATAAAGTACTTGCTGCAAAAATAAAGTTCTGTACAAGTAGGTACTTGCAGCATTATCAGTGAAAGTTCATTTGATATCTAATCATGTTTTTTTTTAATTTATTTTATGGCCCTGGATGTCAGTCCTTTAAGGCCTTCTAATCATGTTATCATAATAATGCATAGATTCTCCGGATTTTTTTCTAATATTGTCTACTTTTTAAATTCCTATCATGCAAAATCCAAAACGAAGTTTGTATTAACAATTTTTTTTTATTTCTAAACTTTACTTTTTTACAGCTACATTGATCAAGGCCGCAATCCACAGCTGTACACAAAAGATTGCATAGATAAAGCTTTGGCCAAAAATGAAGAGGTGAAAGGAAAGATTGACTCTTACAAGCGCTTCAAGAGTCACCTCCTCTCCGAGCTGTCAAAGACCTTCCCTAATGAAATAGCTAAATATAAGGCCATAAGGGGTGGTGAATAGATGTAACTTAGATTATTATTTATTCAATAGTTTTACTTTATAAGGTTACTTCATTATCACAGACTAAAGAATAACTATAGAGTAAGTAACTAAGTCACTTTTTAGGGTTCCGTACCTCAAAAGGAAAAACGGAACCCTTATAGGATCACTTTATTGTCTGTCTGTCTGTCAAGAAACCTACAGGGTATTTCCCGTTGACCTAGAATCATGAAATTTGGCAGGTAGATAGATCTTATAGCTGACATTTGGGGAAAAATCTGAAAACCGTGAATTTAGGGTTAGATCACACAAAAAAATATTAAATTGTGGTCATGAACTAATAATTAGTATTTTCAACTTTGGAAGTGAGATAACATATCAAGTGGGGTATAATAAAACAGATTTTTATTTATTTTTATGCATCATCATTTTTGAATTATCGTGCAAAATGTCGAAAAAATACGACTGTAGTACGGAACCCTCATTGCGCGAGCCTGACTCGCACTTGGCCGGTTTTTTACTTTTTGAACAAAAAAGGAAAATGTTTTCAGACATGTTACTTCCACTTATTATTAAGTGCTAAGTTGGGATTCGCCAAGAAAAATGTTACTAAATAGTACTTGGATCAGTGTGGCAAATTATATTCCGCTTGTATTATATTCTGTTTTTTGTGCCTTCATTTTGAGAAAAAATTTACTTGGGGATCACTATAATCCAAATATTTAATTGTTAATACTTTATTTGATGATGGTAGAATCCACCATCATCAAATAAAGTATTAAGAATTAAATACCTCCAGAGTAGTTAGAAGCTGGAATCAGTTTGTAATTTTCAAATTTGCTGTATAACTTCTTACCTTGCCAAATGCAAAATATGCATACTACTGCCACCACTTTCATAAACATGTTTGGAAAACTTATGTGATGTGTGTCTACCATTAGTCTGTGTTAAAATCTATATACAGTATGTGGCAGAAAATAATGTACATCAATCTTTAGAATGAGATTTCGGCTTTGTAGAGCGTCTGTGACTCATACCTATATGACGAATTTTGTCAGTCTCAATGACAGAGATAATGCTTTACAAAAATCTCTTTCTAAAGGTTGATGTACATTATTTTTTACCACATCCTGTACTAAAGTTACACATTTCAGGCTCTAGGTGACTACTGATAATACCTACTAATACTAGAGCTGTAATCAACAGTTTTTTTATAAGAATAATTAATAAAGATTACAAAAATTAACGAGCATTTGATTTATTGAAAATGTAGACATAAACATTTATAAAATATAGAATGGAAAAACAATGTTCAGCTGAAATAGCAACAGATAGTGTATAGAAAAATAAAATTGAAAATTATTTAAAAAATCCTATGATAAAGAATAAAAAAAAACACTTTTTTTCAAAAGTTGTTTCAAATGATACAGAAATTAAAAAATAAATTAGAGATTTTATAAGCTTAGAAAAAATAGGGCGCCCTTGTATTTCATTATTTAAAAAATCTATTACATAACATAAATTTTATTTACACAATTAGCAAATTTAAAAGTCTGGGCAGTAAAATTGATTATAGTAGGTAATTAATATATCACTGGGCATGTTACATTATAAAATATAAAAAAATCATTCAAAAATAAGTTTTAAATCATTATGGATTAAGTACTTAATAGATTATAATATTAACTTATAATAAAGTGTTCATTGAAAAAGATTTAAATTCATCCTGTGCCATTTGTTTTTCAATAGGGGTGGCCACATTATTATCGATTGCGATATCGATAGTTTCGATTCGATCATCGCCTCCCAGCTCAGTACTGTCATCAGATACATCTTCAGGATTGAGAATTTCCACTGTTTCTGCATCACTGTCACAGTAAATTTCGAATAAAGTTAGTACATCGCTAGCAATATTCCATATTTGATTGAACTCATTTTTTACTGGTTCAACCAATTGATGCTTGCTAGTGATGTAAACATAGTTCCAGTGGTCGAAGGATCGGTCGTCACCCCAGTTGAGTGTCCCCGTCATCAAAATCTTTTCATCGACTAAGCAGAATTTGTGTTTCATACTGTTAATAGGTTCGTTGGCCTTACATTTTATTTCAGCCCCTGAAATTAAAATTTATGAAATTATTTTTGTACTTATACATACCAGATCATCATCATCGTCATCATCATCATCATCGTCAGGATCCACTGCTGGACATAGGTCTTTTGGAGGGACTTCCACACGACACAGTATTGCTCTTACGCCGTCTGAAATCTGAATCCAGCGACTCCCTGTAACTTTTTGTCCATCCATCCTGATGTCTGTCCATCTAGTGGGGTTCGCCCAACGCTTCGCTTTCTGGTGCGAGGTTGCTATTCGCTTCTGTTCGCTTGGGACCCCAAACGCCTATCAAGTTTTCGAACGATGTACCCTGTCTATTACCACTTCAGCTTCGCAACCTCTGTCGGTTGTACGCTTCTCCTACGGTTCTCTTCATGTCTGATTTGATAGCTCCAAGCATAGCCTGCATAGCTCTCTCCATCGCCCGCTGAGTGATTCTGAACTTTCTTATGAGGTCCCCGCCCATAGTTAGCGACCATTGTCTCGGATACCATTTACGGATCGAGTATTACCAAGTACCTACCTTTTGACACTGGATTGTCTAAACTAAGTACTAGCACAGTTTTACGATATCGTAAAACTGTGGTACTAGTATGAAATGAAACTTACCAGCTTCAATAAGTTCTTTGATGAAAAAATCTGTAGATGCATTATATCCCGAACGGTCGACAACAATCCGAACGTGTATATTTTTGGATAATATTAAGTTCACCAAACGGGCCTGTATAGCTGGGTTATGTATGCCGGGCATGCAAACGTGGACGCTGTGTTTTGCGCCTTCAATGAAGCTGATTAATTTATCAAAATAATTGTGGGGATTGAACTGTAATTTACAAAAGACCATCACTTCATTGATTTCAGTGTTACGACGTTTGTAGTAATACGCGGCGGCAGATACAACACAAGTTATTGCCACTGCAGCTGCCGATGATAGGAGACGCGGATTTAATCTCATTTTCAGTAATTTCAAACATTTAACACTTTTATTTGGCACGCACACATACCAGCCTTCAATTTTATAGTTTGAAATAAAATGAGGTGGTCATTGATAGTGATACTTTTTATATTTAACTAAATTGTTTCGTAACTAACTACCCTCGTTTTGTATCGTTATCGGAATTTGTTGTATATGTCACGTGCCTATCACTCCTCTATATCATTCATGTTAAATATTTATTCCTTGCTTCAATCTATTTATTGAATAATAAATAAATACGTGACATAGTTAAATTAGTTATGTAAAATTTTTATATATTTTTTGCAATATTCTTAAAAGATCAAGTACATATGTTTTTAAACGTTTCTATTTCTGACAGCGGTTGACTTTTGACTTGACATTTGGGGGCGGGAATGTTTGACATTTCCGATTTCGTTTGTTTTCGTTTTTTTTCTGCCAATACCCGAAAATAATTTGCGAAAATCGTAGGAAAGGAATTACGAATTTAAGATTCTCATTCTCAATAATATTATTTTTCATCATGAGGACGTTATAATATTGATATCCTATAGGACACTTGGGGGGTATTATTTAGAATGGTCATAATTATAAGTGATAATAATTATTGTATCTACAAAACATGGGTATAACAGGTTTGATACCCTTCCTCGAGAAGGCTTCAAGGAGGGCTAATGTTAGTGAGTTCAGCGGATGCACCGTAGCAATAGACACGTACTGCTGGCTTCATAAGGGAGCTTTCGCTTGTGCTGATAAGTTGGTACGAGGTGAAGAGACTGATGTGTAAGTTGCTCAATGTTTTGTAAAACTTTTTTAAAACATCTAAATATTTATTAGTTTTTGGCGTAGGTCCATGTATGCTCAAACTTACAATACAATGAGCTTTATTTAAAGCACTTTCGACCCTGCTATTAGTAATAATTGTTTTCTAAAATCATACCAAGAGATCATTGTAGATGGCATTTTTTACCATATTTTATACTAGCTGATGCCCGCGACTTCGTACGCGTGAATTTAGGTTTTTAAAAATCCTGTGGGAACTCTTAAATTTTCCCAGATAAAAAGTAGCCTATGTTCTTCCCCGGGTACCTGTGTACCAAATTTCGTCAAAATCGGTTGAAAGGTTGAGACGTGAAAAGCTAGCAGACAGACAGACACACTTTCGCATTTATAGTATTAGTATAGATTAGGTACTCTATGACCATTGGACTATATCAATAATTCTGACTCCAGTACTTCAGGCTGACAACGTTGAAAGCCATAGCTAGGCAATTCCACAATAGATTCTGATCTATTTTTAACCGACTTCAAAAAAAGGAGGAGGTTCTCAATTCGTCGGAATCTTTTTTTTTTTTTTTTTTTTTTTTTTTTTTTTTTTTTTTTTTTTTTTTTTTTTTTTTTTTTTTTTTTTTTTATGTATGTTCCCCGATTACTCAAAAACGCCTGGACCGATTTTGAAAATTCTTTTTTTGTTTGAAAGGGTATACTTCAAAGTTGGTCCCATTTCAATTTGGTGAAGATCTGATGAACATCTTCGAAGATAGATACTGGAACTCCTCAACGGATAAGAGTAAATTGCTCGCGATCAGTGTAATAGCTTAGTAAACAATAGATTTTTAACCAGTCATAGCATAATTCCATGGGGCCACTAAAAATTGTGAAATAAAAAATTTTTACAAAAAAAATAAAAACCGACTTCGTTACATAAACACTAAAAATTGAAAAATAATTTAATTTATTACCGAATATATTATGTATACAAGAGTTAATATAGTTCCATAATAATATTTTTTGGGGTCGGTGCCAATGAGGTGCCATTGTGGAGTCCCATAAAAATATGAAGTCTAGACGATTCGCGCAGCTAAAGCTAATTGGCACCGGCACCAAAAAGTATTATTATGGAACTATAATAACTCTTGTATACATAATATATTCGGTAATAAATTAAATTATTTTTTAATTTTTAGTGTTTATGTAACGAAGTCGGTTTTTATTTTTTTTGTAAAAATTTTGCATGCTTAAGTTTACCAGATAATATACTTATCATATGATGTTTTTTGAATATGAATCATAAAAATGTGATTTTTGCAGACATATCAAATACTGTTTAAAATATGTGACAATGTTGCTTTCTAAGAATATAAAGCCAATTTTAGTGTTTGATGGATGCCACCTGCCTGCCAAAGCAATGACTGAACTAAAAAGGAGAGAGTGAGTACATTATATTAATAAAATACAATCTCGTAACAACATTGAGTGATCCATCCATAAAATACAAGTCTTGTTTAAATTGCTTAAGTCATTTAGCATAATACTTGCACATCCAAATAATAGTTGTGTAGTAATAATAGTAGGCCAGTAGGCCTGAAATTAAAAAAAATATTTGGATGAGAATATTATTGAGGAGCTGATGAACAACAAAGGCTGAGACCACAATACTGCAATGCGATATCAGGTCACAAAAATATATGATATCGTACAATGCAAATTTCCAATGCGGTGCCGCACCGTACAAACATGCGATGCGACGACATATCCCCGTTTAGTTGGTGTCCACACCTCTCTGTGTGCCATTCTGTGCTGTTTGTTTTTCTTGATGCGTCTTAACGCAAGTAGAAGTAGGATACGTGTAGTGCAGTGTATGGCTCACCAGAGTTTTCTCGTACGATTCCGTAAGCGATGAAATTTTTTAGTTGCGTCAACGCATCGCATTCTGATGCGGCATCGTTTTTGCGATGCGATGTTGCACCGCAGTGTTGTGGCCTCGCGCTAACTGTTGTAATTACACTTCTGATAAAATTACTTTCTTCTTTACTCTGAACGTTTATGAATAAAAATCTGAACTCATTTCCAAACAGCCTAAAATTGTACTGAAGTTAAGTGATTTTGTTCAAAATAATTACTTACAGTACTTACACTTACAGTAAAGTTTCTACAGCTTCTATTGTGTTTTGCTCCAGCAAAATTTTATTTTAATGAAATATGTACCTATTGTGAAATATCTTGTTTACAGGACTCGTGACATATCAAAGAAAAGAGCTGCAGAGTTACTGAGTTTAGGAAAGGTAACAGTGTGGCTAATTCCATTGTACACAATCTTTAAACTAAACTAAAATGGCACGTCTAAATCTATTGCTATCCCTTTCATAATGTTGCTTGCGGAAAACGATAGCACTAGATTTAGACCTGTTAATTTAGTTTAGTTTAGAGATTGTGTACAAGAGAATCGGCCCCAATATTTGCTTTAACTGTAATTGTTTATGCTACAATATATTGGTATATATTTGTTCTTATTCCATGCAAAAATTTTTGCAAGCTTGCAACTCGTTTTTGCTTATAACTTGATACTTGATAGCTAGCTGGTCAATTGTGAAAATAATGCATCAACCATTATTACAATCTCAATATTTGTGATTGATTGAATTTATGGTATTCTTGTTGCAACATTGCATTGTAGCCAATAGTGAGTGAACATCCACTAATCAGAGGTGATTGTGATTGTGACATTGTAGCTGTAATTTTACCATAATCAAGCTGCAGTCATTGATATTACTTCGTATGGACAGGGTTATTGAACAAACAAAATGGCACCAACTCATTGGTGCTCATGCACCAATGCAACCTCAGTGACGTCTGGATTTCAAACGGATCGTTCATTAGTATCAAAGAGGTGGCGCTGATTTATTTGGTTTCTAAACTGTAAAAAATTTTGTTCGCTTGACCATATCTTGTCATTTATATCGATGGCTGCAGTGAACTAATTTTGACAGCTTCAAAGAACACAATTTTTGTTCGGAACAACCCTCTAGTGTGTACTTAGAGATTGTTATAACTACCATCGCACATTGCCTAAAAACAATACTTATTTCCCTATTTCAGATTGAAGAAGCTAGAACCTTCATGCGACGTAGTGTTGACATCACCCATGCAATGGCTCTAGCTCTAATCAAGGAGTGTCGAAAGCGCAACGTTGACTGTATAGTGGCTCCATACGAAGCTGATGCACAACTTGCATATCTCAATGTTAAGAACTATGCACAGCTGGTTATTACTGAGGACTCTGACTTAATACTGTTTGGATGCACTAAGGTATTCTATAGTCTTATGTATTAGTAGCTCACATCTTGATACTATGAACTTGAGCTTAAAGTATCAAGGAGTGTTGGAAGCGCAACATTGACTTAGATCTATATGGGGCTGATGCACAACGAATATAAGAATATTCTTTTTCTGTTTCAGGTACTTTTTAAAATGGACCTCGATGGCACGGGTACCCTGGTGGAGACAGCTAAGTTGCCGCTAGTGATGAAGTGCCCCATAGAGCACTATCGATTCGACAAGTTCCGGCGCATGTGCATAATGTCCGGCTGCGACTACCTGGCGTCGCTGCCCGGCATAGGCCTGGCCAAGGCGAGGCAGTTTGTGACTGCTACGCAAGACTCGGACTTCGCTAATGTGAGTAGCTCTCAGTTCACAAGTTCCGGCGCATGTGCATAATGTCCGGCTGCGACTACCTGGCGTTGCTGCCCGGCATAGGCCTGGCCAAGGCGAGGCAGTTTGTGACTGCTACGCAAGACTCGGACTTCGCTAATGTGAGTAGCTCTCAGTTCACAAGTTCCGGCGCATGTGCATAATGTCCGGCTGCGACTACCTGGCGTCGCTGCCCGGCATAGGCCTGGCCAAGGCGAGGCAGTTTGTGACTGCTACGCAAGACTCGGACTTCGCTAATGTGAGTAGCTCTCAGTTCACAAGTTCCGGCGCATGTGCATAATGTCCGGCTGCGACTACCTGGCGTCGCTGCCTGGCATAGGCCTGGCCAAGGCGAGGCAGTTTGTGACTGCTACGCAAGACTCGGACTTCGCTAATGTGAGTAGCTCTCAGTTCACAAGTTCCGGCGCATGTGCATAATGTCCGGCTGCGACTACCTGGCGTCGCTGCCCGGCATAGGCCTGGCCAAAGCGAGGCAGTTTGTGACTGCTACGCAAGACTCGGACTTCGCTAATGTGAGTAGCTCTCAGTTCACAAGTTCCGGCTCATGTGCATAATGTCCGGCTGCGACTACCTGGCGTCGTGAAATTTGAAAAAAATGTAGTTATGATTCTCCATCTAGGCTATGGTATAGATAAAGATAAATATGTATGTATAGATAGATAGATAGATAGATAGATAGATAGATAGATAGATAGAAATACTTTATTGCACACAAAAAATATTACATAACTACACGCGCGCACACACATATACATACACACACACACGCACACACACGCACACACACACACACACACACACACACACACACACACATACACTACATATAATTATTTAGTCACAAAATTGAGCATGCAATATTTTTAAACTTTAAATCCTATTCCTATGTTCTTTTATTTTTGTTAAATCGTAAAACATAATTAGCATAAAATTCTAAAGGGTGAAACAAAAGTCGCGGATGCGTCCGAGTCGTAATATCTCGCAAGACGACTGTGGACGCCTATCAATCGCGGTTCTTACCATAGCTTACGGACGCGTCCCATAGTTTGTTTCAC
Source organism: Maniola hyperantus (assembly GCF_902806685.2). Classification (NCBI taxonomy): domain Eukaryota; kingdom Metazoa; phylum Arthropoda; class Insecta; order Lepidoptera; family Nymphalidae; genus Maniola; species Maniola hyperantus. The sequence goes on from NC_048549.1 coordinate 10,923,378, forward strand.
GCTTTAAACTTGTGTTTTGTTTATTTATTTATTTTAAATAGTTGTAATACCTAGCTTTAAATTATTAACTAATCATATCTTATGTTTGGGAAGGCACTGGCCCCTAAGACACGGGATTTTCTAGTTTAGGGGTCAGGATTCCAGAGAGTTGATTACTGTACTGAGTTGTTCAAATAAATAAATATTATATTATATTATTATATTATATTAACTATTACAGAAACTAAAACTAAAAAAAAAAATGTATGTGACAGTCAAAATAATAATTTATTGTAACTTTCAGGCACTAAGAAAACTTCCCAGCTTCTTCAACCGATCGAATTTAACGGTAACAGATGAATACAGGGAGAGCTTTTTGAAAGCCGAGGCTACATTCAAACACCAGTTTGTTTACGATCCCATTGAGAGAAAGATGGTGAGGCTCACTGAACCAGATGATGAAGGTATTTACAGTAATTTAAAATTTAGGCTTAAAATTTAGGCACTTTTTGACGACCTCTATGGCGAAGTGGTGAGTGCTGTGGTCTTGTAAGTGGGAAGTCCTGGGTTGAATTCCCGGCAGGGCAGTTTAAGAATTTATAATCTCTAAATGGTCTCTGGTCTGGTCTGGTGGGAGGCTTCAGACGTGGTTAGTTTCCACCTTACCGGCAAAGCCGTGCCGCCAAGCGATTTAGCGTTCCGGTGCGATGCCGTGTAGAAACAGACCAGGGGTTTAATTTTTTTTGAGCGTCTCTCTTCATCGTATTCTTCATTACTGAGGCTTGTGACCCCTTTCCAATCAGTACCCTTATTATAAATGCGAAAGTGTGTTTGTTTTTTGGTTTGTCCTTCAATCACGCAACGAAATAACAGATGTCAGATTAACGTGATTTTTGGCATGGGTATAGTTAAAGACCTGGAAAGTGACATATGCTACTTTTTATCCCGGAAAATGAAAGAGTTCCCAATGGATTTTAAAAACCTAAATCAACGCGAACGAAGTCGTGTGCAATTAGCCAGTTTTCACATAATGGTCGAGTTTTCTTGGGATAATAATGCAGTGTCATCCTTCCTCAAAGCAGTTTTGAGCATCATCATCACCCATCGCCGGTCAACTACTGACCACGAGTCTGAATGAGAAGGGTTTCGGCCATAGTCTGCCACGCGAGCCCAGTGTGGATTGGCAACATTACACACCTTTGAGAACATTATGGAGAACTCTCAGGCATGCAGGTTTCCTCACGATGTTTTTGAGCGGAGTCAATAACTCAATACAAAAAAATGATAATATTTAGTTTTGATACCTAAAAATGTTAGTATTGGCAGAAAACATTTTCATTTTCAGACAGAAAAACTACTATGTATAAAAATGACTACATATGAACATAGTAATTTTTCTGTCAACACTGACAGAAAAATAAAATACTCTAGATTTCACAACCAAAATTAATTCAACAACTTTGAATATTCAGTATTTTTACTTAATGTAGTTTAGTAACGTAGGTAAAACACTATCATAAAAAAACCATAAAAAGTACCAGTTAACTCTGAAAATGAATAAAACATAATTATTTCCAGATATTGAGATAGCTTTATGCGTTAACGCAGGCGAACTTTTGGACCCTAAGGTGGCATTCCAGTTGGCCTTAGGAAATATTGAACCCTTTACTTTGAAGAAATTGGACAATTGGGACCCTGATCATCCAGATCTTGCTGTAAGTATAAAACTTGAATACCTTCAAAGATTCGCAGATATTTCAGACGGGTTCTAAACATTAGTGTACCTATATTAACAGACGCTCTGCGTTGTATTCCTCATTGAGCATTGTGGTACCTTATCAGTAACAATATAATGTTAGGGGGTTTCTTGAATAATAACGGGGTGGGTTCCCAAATACCTCTGCAGAACCTATTCTATAGTTGTCTGTAACTATTTACCAATTTTATTTTACCAATCGTCAATTTCAATCATTTGTAGCTTGAGACAGATATAAAAACTAACAGTTGGAAAGAGAAAGGGATAGCGAATCACCCGAGCATATGGAGTGAGGATTTCACCCAATATCTAACTGAGACCAGCCCGTGGGTGAAGAAGGTGAAGAAAGTTGAGCCGATCATAGGCGTACCACAAACCAGGCTGAGGAAGAAAGTTGTCACTTTGGTTAGCAAGTACGTGCCAGAAACACAGGACGAAAGGTAATTATTCGTCATCATCATGATCAACCCATGGCCGGTTCACTACAGAGCACGGGTCTCGGGTGAGAAGGGTTTTGGCCATAGTCTATCAGGCCATGTGCGGATTGGTAGACTTCACACACCTTTGAAAACATTATGGAGAACTCTCAGGTATGCAGGTTTCCTCACTATTGTAAAATTATAATTATTTGTTGATATAGCGGCAATAGAAATAACAATTCTGTGAAAAAATTTCAACTCTCTACCTATTATGGTTCACTAGATACAGTCCGCTGACATACAGACGGACGGACTGACAGCGGAGACTTAGTATTAGGATAAAGATGTTTTCAATTGCTTTATTTTGTACTAGCTAATGCCATCGCCTTCGTCCGCATAGATTTAGCGTTTTTTAAAAATCCCTTTGATTTTCAAGGCTAAAAAGTAGCCTATATTTATATAATTTCGTCAAAACCGGCTGAACGGACGGGCCGTGACACGTTAACTGACAGACAGACACACTTTCGCGTTAATATTAATAATATTTATGCTTGCGGCTTCGCGTGGTATAGGTTTTAAATCCCAAGGGAACTCTGGAATAAAAAGAAGCCTATGTAACTCGCCAGGTTTTTAACTATCTCCATGCAAAAAATCACGCCGATCTCTTGCACTGTTGCGGTGAGATTGAAGGATATACGATAATAATAAACAATAAACCAACAAACACACTTCCACATGTACATGGATTTTTCTACAAAAATTCTAATAACCTATAATTTTCTTTACAGCCTTTCCATAGAAACCTTAAAGAGCATGTATTGCAAAGAGCCAGCGAATAAGAAACAAAAAGTCGATTCCGAAAACGATACCCAATACATCGAGACATTCACTGAAGATGAACACGACATTGCAACAACTGAAATAGAAATAACAGAAAATCTCACGCAAAAAGATAAATCACCAATATTAGAAAATCGGCAAAGATCGTTCAAGAAATATCTAGAGAAAAGAAGTGACACGATTTTGAAGAAACTCAGTCGATTTCCAAGAACTGTTTTAGGTGACAATGTAATTGAGAGCCAATTTTTCAACAATGAACCCAACGTTTTAAACAGTAAAGTTGAAAATTGTATAACAATAGAAGAATCGCCTGAAAAATGCGCGAATAAAAATAATACAGAAATAGATAAAAAATCGATTTTGTGTAAGAAATTGGAAATCGATACTCAGTGTTCGCAAATCGATTCGTCACAAAGCGACTATTGCTTGAGTCCCAAAAAGTGTCAGAAAAGTCCAATTTTGGAATTAAGTCCTAAAACTAGGAATCCATTTAAGTTGAGGCCTGCACAATGTTCGGAAAACGATTCTGTATTACAGGACTCCCAGAAAGAAAATGCTTTGAGTCCAAAAATGGATCAAATTAGTCCAAAAATAGATCAAAATCATCTAAAAAGTGATCAAAATAGTGAGATTTTAGATATCAGTCCTAAAATTAGGAATCCGTTTAAGTTAAGGCCTATTGACAGTTTTTTAGTTGACTCCCACAAAGATAATCCTCCGAGTCCAAAAATGGATAAAAGGAGTCCAAAAATGGGTGATAAGAGTCCAATTTTGGAACTAAACACATTTATGGGATCTCAATTGACATGTGACACAGGGTTTAGTGAGTCTGTGATAGACAACAGTTATCTGTGTGAAGATATGGTAATTCCGGTGGATCCTGAGGTAACTAAGGTAGTATCTAGTAGTTTAGTGTGTGGTAGGTAGTCTGATTGCTTAGAAATTGCCAAAGTATGTATTATGTAAGCTTTCTTAGGCCAGGTACAGTACGTGGCAGAAAATAATGTACATCGACCGTTAGAAGGTGATAGCTTATTTGTAGATTGTCTCTGTCGTTGAGACCGATAAAACGTTATATAGGTTCATACCTAGACAGAGACAACGCTCTACAAAGCCAAAATGTCAATATAAAGACCGATGTACATTATTTTCTGCCGCGTACTGTACAACCCTATCAACGGAAAAAAGTTAGTACAGAAAACAGGTGCATTTCTGATTGGTTGGTCATTCAAAATGGTTAACGCCCAGTGACTTTTTGTCTTTGTCATTTTGTATGGGATTACGTAACAGAGAGAGAGCGCTATATTAACTTCTCTCTGTGGATATAGTCGTATGATTTTTGTTGGATTTTTCATCTTTCATGAATCAATCACCCTCCATCATCAAATGACTATTAGAAAAATTAATGAAATAGTAGTATTAGTTATTATTCTTAATTAGTAGCTAATGTAATTATAATTAGTGTATTGTCTGACTAGCTTATGCCCGCGACTTCGTCCGCGTGGACTACACAAATTTCAAACCCCTATTTTACCCCCTTACGTGTTGAATTTTCAAAAACCTTTCTAGCGTTGCATAGCGTTCTAGGTTTGAGATGTGCGTTGATAGTAGTCAGTCGTCAGTCAGTTTTTCCTGTTTTATATTTCGAACAGAAAAATGAATGAAACAGTAGATAGTACAGTACAGTAGAACAGTAGCTATTAGTTATTATTCTTAATTAGTAGTTGCAACACTTAGCAGGAATTAATACACATCGGGCTTTAGAAAGAAAACGGTTTCGTAGAGAGTTGTCTCTGTCGTTGCGATCGACATAACGTCACAAAGGTATGAGTGACAGAGAAGAAGAAGAGAAGAATAGAAATTCCCAATTCCCATAATTGGGAATTTCTAATCAAACGGACATTACGCCCTGTTTCCTTAGAAACATCCTAAAAAAAGACTTACATGATTTTATTTTCCCCAGTCATTTTACTTCGACTCGCCATCACCACCTAAAGCTGCTTCCCAACCGTCTCTGGACAAGTTCAACCCTGGCGTTAAGAAGCCGACGTGCAGGGTCCCGGGTTTGAGGAAGACCGCGTCTCTGCCGTCCAATCAACCCACTTTGTTGAGCAAGTTTGGTTTTCAGAAAAGGTAGGCTTAGTTTTTAGGTGTTTTAGGGTGTATAAATGTTCATAAACTCCATCATCATCATCATGATCAACCCATAGCCGGCTCACTACAGACGGTTTCCTCTCAGAGTGAGAAGGGTTTTGGCCATAGTCTACCACGCTGGCCATGTGTAGATTGGTAGACTTCACACACCTTTGAGAACATTATGGAGAACTCTCAGGTATGCAGGTTTCCTCACGATGTTTTCATTCACCGTTAAATCAAATAATATTTAATTAATTATAACGCACATAACTCCGAAAAGTTAGAGGTGCGTGCCCGGGATCGAACCCCCGACGTCCGATTAGAAGGCGGATGTCCACTATGCTATCACAGCTACTAGTTTATTTAATAAATTAAAATTTACTAAGTAAATGAACTTTTATCTTTTTCTAGTAGGTAAATAATTAATAATTGTTACTAAAAAAAGTTCTTTTGTGTTTATATAATTTGCTGCAAATCTAAATTAATTTCGGATTCCAGTCTATCCACTAAACAGCTACATATTAAGCTATTAAATAGGCATACTGCCGTACTCAGAGTCGCTTAATCTTTACTTAAGTTTAGTTAAAACGAGACAGAGCTATATCTCACATAAATCTATCTCGTTTTAACTCAATCTTAAGTAACGATTAGCGACTCTGAGTACCGCGGAAAGTATATTAAGTTACCTACAACATTGATGTTTTTGTTTCAGGACAGTATTAAAGAAATAAGAAGAATTGATTTTAATAATTATGGCAGTACAAATCGTTATCGTAAGCGTTACTTGAGTTATTTTATGAAAAAGTGTTTGTTTTTTTTTTTTTTCGACATTGAATCTCTGTTGCCACTTTTTAGAAAGTTTTATTTGAATACTCACTAAGCTTAAATTTGTATCTTCATTAGTTTTCACGATAAAGAAATAGTAAACTTGAAAGCGGGTATAATGCATACATTTTGAGAACTCACTCGCCATGTTTGCTCTGTGTTCAACTGAAACGTTAAACTCGCAATCGTCTCATGGGCTATCACAACTACCCCACACCTTGTTATTCTTTCATACTGCGTGGGAAAGGAAGGATTGACTGACGAACTAATCGCGTTTCAGCGCCTACCCTCTCTTCGTACCACCAAATAGATTGATAAATCGCCCACTGCGCAGGTTCAAGATCGGCGGGGTGATTCGCTAGCTCAGTGCTCAAGATACAGTGCACAGATATGTCCATTGTCCAGATATGCAACTAGCGTGGCCCCCTCAGTCCCTCTCGCTCAAGCAGAGGTACTTACTTGTGAAATGTTATTCCGTCTATTTTACGTTCGCTTCGGCTATTGTAGCAACCCATTATTGCATAATAACTTCAAATACAAAAAACAACAAAACAAATTAATTATTTCTTTAAAATACTTGAGTCAACATAACCTCACTTCATGCTGTTTGCCAAATACTCACGTACAAATACATTTTGGCAAACAAAAAAAGTGGCGACGGTGATAAGGACAAAACATAATCATTTTGTCACGTTCTAATAAGAGCTTAAATGCATTTAGCTATCTCGCTCTAACAGTAAGTGTCACAATAGGGCTACTTCTAATAGTCCTTGTTCTGAGATTCAGTGAAGCAGCAATGTAGAACCAATCAATGTCAAATGAGCTCGGTGGCTATAGTTCAGTGTTGAACACTGAGTTAGCGAATCACCCCGCTAAGCTCTTTTTTTTCGTGACGCCAATTGCTGACGTCATTAAAAATTCAACATGGCGGATGATCTAAGATGGCGGATTAGAATAATTTTAAACTTTATTAAAAAGTGGTGAAAGAAATGCACCTTTGAAGTAAATATGAATGTTTTGTGTTTTACAACCGATTGGTTTGAAATCGTGTCGACAGATCGAAACAGATTGCATTTATTGTTGATATCTCCAGTGTTAATTGTGATAATAATTATTAATTATTACTTAGAATTTTGATTGTTTATTAGAAAGTAATTAAAATGATTGATTTAATACTGTATTTTTTTATGCGATTTTATAATAAGATACCCTAACATTAAAGCTTCTTTTACGTCCCAGCAACACAGTGCGACATTGTGGCATGTCATAAAGCCGCATTAGGGATGATTTATGCTAGACAGCGCCGGGCCCGAGCCGTGCCACGTCCGAGACACAGTTCAGAAAAAGCGCGGGCATGCCATAAAACCGCATTAGGGATGACTTATAGACACACAGATCAGAAAATGTATGAAGTTACATTGACATGCCATGTTCCGTCCGTTTACGTTTACGTTTCTTCATACAAAACTGCAATCCGTGGATCGTCTGTGCGTCGGACGTTCCTCGAACGTGGCACGGTCTAGCATAAATCATCCCAAAGTCGACAACCGATAGAAATTGGGATCCCAAATTGCTGCAATGGCGACCTCACACCGGAAAACGCAGCGTTGGAAGACCCCTCACTAGCTGGACAAACAGTCCTCAGATTCAGGCAGCGCTAGACCGTGGTGTGTGGAAGTCCCTACAAGACACCTATGCCCAGCTGTGGACGTCTATCGGTTGGTGATGATAATAAAACAGTGTCCCTACCGCGGTTATTTGACAGCTACAATGTTACGATCGCAATCATCTCTGATTGGTTAATGCTCGCTCACTATTGGCCACAATGCATTGTTGCAACAAGAATCGCACAAATTCAGCCAATCAGAACAATTGAGATTGTAATAATGATTGAAGCAGCTTTTAGACAATCGCCCTACCGCATAACTATCTATAATGAGCGACAGGTCGAGATGGCAAACGGGGAGGGAACGCCACACAGGCCCAAGCTAACCCGGTGCGAGCGAGTGCAGATAACGTGCGGGTATGAGGCGGGGCGTCCCACCGCCTTATACTCCGATTGCCCTCTCGACCTGTCGCGTGCTATATACTCAGTAATTTCAAATGTAGGTAGCGAGAATAATACGTAGTCTGCAGACTCGTATCGGAGTCTCCGGGTACTAGGCAGCCAATCCGATCTATGCATTTCATGTCCTACTCAACAGAGCCAGTTTTTTTAGAAAAATAGTTCCATACTAATATTATAAATGCCAAAGTGTGTCTGTCTCTCTGTCTGCTAGCTTTTCACGGTCTAACAGTTCAACCGATTTTGATGAAATTTGGTACAAAGTTAACTTACGTTCCGGGGAAGGACATAGGCTACTTTTCATCCTGGAAAATTAAAGAGTTACCACGGGATTTTTAAAAACCTAAATCCACGCGGACGGAAGTCGCGGGCATCAGCTAGTTAAGTAAATATTATCAACAAATCATAAAAAGGTTGACTCGAAACATACTACACAACACAACAAGAGATTGCTATTCACCTACCTTATATAATTTATTATAATTATTACGATTTAAATCAGGTCCAACCCTTTCCATTCACACAGCTAGGTAGGGAAGTACATTCGATCCACAAAGGATATGAATCTCATTACAAATAGGTACACAGTTATCACAACAATCTTTTGTGTAAAGCAACATTTCCGACACCCCATAAATACGTTGATACGGTTGATATCAAAAGAAGTGTGCGACCCTCGTTAAAAAAGGCATTATACAAGTGACGTTTCTTTTATCAGATTAATTTTAAATATTGTGGTTGTTGGTCTCAGGTGTGTTGTATAGAGAGCGCGGTCACAGATACTATTGTAACAAAGAGTTCTAGCTTATAATATAAGGAGACCACCGGTTATGGAATCATACAATTTTATAGACCTCATACCTCATAGTACGGTCCACCCGGTCCACCTTTAAAATAAGGACTAAAATCGTATTTTAGACATGACAGTTCACATGGCACGTGATGTGTTCAGTTCACGTGACACATAAAGTTAAAATGGCGCGTGAGAACTCATTTTGTACGCATTAGATATAGATATACTTTTTAAATATTTAAATTTGTAGCTAATACCTATCTACCCGTTAATTACATCCATTAACATTCAACCAGAGTGAAATTAAATTGTTCTCGACTGGATGTTACCATTGTTGAGTGCTCGGTTAATTTGAATATACTCCACTTAGACTTACACGGTAATTACAATTTTCACAGGACTTAAAAACCTAAATCCACGCGGACGAATTCGCGGGCATCAGCTACCTATTCATTATATAGAAATAGTTGTAGGTACGTAATGTACCTACAGTATAAGTACTTATCTTCCAACATATACCTACCTACCTAATAATAATTAATCTATTCGCGCTTAGAAGCTTATTCGCGCGACTTCGTCCGCGTGGACTACACAAAATTGAAACCCCTATTTTACCCTTTTAGGAGTTGGATTTTCAAAATTTTTTTCTTAGCGGATGTCTACGTCATAATAGTGCATGCCAAATTTCAGCCCGATCCGTCCTGTAGAGAGCTGTGCGTTGATAGATCAGTCAGTCAGTTAGTCCGCTTTTTCTATATTTGTAAGAAAATCAATTTGAAAGAAAATGTGTACGGAAAATTCCAGTATTAAGGACTATTTTGGCTTCAACTGCAGTCTTTTTACGTAAGTAAGGAGGTACGCAAACAGGTAAACAATCGCTCTGCTCCGTCATCATACCTGAGACCTGAGCCCAGAAATTAAAGTAAAGCGAACTCATTTACGCGGGCTATATTGTTTATTATAAACGAAGCAAATCCATCTCCCTCCTCGAATGAATTGTGCCACTTAATAAAGATCTTCGTCGCCCCAGGAGAGCTGGGGCTTAAGTAATTAATAATATTGAAGTTTTAAAGCCTGGCTTACACCACCACATATCATCCAATATTTTAATTAAATGTGGCAATTCATTTTTTATATTAAAATGCAAACAATAAGTGCTTTTGCAAAGAATATTTTTGACGGCCTAAGAGATTTGGGCGTCAATCAAAAGCGGCTAACTAGGTATTTGCTACAAAATAAGGACGTAAGTATTTTTCAACCTTGTTGAGATGTAACGGAAAAGTGCACATTCAGTCAACACTTGTTACACACGCAATATGTAGGTGTGACTCAACGGGACAACAATTTCAAAAAATTGGCCATTAACAGTGTTACTCAACGGGACAATTAAAAAAAATCCCATTGAGTCACACCCCCGGGCCACGTGTGTAACACTGTGACTCAACGGGATTTTTTAAAAATTGTTATGAATAACTCATAAGCACGAGTGCACGGCCCAAGGTTGTATGTGGCATTTCGTTCCTCTACTCTCTCTACTTCAATCATAGGTACATTATTGTCAAAGATTAAAAAATCACGGTGTCGACCAATTAACTGGGCGCCCAAGAATATCCACTTCGATCGAACTAAGCATATAATAGACGTAAATGTATATTCTCGTCTTCGGCCCCGGGTCAATTCCGCTCCGTTATAAACTGTATTAATTCAGGCAGATATATTCAAACTTCATCCAAGAGTCATTGATATGCAAACATGACGTCTCAATTGTAGAACCCGTAATTCCTATCCGTATTCTGCCTCGGACGAGTTGAGCTATCACACCGAACACACGCTTCTATTCAGATGCTGGATAGCTTTCCGATGAATTTGCATTGAGATTTTGAGAGGCTAAGAAAGAGCACCTAGGTATATAAGTGTTAGTATCTTCGAGTCATGTCACCTCGGCATGTTACCTAGGTGGTATAATTAAACCTTTTTTTGCCTTTTCATACTTATTCAAACCTTCAAATGTTTTAACCTGGTGGTCGTTTTTCTCTAGGGGAAACTAGGTATAGATCCCGACAGGTCGATATGGCAATCGGGGCGGGACCGCCCCGCCTCATACCCCGATTGCCATCTCGACCCGTCGTGTACTACTTTTCAGGTTCAGATTCAGATTCAGATTTATTTATTTGCTTTCATGTACATTTACATTTATTGATGGTGGGTGCTTAAAGCTAAAAGCTAATTACATGAGACCCTGTCAGGGTATTGCAAATACAATTTTAGGTACAATAAAATGATAAATATTAAAGATACTTTAAGAATAGGATTAAAATTATTAAAATTATCATTACTAGATATTAAATATTATTCATTTGCATGCATATTATTATATTTTGAGAATGTTGACTAGAATTTATTATAAAGCAAGATTAGTACAAAATAAAAATAAGGTCAAAGTATAGTAGTATTAAATAATTGCTGCCATGGTCTGATTAAGTCTCTGTCAATAGAATAAAATATTTAAAAATAGTTACCTACTGTAAGAATTTAATTTAGTTATGGTTATTTTGCAATTATTTAATCTTACAAGGTCTTATAGTTAAATGTCAATATCAGATGTCATTTACAGGTGCGTCACGCTATTGAGGTTTATGCAGTTAGAAATTCTTGTATATCATAAAAGCATTTTTGTAGTACCCATTGTTTTAATTTTCTCTGGTGGGACTTCTTTTGTTTCTTCTTTAATGTCGTTGGGAAGTTTGTTATAAATAATGATTGATCTGTAATACGGGCTGCTACGGCGTATTATTTGTAAGCTGTAATGTAAAGGTTGCTTCTCCGCTGTCAAAACCACACAAATAAAACAGCTGTTTTGGCTTCAAAACTTAACAGTATCTAGTATTCAGTTTACATTTCATAAAACACAGTCCAACTAATATCCATTACTTCAGTTAAATTAAGCCTTATTTTGCGTGACATCGTTCGCCTTCCTTATTTAAGAATTAGGGAGCGGTTACCTACTGCTCTGTAATTATGTGGCTCGACAAATTGCATATTTCTTCCCCTAAGATACGGAGAAGGATCAACCGTCAAATACGAGTAGGTATATTTTATTTAATGTTTGATGTGGCTTTTTCGTGATCTTATTATTTTGTACTTGGGGAACGCTACATTTTAAGGCGTAGGTACGCTAACATTGGCGCGGGTGCAGGGAGCGGGTGCCCGTTCCCGTGTTCAGTAGTGCGCCGGCGATGGGTTGAGACTCGAAATGATGATGAGATTAATAATTAATAGGATTAGACTAGAGTTGGAATAGAAAACTAAGTTTTCACTATGATTTTTCGGAAAATATCGAAAACAGACGGCCATTTTTTACAGCATGCTTAATAATACAAGCATGTAGGTATGTAGTCTGTACCTACCGTTACGTCCATCCTATATTTTAGTTCTATATAGTATCTTTGAGAAAAATTAATAATGATTTTTAACTAAAATACACTAGGTACATACTACATTACATATTTTTACAATACTAACAACATAAGTATGTGTTCCGGAAACAAGTGCGCCACAGTTATACACAATCTGTTGTTTGTGGACCACAGACAAACGTCATTCAGTTATTTATGGCGGGATTATTTTCCCGCGCGCGGCGACCAACATGGCGCCCAGCGGGCTAAGCCGGTGATTTAAACATACAGCCCTATCTATCGATTTAGTAAAACGTGAAAGTAATTAATCATGTTACAGCCTCCTTTTGAAACGCGTAAAGTGCCTTAAGCGATGAATAGAAACGATAAATAAAAGTTTAAAAAGGCGATCAAAAATGAAAGATTAGAAAAATGTTAAGTAACGTGAATAAAAGTTATGGGACGAGCTACATAATAATATTATACATACCTAGTTTTTTTAGCTGAAAGTTTGTACTTAATTTTATATAAATTCTTCCATTTTCAGTCGTTTTAGATTAAATATTACCTTATGCGTCAAAAAAGTATAGTAGTTAAATAAGTAGGTAATACCTATTGTCGTAGAAAAATTCACTCGTCTGACGATTAATCGGAATTTTTACCTACGAACATTCGGAGTTTGAGTAGAAATAATTTGGTCATCGATACGCAAACTAACTTCAATCTTCTTCAAAAAAACTTCAATCGGACGATTGCAGTAGAAGTTAGAATAGAAGCTGCCTACCCATTATAACTAATTCATAGATGGAGAAGAGACGAGAGACCCCCCTCGGCGTCACCTGAGTGGCATAATCTAAACAAGCGTGTTAAGAAAGGAATACGATTTGACCTCCGGCGCTACAACACTTGCAATATTCAAAATACAATCGAACGGAACCGAGGATCAAAGGTGTTTACTAAACGACTTGAGAGGAGCCACTTGACAAAGCTGAGGACGCCTCACGGAAAGAGAATCGTTCGATCTCCTTCAACACCGAAGGAGATCGAACGATTTTATGAACAGCTGTACTCTTCTCAGGCTCCTAAAACGGCTCAAAGCACGAACGACAAACGAGCGACCTTGACACGCCACTACACCGAGGATATTCCAGAAATTGACATTGGCGAGATGCGAATAGCCCTCAAACAACTCAGTAACAACAAGGCGCCGGGTGATGACGGCATTACATCAGAACTCCTACGTGCGGGAGGTACTCCTGTACTGAAAGAGCTTAAGGAGCTGTTTAATGACGTCATCATGAACGGCCGAAAACATGGAGCAAGAGTGTAGTAATCCTTTTCTTTAAAAAAGGAGATAAGGAGCTATTAAAGAACTACCGGCCCATCTCACTCTTGAGCCATGTTTATAAGTTGTTTTCGAGGGTTCTTACAAATCGCCTCGCCCGAAGACTTGATGAGTTTCAACCTCCGGAACAGGCTGGGTTTCGAAAAGGGTACAGTACCGTAGACCACATACACACCTTAAGGCAGATTATACAGAAGACAGAAGAATATAATCTCCCACTCTGTCTTGCCTTTGTGGACTACGAGAAAGCCTTCGACTCTTATCGAAACTTGGGCTGTTCTGGAATCATTGCAATGATGCCAGGTCGATTGGCGGTATATTGAGGTGTTGAGATGTATTTATGACTTTGCGTCAATGACCGTCCAAATCCAGTCTCAGCAGACAAAACCTATCAGCTTGCGAAGGGGCGTTAGACAGGGGGATGTAGTATCTCCAAAACTGTTTAACAGTGCTCTGGAAGACCTCTTCAAAACGCTGGACTGGAAAGGACGAGGACTTAATATAAATGGCGAGTACATCTCACATCTACGGTTCGCTGATGACGTGGTTATTCTAGCAGAAACTCCGCAAGATCTCGAGGAGATGCTGAGTAACCTAAGCCACTCTTCCAGACGTATCGGTCTCGGGATAAACTTGGACAAAACAAAGATAATGTTCAATCAACACGTTGTCCCGTCACCGATGAGCGTCGAAAATGTTGGCATCGAAATTGTTTCACAATACAATTACCTTGGCCAAACAATTCAATTAGGCAGAAGCAATTTCGACGAGGAAGCCAACAGAAGAATTCGGCTAGGTTGGGCAGCTTTTGGGAAATTGAGTCAAGTCTTCTCATCGTCAATTCCTCAGTGCCTCAAGACGAAAGTCTTTAACCAGTGTGTTCTTCCCGTCCTCACCTATGGTGCTGAAACGTGGACACTAACAAACGGCCTTGTTCACAAATTCAAAGTAGCTCAGCGAGCTATGGAGAGGGCTATGTTAGGAGTTTCCTTGAGGGACAAGATCAGAAATGAGGAGATCCGCAGGAGAACCAAGGTCACTGACATAGCCCAAACTATTAGCAAGCTGAAGTGGCAGTGGGCAGGTCATGCCTGTCGTAGAGGCGATGGCCGTTGGAGCCGGAAAGTCCTTGAGTGGAGACCGCGTTTAAGCAAGCGTAGTGTGGGACGCCCTCCAGCACGATGGACCGACGATATAAAGAGGCTGGCGGGAAGTAGCTGGATGAGGAAGGCTGAGGACCGGGTGTGGTGGCGCTCTTTAGGGAATGCCTATGTCCAACAGTGGACGTCCACAGGCTGATGATGATGATGATAGTTCGGGAGCTGACGTCTGTACTACTTACTATTTGTTTAATACTTCATAACCGATCTAAATTCATGAACATACACTACTTACCTAAAGTAAAGTAAAGTAGGTAAGTTCATGAATGTTTTATCATTATGTTATAAGTCCCGCAAATTGATAAGGCGCGTGGCCGCCATTTAAGTGACGTCAGCACTAGACTGAAGTTTCGAGCGAATGGTATATTTTTATTTCGACTGACGTCAAAATGACGTCATTTCGATGTTAATGAGACATGGTTCCAGCGCAATAACAATTTGCGGGACTTATACATTGGAAAGTGATGTGCAACTTAACATAGAGCAAGTAGGTGGGTACTCTATTAAATTTGCTTTGATTGAAGAAAGAATTCTGGAAATATTATCAAAATCCCTTAGAGTAGAGATTTTCGCCTATAAACTTTAAACTGAAAGCCTCATAAAGCCCATGATTAATCTCCTCATAACCTCGAAACGTTGTATCTGCAATACATACATGGCATTCTAATTAATAGCCAGCAATACGTTTTCATTGAGCCAATTTGTGTTGACGCAATACTTAGGTAATGAGATTATCTTGATAACAATGTTACTTGGAAAGACGTGTCTCGAATAAGGTTATTTCTTAATAGGTTTAGTGGACAACAAGCTTTTGTGGTGGCGGGTTTTGTAGGTAAATAATTCTTATGTAGTGGATTCATAAAAAAACTTTGTTTTCTTTAAGCCACTGCATTTTTCACGTCGTAATAAAACTGCCTGTCGTAATAAAAAATATTTAGGGGAGGGGAAATAAAAAAATCAATTAAGTATATCGCCTCACATAAATTTATTTCTTCATATACATTATGTATAATTTTGCGAATCCATCGTGTCCCGAGACGCAGCGCGGGAAAATTTAATTCTTTTTATAAAATAATCATCGTCTACGAACTCCTACTAAATACATTCACACACCGTCCCACCATATTGCGTCCGCCATTTTAATTTTTGCATTAAAATATATTGAAGCTATGGTAACACGGTACCAACATTAGCAATTCAAAATATACAAAACGCAAGGCGGCTACTTGATTCCGGATTGCAACATTGAATACATTAAAAATAATGCAATTTAACATGTACATTTTTAAGTTAATTACATCTGGGGGAACTAAAATTATTATGTTCGAAAAGTAAACATCTCGTTTAAATATATTTGTCGATTTTATTAATTTCTTATTGTTTATAAAAATACATAACCTACATTTTTGTTTTTGGCAAAAATAATCTTCCTATAACACTGTTTAGGTTTATTCACCATATAGAAAAAAAACAATAATTTTGGTTCCCCACTTAACCAGACACTGTCAAATTACTTAAACTTAATACTTACTATAATAAAAGAAAATTACAATTACAAAATCTGTATGAAAATCATCATTATAGTTCATATAGTATCTAGCTGCATAGAAGACAAAAATTACATAATAAAAATTAATAAAGAACACATGGAAAAACGTAGTAAATCAGTCTTTTACATACATACAACTTAACATTGGATACGAACTTGATTTGCATTTAACACATTATTTTGTACTAAAAATGGAATTACATACATACAGCACCTCTTTATGGCATAATGGTTTTGGTTAAGTATTCGTATTACCAATACTGTATCAAATCACGACCTAAGGAAAATTCACACTTAAGAATTACATTTTAATATGAACACTGTCTACAAGTTGTAGAAAAATAACGTTATCTAGCTAAAAAGTACTATTACTATTATATTTTTTTCAATATTTCCTACTTGCAGTACTGTTATTTGTTGCAGTATTGGTGATACGTAACATTTTTATAATAATAATTGCACTGCTGATTACTAATATTCTACACAACATGAAAAAATAAAATTAAAAGTGATGGATTTTTATGTAATTATTTTACAGGTCGGTAGTGTGCGTCAATTTTTTTAGTGTTAAAAGTTTTACGTAAAAATGTTATTTAATATAATTTTGTAAATTAAAAAAAGATATTAAAAAAAATTAATTTACTGATTTTTGATGTTTTAATTACCGATTTACATAATATAACCATTATATATATATATATATATATATAACGTTAGTTGTAAAGACACAAACAAATATTCCGAGTTCCACACAAATTAATATGGTTTAAATGGTCTTAATACATGTTTTACCATAAAGTAGATTAAAAAAGCAAATAAAGTAGTTCTTTAAATGTATGAACACGAAAATGGCATTTACAACAAGTGTAAAAAAATATGTGTGGCACATTTTACGTGAAGTATGATTGTTAAATCATAATAATAAATTAAGTTTTGAGAAAAATCGGTAAATCAATTTTTAGGATCATATTTATATTAAGGTATTTAACAGAGATTAATTTTAAAAGTGTTTTAAAAGCTTAAGAGGCTGAAAGAAAAGGCTAGGCAAAACTAAGGCTCCCCCAATTTATAGCCTAAGATCCCATGTCATGTCTGGAAGGAGGTATTCAATGAAAGAAGAATACTTTCTAGATAAAATACCTCTCTCAATTTAGTTGTGGGCTCTTAGAGTATATTTCTTCTAGCGTGTAAGCAAACCTGATTACATATGCGATTCATCAACGAGTATTAAATTTTCACTATAACCTCAATTTAACAATAATTTCCATTAAAACCTACGTTTTCGATTATCGATACATCTTAAGTTTTATTATAACTACGTGAACGATTGGCAGTTGACGTCGACCGTGTTATCCGATCAAGTAAAAATGTCCGTACGCCATAGACAAAACGAGTAGAAATAGAATCGGGTCGTGGCAGTTAACACTGTCATCTTTACAGTTGTATAGTTGATTAGAGAAAATGCAGTACAAAAAATCAATATTGTTTGTGATAGTAATAGATGATTATAATTTTCAAATACCTGCAGCAAAATTGATAATATTTACCGTTTCGTTTATGGTGTATCTGTCGGACAAATTTAATAGATCATTTTTCAAGTTTCGCAGACCGCATCATATTACGTTATTAAATCTAAGTTAAAAGCTCAACTTTAACTTACACGTAGATCGATATAAGGTATAGATTGTATAAAACGAGTGGAAAACCTAATAACCTTAATACGATACTGGGCAAAGGGTTATTGTAAAAGGTTAAACAATTCTACACTTAAAGATAGCTTAAAATAGTATGAAGGGTGTCATAGCCGGAAAAAATAATATGCGCAAGATTTATTTAACTAATTAAATAATAAATAGATAGATAGGGCGATCGCATTTTTTTCTTAGAACGATACACTTCTGTTTTTAGAAAGACAAAAATAATCAAGCAGTTAACAATAGGTATTAAAAATTCTTTTGTCTATAAATGTGACTCAGAATTTCTTTTACTAGGCATCATCGATAAATTTACTCGACTACACCATTCTAATAGTTTAGATTCGATTCATATTCGAATCATCTCCTTACAATTTCATTAAAACATTACAACACACCGACAAAACATTTTTTTTCTACCTAACAAATAGATATGTCATCGAATCACCGTCTTCACTAATGGGGGCAGTGATGTTAAAAATATTCCCTTAATCTATTTAGTTATGTAAATAAAAACAATAAAATGCCTAGCTGAGAAACTCAACGGCCTACTATCAACTTTTTACAAATCACGAAAGTTTTGTTAAATATGCATTAGAATTATTTACCTACGATAAGTTTCTTCGGTCTTGAATTGACACGAAATAATTGTTGATAGTAAACACATTGGTCCATTTTTATGGCGAATTCTATTTAAGGATGATTTTAAAAACTGTAGCATGGAATGGGCAAGACAAACAGGTAGATATACTTTTACGCAAATCAAAATGTAAAATCAGAGCTATTTACATAAAATTTCATATCCACTACGCACATGACAGAATTTCACACGACACAGCCGATTCGTCCTAAAAAGTTTGTTATATTGCATTAATGAAACATGTTTGTTATCACAAAATTTACACTACTAAACGTATTTAACACCCGATATGAAAAATAAACTTCTAATTACAGCTGCAATAACTATTTTTACACTTTTACAATATAATGTCGTATAAGATATATCATGTGATGATCAGAGTAAAACATCATAATTGTCGCATAACGTCCTCTAAGCGCACTGAGTCAATTCTAATTTACCAGGACTAGTGCACGAATTCTTCAAGACTTTTATAGCCAGTCCAAATTGTATATAAAAAAAATATTCGTACTTTTTGCACGTTTAAGTTTAAAAAAAATATATGGAGCGGTATAAAAACCTGGAAAAGTAGTCCACTAGCTCTTGGTCTATAATAATTACATGTTATATGTATTTTGCTAAATTATGTATTCGGCGGAACAATTAATTAACCGGTTAATTTTTAAATAGTGTACCATCACGAAATTCTTATTTTTTTTCTGAAATTTAAATGCATCGAACTTTTGTTTTTCCAATAATTTAACGTTTATAATGTTCCATATTTAAAAATAGCACGAACAGCAGCGCATAAAAATTCCTTTTTTATCTATGGTAGTAAGATATAAGCTGAACACACATTACTACTAAACGATACATGCACTTGTTACGTATTTTTTGTTTAGTTAAAATCCAAATGACTTTCGCAAGCGCCGAAAATACGGTGTAGGTATGCTGATAACCTCATCTGCATTTTTAACGTACTGAAAAATTAGTTGCGTTTGGCGATGTAATGTGCAGTCTGCTTAAAAGTTCTTTTTTATCTATGGTAGTTAGATATAGGGTTATTCAATAAAGAGTTTATTAAAGATATTTACCCTTCCGATTCACAATCATGTTTGCAATAACTGGTCGCATTCGTAAATATACATCATAAGTAACTTTTCCTAGGCACTGATACGTGATAGCCTCATAAGGTATACAACATTTTGTGAACAAATGTGGGTTATATAATATAATCAATTTGAGAAAAACTGCGCCTTCTTGTAATTTTAACCCTGCCGTTTTTTCTAATTATATTTAGGTATGAATTAATTTTTAAAAGAAAGTTCATTTTCCCTTAATATTCATTTAGAAATTGTCAACTTTGTTAAAATGACGTTTTAAACGTTATCTTCATCAAGACATTCATATGATTACTTTGCTTTAGAAATATGCTAAAATCTCAAAATTATTACAAAGTTGGCAATGTTTCTAAGTAATCTAACTGTAAAGACCTATAAACCACTCTCCATTAAATCTTAGTAAAGTGCGTTTTACGTCAATTCCATCAACAAATGTCACAATAATATCTACGTAGCCATTATTCAAATTATTTATGAAAAGGTCAAAATTAAACTGTCATTATTATTATATAATATTTAAAATATTAAAATCATATTTTATTCATGACGTACCTAAAATTATGTTAAATGTGTAGGCTATCAACACTCAACAGTAGTTTAACTATAGGTCTTATGTAGCAATTATACAAACATTAAATGTTGCGTGTTGTTAAAACTGTATAATAATATTATGTAGGTATGATAAACCTATTATGTAAGATAGGCATCGTAGTTCTTTTTAATTTAATTTTTTAATGTGCTACTAGGTATAGGTCACGGTAAATACACGTCAAATATCTACGGTACATTTTTATATTTTTAAGAATTTTAATTGTAGGTATAACGAATTTGTATTTTGTATGGTTTCAATCAGTTATTACTGGGTTCAATTAAAAAATTACAATTGTTTCCAATTAAACAACAATAGTCATCAATTCTTCAGGCAATTTTAATTTCGATTATGTTGTAGAATTTACCATCTAAAATTTAAAATACGAACGATCTGTCACATTTACACAGATTAACAACACGCTTTGATGGAATGTCAAAGGACCATAGACAATTGTTTCTCTAAGGCGATATGCATACACCTACACGGCAGGGTTTGCTAAGGGTTAGTTTAGACGAGTATGTCTCAGCGTCAGTTGGCGTAGTGGTCGAACGATCCGAGGTACTCCAGCGCAGCGCGGTAGCAGAATTCGTACTGGTCCTATGACAAAAAAACACCGATTGTAATACATTTTTATTCGAAGATAAAAAAGAGTTTTATTGTCAAGCGGCCAGTGCGTGCAAACAAGTAGTCCAATCTCAATTTACAACAGTATCAGAGTGAACTAGAGTGAGGAAACTCTCGATTTGATCTTGAAATCGACATCTATCAAATATTAGGCTAGGGGTGGGGTGACGTGGAATCAAAGCAGTCGTACACCTCGTATTCAGATTGGATTACCTACTTGTTTTGCACGCACTCATCATCATCATGATCAAATAAATAAATAAACCCATCGCCGGCCCACTACTGTACACGGGTCTCCGACCAGTATGAGAAGTTTGGCTATAGTCCACCACGCCGGACATGTCCGGATTGGAAGACTTCACACATTTTTGAGAACATTATGGAGAACTGAATATTATGCAGGTTTCCTCACGATGTTTTCCTTCGCGTTTTGCTGTGTTTAAAGTAAGTGATATTTAATTTCATAAAATGCACATAATTTCAAAAAGTCAGGAGGCGCGTGCCTGGGACGCGCGACGGACCACTTACGAGGCGGACGGACGACTTAACCAGATAGGCTATTGGGCTATAACGACTGACGCACTCACTATTCTATCTGTACTGTTCGCAATTCACATCTTCCAATTTACTGCGGGGTGAGGGCTTAGAGACACGACCTTTGTACGGTGTAAGCTAATTCCATTAAAAATAATTACTTAGCCGATACGAGGAATTTACAGCTTTCAAAGGCGCGAGGTATTCCCAGCGGAAAGTGAATTCGGGCTAGGGTTGTCACGCGTTTATCGTAGCATATACTAGTTGTTTATGTCTAAAATATTTTGATATAATCCTGGAGTAGTCCAGGCCTGAAATAAAGCGATATGGCCGACTATTATTGGAAGGCCGAGGCGAAGCCGAAGACTTCTCAAGTAATTTTTATACTAAACTAAGTTAAGACTTTTTGTGATGTGTGTCTTTCTAATGTGGTACTAATAAGGCTTTTTTATTAGCACAATTTTCATATACTTACGTGGAAAAGTGTGAAACTACGATTAAGATTAGTATTTTTTCGGTAAAATTCACTAGAATGAGAAATAATACCATACGTATTTTACGCAAGTGTTTTTTAAAGTCAGGATAAATTATAGAAACAAAACATAAGCGATATTATAATAAATGTGACAACCCTATTTCAGGCCTTTATAAGTAAAATTAAATTGAGCTTCCCCTACTTTTGTAGAAGCAACATTGATTGAAAAAAGATTATTGCTAAGCTGCTGAGTCACTAACAGGTACTCGTATTTATAGATTGTATAATGTTATTATCGCTGTAGAAAATCTTCGTCGGTATTTATTTTAGATCGCGACCGTTGTTGTACCTATTCAAAACTATCAAACGAATGTAGGTCTGATAGTTTTGGTCTAGATGATTTGTGACATAAGTGGAGAAGAAATTATCCATCTTAGTTTCTTCTCCACTTGTGTCACAATCAAGCTCCAATGCCGATTCGATTCTTTAGAATCACAGACCTAGAATAATTCATCTGATAATTTTGAATAGTTTAATGCATTAAACCTTTTCCACCTGGAAAGATAGGATGAAACTTGACTATTCAAATGAATCTTTATCTCATTAAAAATATCATATCTTTAGGTAATTAAACTATTCAAATGAATCTTTCATATCCTTCCAGGTTGAAGGATATGAAAGATTCGTTAAATACCTAATTTGTTTCTACGCGGCATCATTTCAGCATGCTAAATAATTGTTTGCCTATAAAAGCCGAGTCCGTCTGAATTTGATAGTAGGTAATCCCATCTCAACATTATATTAATTCCTAGGAGTGCGCATAATTACTCATACGCACGAAAGGCGAGTCGAGATAGGAGACGGGAGGCGAGATGTCTATTCACATTATCATTCATCTCGTGTCGTCTTGCACTCGCGCAGTGGCGAATTTATGCGCAGGTTACGTTCTGTTAGTCGTTGATATAGGGGACTAAAGGATGAAAATAGAGTCAGTCGTGTGGCGCCAGACGGCTCAATAATTGTAGTATGTTTCTTGTGTGACTGAGTGAGTGAAATTATAACATTAACTCAAACAGTGGTTATCCTAAAGAAGCCAAAGTAGTCGGCCCAATATGTAATTAAATGCACGGCTAAGACTTCCCTCGTTAAGAGCGTTACCTCAGTTTGCACCATGGCGGGGCGTTGCGTGCGCAGCGTGCGTACGGTCTGGAACACGTCCACTACGCCCTCGTACTGCATGCGCTCGAGCACCGTCGACAGCGTTATGAACACGCCCGTACGGCCGACGCCAGCACTACAAAAAAATTAGTACTAAGTTGGGAAACTAGGAAGACTGATGATCTCAAGCGAGTCGCAGGGAGCTGCTTAGATAGGAGCGGTGCAAGATCGTGGTTTGTTTTAATTTCTATAAGACACCTATGTGCAGCAATTTAAGAAATACTTAAACGTTTTTCTTTTTTTCTTCCATTCTTTCTTTCTTCGGTTGACGTTTATGTTACAGCGACTTAGTAGAAAAGTAAATAATGCACTGGAGATTACATTGATTAATATTAATTACTGTTGACGGCGTTGGTCAAAATATAACGTTACAAAATCTGCGGCCAAGAAACTCGACAAGTAACGACGACGAGGCTTAGTAAGTTTAGTCTGTAATTTACAAATGCAGAATAAAATTTAAAAGGGAAACGAATGTTAACACTTACGAACGATACTAATAAGATCCATAATATGGAATATGGATCCTAATACAACTACGACCACGATCCAAACGTGAAAGTAGAAATACATGTTATACTTTGCACAAAACCCACCTGCAGTGTACTGTGATAGGACCATCCTGTCCAAACTGTTCTTTAGTCTTGTGGACTTGGCCGAGGAAGTCGATGAAGCCTTCACCACTCTTGGGCACGCCTTGTTCAGGCCAGTCCGTGAATTGGAACTGACGGACCGTCCTCGACGCCCCGTCGCGAGCGTCTGTGACCTGCATCAAAATAATAATAAGTTAATAAATTAAAAATTTATTAGCAAAAAAATTGTTACACAAGTTAAATTAACAATTCTCTAAAATAAACTTAAATCTAAATTAAAACTAAAAAACCGGCCAAGTGCGAGTCAGGCTCGCGCAATGAGGGTTCCTTACTACAGTCGAATGTTTTTTCGACATTTTCGTTTAAGAATGTACAGGTGAAGACCTTTCATATGATACCCCACTTGATATACCTAGTCACTAACTTCGAAAGTTGAAAATTCTAATTATTAGTTCATGACCACAATTTAATTTTTTTTGTGTGATCTAACCCTAAATTCACGGTTTTCAGATTTTTCCCCAAATGTCAGCTATAAGACCTACCTACCTGTCAAATTTTATGATTCTAGGTCAACGGGAAGTACCCTGTAGGTTTCTTGACAGACAGACGGACAGACAGACAGACAGACAGACAGACAGACAGACAGACAACAAAGTGATCCTATAAGGGTTCCGTTTTTCCTTTTGAGGTACGGAACCCTAAAAAGAATATTTTAAATTAAAAATGGGCCGAATTGAGAACCACCTTCTTTTTGAAAGTCGGTTAAAAACTAAAATAAATTAAATTGAATCTAAAATCTCATCGAGACCACCGCAGCGAGGAATTGTACCCAAGATGCTGGTAGCATTGCCCCTTTGGAGGGCCAAACTAATTCTTTGCCATCTGTCGGGTCCCCGGATGACTCGATAACCGTTTTTGAAATTTCATCTCGAGCCCTCGGGCCCCATGTCAAAAGGCACAAAATATGAAATAAATAATAATTTAAACAGGAAGACGAGACGTTATCCACGGTTATGTAAATTACCTTGAATTCTCTCAAGATGTACTGTGGCATATTGTACTCGGCGATAGGATCAACGACAAAGCACTGGTATCGAACAGAGCGGTCCGAAGGCCAATATTGGTGACATTTTTCCTGTAATAAAATAGTAATATTCAAAATGGGTTCAAAAACGTCAAGTATTAAAATTAAAGAATTAGCAGCAACTTACTCTGCCCATCTCCTTCAATTTAGTAAGCATAACGATGATGGTCGAATTGTGCTCCCAAAGCATTCGCCAGAAATCATCTGTCGTATCAGGCAATGGGCCTTGAGTGGCAATGTAGGCGGCCCTATATCTGTATCCATCAACAAACGAAGCATTGATATAATCTGAGCCATCCCGCGGAGTCAAGCAGACTCGGGTAGACTCGTATGGCAAGATGTGCACCAGTCTATTCTTGTGTTTATTGCATGGCAAGCTAGCGGACACAAATCGGCTAGAATCGGCTTTCATATTTGCGAGCTTTTTAAATTCCAATTCCATTCCAGTTATATTCTCGATCGTATCGATTCGCATCAGTTTCTGAATGTGCGAATGCAAATTACGAGCTGGCACTTCGGTGTCTCCGCAAATAACAGCTTCGAGTAAGGCATCATGGATAAAAATGTACTGGTCTTCTGTTTGCACCATGTAGTTTCGTTGAGCTCGTAAACAAGTCACGTGGCCATAGATGTCTACAGTGCGTTCGTGCCTGGCTCTTTCGAGCATAGAGTCGATAACAATAAAGCATCCCGTACGCCCGACTCCAGCAGAGCAGTGCACGACTAAAGGACCGGCATCAGGAGGGTTCAAAGCACGAACACGGCGTAGAAATTGCAAGAAAGGAGCTGGATGATCAGGTACTCCGTGATCGGGCCACGCAGTGAACTGAAGTTGCTTAATTTCTCGACGCTCAGCTCCCCCGTTTCGAGTCACTTGGAATGTTCTAATACAATAAGTGGCAAGTTCCTGAACTTCTGCGATGGTAACCGTCATCATACCATACGACTCGCTGCCTCGGCTTGGCCAATATTGATCGCACTTAATTCTCGTCCTCTCTTCTAACTTTGTCATCATTACTATTGTGGACGTTCGTAGTTCCCAGCACATTCGCCAGAAATCTGCAAACGTTTCTTGAAGTGGCCCTTGTGTGGCGACGTACGCATTATGTTTGCGGTAACCATCACAATAGTTGGCATTAATGTAATCGCTTCCAAGAATTCCATCGATTGG
Organism: Maniola hyperantus; assembly: GCF_902806685.2. Classification (NCBI taxonomy): domain Eukaryota; kingdom Metazoa; phylum Arthropoda; class Insecta; order Lepidoptera; family Nymphalidae; genus Maniola; species Maniola hyperantus. Next base: position 10,949,362 of record NC_048549.1, read on the forward strand.
TTGCAGAATGACGCGACTGTGGTCGTATGCAATTACATTGGCGTAGCGGTTCTTGGGCTTATTTACTTCCATGTTAGAGTGATCCCATGTGAATTGTTGACCAGGTTCTATACTCTCATACTCCTGAGAGAATTTCAGGTTGTCATTAGCTTTTAGCCTGTCAATATGTTCAGATAGTTCTGATATTGGGATCGGAGGATGAGAGATCATAGCTGGTGTTTGGAAGTTTAAGCGCCTCATTTCAACTGGATCGGAAGGCGCGCCAAATCCAATATCAGCAGACATTAAGGGTCGCGTAACAGCCGCTTGGTCGGGAGTTTTACAAGGTTGTCTTCTTCTTTTAACAATGAATAACAGTACTAAACATAACGATAGCATCAACGCTGCTATTATTGGACCTATAACCCATACCATTCCAGCCTCTTTTCTGTTCTCTTCTATTCTAATTTCTGGATCTCCATTAATATCTTTGGGATCTGGTCTCCTCGGTTCTTCACCCGGTGGAGCTTCTCGCATATCCAACGATAAGTATTCTGAGAAAGGACTAGATGTATATAAATGCTTTTGAGGAGTATCGACAACAGCTCTAACGAAAACTCTGTATTTCTTATTTAGATTCAGCTTTCTATTGAGGAAGCCTTCGTACATTTCGTCATTACCGAGATGGAAGGTATAAAGAATATTTCTTTGCAAAAACTTGGCAGCAATATACGGCGCATTTTCATCATCTGTCCGAGCATTATTTTTAATTAAATCTTCGGTTAGGAACTGATCTGGGTTTTTATGGTTATGTGCTTTATCATCTGGTACAACAACTAAATAGTAATGTGATATGGGTCCATATTCTTCAGAGGCTTGAGGTAGAATTACGAGTATTTCATTATCGACAACACCGTAAAAGTCTGGTTTAACCATCGGTTTAGGTGCGGCCATTTGAGTAGTCACCGTTATCGTGGTAGGCGGTCTATATGACTTATCATTAGGTATGGCACTTATATTTACATTGTACGTAGTAAATGGCGATAAATCATTAATTGAATATGAAGTCTTATCATGTTTAACAACAATTTCTTTCTTAAAAATTTCTTGAGTTTGAGTCATTCCTAGAGAATCAACAAATTCTTTTATTGCATTATACGAAATCTTATAGCTAACTGGATTCAAACGTAACGGGGGAGACCACGATAGTGTCATGGAATGGGTGGATACATCTTGAGCTCTAAGATGTAAAGGCACTTCTTCGGGCTTGACTTTAACAGTAACTTTTTCCGACAGCCTTCCTAAACCATCAGCAGTCTTCGCCGCTACTGCTATAGCATATTCGGCGAACTTTTCTAGGTTTTCCAAATCAGCAGAATGTGTAACATGAACAGTTTTCTGCTGCCATTCATCTAAATCCTCTACAGGAGTCATAGTGAAGAATATAACATAACCGATAATTTTCTTTCTCGACGGAACAGGCTCCCACCATACTTCCACACCTGATTCTGATGTTGCAACGGCTTTGACTGACATGGGCGCTCTACCGATGTCCCTTTCAGTATGAGCCGTGATATCCTTACTATACGGGCCGGCACCTTGGTCCGTGTAAGCCCTTACTTTGAACACATAATGGGCATCTTCTTCTAAGCCGGTAAACACTGCTTTTGTGTGTTCGGTAGTTTTTTCAATCAGAGACGATTGGTCTCCTCGCTTATAAAATTGGACGTCATACTTTTTTATTTGGCCACTTCTGTCTGCTCTGATTGGTGGTTCCCATCTAATGCTAATAACGTCTGGAGTTTGGAAATGATAGGTAACGTTACTCGGAGGTCCTTTCGGAGCGCCTTCTGGCGTTAGCCAATACTTGATTGTTTCCTGACCGATTCCAATCGGATTCCTTCCTGCTAATCTAAATTCATACTGTACTCCTCTTTCTAAATCATTAATTCTATGCGAGGTAACTTTGGTTCCGGGAAAATTAATTTCTTCGAGTGGTTGATCCTTGATGCCATATCTCAATCTGTACCCTAAAAGATCACCGTAGGTTTGAGCTGGTTTCGCCCATTCTATTTCAATTGATACTATTGGGTCACGTTCCATAATTCTGAAACAAACAATTTCTTTAGTTTTGCAAAAAAATTACAAATGTGAGTTTTAATTAATTATTCTTCAGTCTTTTCAGCCTCCAGACTGCACCTGTCCAACATGAGCTCAAGTGTACCGTTTAGTTCAGTAGTGAAAAAGGTCAACCTTAATGGTTGCCAACCTAATAAGATTGTCTTATTTATAGGTACTTACTTTAAATTAACAGTCGGTCGGTTTGGAACTCCACCAGGAGTTTTGACAGTTACGGGCGGGCTACGATCACCGTCTCCTTTTCTAGTGAGAGCCGCTACTTGCACACTATACCGAGTGTCCGGTTGCAAGCCAGATACGTTTAACTCCAGAGTGGTGTCATCCATTACGTTAAAACGCATTGGGTCATTGAGAAGACCCTTTCCCTGTTAAAAGAACAATTGAGCGTTGAAGAAAAATAGCAATAGATAATCAAAATGTGAAACAGAAAGATTATTTATTTACCTCTTCCCTAAGTTCTTGAACGTGGACATGATATCCCCTAATAATGCCATTTTTCTCTTTCTCCTGCGGTGGCTTCCACGTTACATGGATCGACGTCGAGTTGATTGAGATAACCTTCACGTCTTGTGGCTCCCCGGGCACTGTGGGCACATAGAAAAAACTTCAGGAAATCTGAGCCTGACCTCTGTTGCACAGACCTAAATGCCCTATCAGCATCTAAGGGAGCGTACTAAAACTACCTTAAGCTTAAGTATTTAGGGGCTAAATTGTAAAAAAGCTTCGACAGCTTATCGGTAAGCGTTGCGGAAAGTTATCGAAAAAATGTTCAAAAAGTGCGGTCGGCAGTCCCGTCGGATATGCTGATAGAGTATTTCGGTCGCGACAGTCCGCCGCTCAGCATCTCGATCGGGCATTTGAATACCAACACACACTGAATCATCTTAACTTTTACGCCCTTTCACATCACCATAACCAATTAAAATCCATTACCTTCCAATCCACATCGTTAAGATCAACTAAAATCGTCAAGCATTACAAAGAGTTAACATTTAGTAAGTCATCTATTAGTAGGTATCCAAAGCAGCGTTACTATATCTAGACATAGTTATCCTGTTATCACATTCTGCAAGGGTTCATTCACATTTAGCAAAAAAGATTTGATGTAACATGTTATTAGAAGGGCACACCAAATCTTACACGGATTAATCAAATCGAGACACAAAAACATGCGTCTTGGAGAACATCACTTGCAGTTTGTTTTAAAAAGGTTTTCAATATATTGTACTAGGAAGAACAAACTACAGAAAGCTTAGGCACAAGCACAAACGCACATAAATAAAGCACTATAGTCAATTATACTCACTCTTCAGAGCTGTACGGGTTACCAGCGGCCCATACAAAGTCAGTGACGAGAGAAAAAAGAGAAAACGCATTCAAATACATTTAAGATAAATTGTGCGAACATTGCAGGGCGAACGGAACTACTAAGTGAGAGATTACGAGTAGAACGCTTGTCGGCAAATAGGGGTTTTCTTATTTCACTTCCTCGTCAATTTTGAGCTCTTTTTAGGAGGCGTATTCTGGTTAAGCCGCTTGGGACTTCGACGCCAGCTACGGTAGCGTGCATTGCCCTTTTCTGCTCACAATTTATTTAGCATGAGGTGAAATGTGTCTCGAATACGGGCTTATCACGAACACAGTAGCATCGTACTTATTAAAAGTAATATTTGAAAATTCAACATTCTAGTGAGCAGTAGAAGGCAGGCACGTAGAGGAGAATTTTTTGATGTCCCTTGGCGTAAGGCGGTTCACTCACACGCACATGTATTGATTAAGGCGACGGCGCCGGTCTATGTGTGTGTGCTTCATCAGTGTTGTCTTGTTTTCTCTGAGCGCCGTCTGCTGCTCATGTGTGTAGTCCCCAGTGTTGGTATCCACAGTGATGTTTGTGAAGGTGTCAGTGTCATTGTCCGTTGGCTGTGGGTATATCTTCAAAGAACTGTTCAGTATAAAAATAGATTTTAATATAAAAGGATCTGAAGCCGAACTGTCTTTAGCGTTCCCTTGTTTCCGTTCGTTCCTCGTCAACGGCAATAGCGTACGCTATGCGTATTTTGTATGTCACAATATATTCTAGTGTTCATGCACGACGATAGTTCGATAGAGTATACAGAAGATAGAGGAAGAGAAAAGTCTACTGGCAAGAAGTTATAGCTTTAGAGTGAGACAGATATAGAGAGATAGAGGGAAGGAAGTAGAAATAGCGCGTAGTCTAGACCGAGCTGAGCAGTTGGGGTAAAGGCAAGAGCGTGGCGGACCTGATCCCTCGGATTCATTTCGAGTGGTTTCACTTTACGATAGATCTTCAGGATCATCGTTAGTTTAATCCGCTGCCTTTCTGCTAAGAGTAAAGTGGGATAGTATAGTGAGTAGAGAATAGTTGTGAGTAGTATAGTAGCATGCGCGCGTGTCGTGTGGGACGGTATTGGTATTCAAATGCGGCGCTCGGGCCGTAGTGCGTGTTGGGCTTATTGACCGAGGACCCGCTCAGAAACAGAGCCTCATTTCCAACTTAGCGATATAAAAGTCGTATCGAGTCGACAGACCAGACAGATGCAAAAAAGGATGCGAAAAAATTTGACTGAGCCTTTGAATTGCATGAGATCACTTGAGAACGCAAATGTATGCTCTAGACGTCGACGTTATCTAAATTTCTATGTCTCTGGTCTACTGAAGGACTTGTACATCGTTCGTAGTCTCTCGCATCTCAGCAGGTCCAACGGCCGTATCTTGTCGTGCCACGCACTCGCTCTCTCACCTTGTGTCGTCGCTAGTTGTGCTGAGTGCTCCTAAAAGTGCTATTCTTACTTCACACAAATTTAAAAATATCTCTCGCAATCTGTGTTCCGCAAGACAAACCTATCAGGTGCCCAGTGAAATTAATCGAACGAAAAATAGTGCTGTGTCGTTAAAGAAAGCATGCAAAATTGTGTATATATGGCTAAATACTCAACAACTGTGCGTCAAAATCAATATAACGGTGCCGTCGACACTATACCAGGTGCAATAAAAATTTGCATTTCAGTGAGTGCCATCTTTAGCGGATCAACGGACGACGCATCGGTGCGATGCGCCATCAGATCAAATCATTACATGTGACAAGTGAGTGGAAATATCAATCTATGCCGCATCGGGCGAAATAGAGTGAAACCAATAGTGTTCATACATTAGAGTTCATCGGCAAGCATATTAAGATTGGTTACGAGAATTAACCTCCTTCATTAGAATCCTGCTATATGCTCATGAGAAAGAAACAAAAGAAAAAATTACATTAGTAATCTTGGTAGTAATATCTATTCAGAAATTCAAGTACGATCTTATTCATTAACTAAGGCAAAGTGATTTATTATATAAGGGTCCCACCACCAATTCAGAACGAACAAACATTTGCATATCAAAATTATTTCGGCGAGAATCGGCGCGAACGGAAATAATTTGGGAGTATTTTAAGGTATGAAATTGCTTGTGAGTGTTCGCGTATATTCATTAACTCGCTAAATTATCTCCACTCTGCCGATACTGATTCAACTACAAAATCATTCATAATTAATTGAATGTGAATTGACATCAAGATTAATATTAAAGATAGGTATTAAATGATTTTGTAGTTTCCATTTTACCACCCTCCAGTAGCGATCCAGAGCCTTAACATAACAATGGTTTTAGTAAAACAAGAAATATTTTATGATATCAATGACAAAAGATATAAATGAAGCGTCAAAAGATTGAGATCGCGAGTCGTCTCCAGCTTTCGTTGATGGCTTACTGTAGTATTGAATACTGAATATTTTAACTTTATAAAAATATCAATATCAATCCTTCGAACGTTTCATTGCAATGTGAATGCATAGAATAATTTAATGTTATTTATATTTTTAGAGGATGGTTTTGTCAACTCAATTTTATCGAGAACATTATTATATCATGAAATTTTTGATGATGTTAGCAGTAACATATTTCGATAATGTGATAGATTTATAATTATTTCACGAATGTGAAATGATTGATATTATTTCCCATAAAATTGAGTATGTTTTCGTTGTTAGTGAATGATGTACCGTGGCAGGAAACGTACCGTCTTCGTGCGTGCGAACGGTGACTGGGTAGGAAGCAGGGCCGTCGCCCACACTGGTGCCGGCCAGTACCCAGATGCGGTATTCGGTCCAACGCCTCAGCTCGTCCAGCACGAAGCTCGTCTGGTTCAGCTTCACCACGGTAGCTTCCGAGTCCCCCCTCCCACTTTCCACGCAAAGCAGTTTGTAGTAGGCGATCCTTCCGTTCGCCCGTTCAGCGGGCGGCGGTTGCCACGACACTCGAATAGCAGTCGGCGAAATCGCAGCCGCAGTCACATTCATAGGTGGCGCTCCGGGAACTAAACAAGCTCAATATGTAAGACAAAACCCAGAAACCCAGTCCCCACCGAGTTTCAGCACCCGAAATGCGACCCGACCGATGCAATCACTGAATGCTAGTGTTAACGAAATGTAAATGTGCCCAGAAATGAAAAGTTGTAATAATTAAAATCTTCGTTAAAATAAAATCCAGCATGCAATGTGTGGTGGTGTGTAGGATCCGCTCGCCCATACGTCTCTACGTGTCATCCGTCACACTTTCTCCTGTCGGAAGAAAATTGTGATCATTATGTTCTATGACGGCACGAACAGCATTTTCGGTGTGCGCGATTTTTCACGGAGCGGATTTTGCTCGTTTATCCGTCCGGATGGATTAAACGTCCGGAAAGTTCGATGTTGTTCGTGACGCTGCAGTTGTTTAAAAATAAAAAAAAATATTGTCCCTCGAGGCGTTGCCTTGTCGGATACAAAACATACGAACGACATAAAGCTACTAGTGATACTGGCACGGTGTACGCATCGATCGTGACTTTGTTGCCGTTCAAATTTTATTTAATAGTGTCGATGAGTACACGGTGCCGTGTCAGACGAATTTACGATTACAAAACACATATTATCGTGATATAAAACTTGGTGCTTGTGCTGTATATTACTGGCAGCGTGCCGGGCAGGTGCTCTTATGTGAAATATTACAGTAGGAATTACCTGGAAAACCCACAATCGGTTCAGACTTTACTTTCGCACTATTACTTGATGCGGTTGGGAACGGACTTTACTATAGAACTATACGATACAAGTAACAATGTAAGAATTGGTACAACCGTTTTGCTCAAATCTTTTCAATTTATAGCGTGAATACAAAGGAAGATTTCTGGATTTGATTTAAGACGCCAATAATTATTAATACAAAGGCGATAAAGCTAGACCGGGATTATACCTACAACAGGCTCAGGCCTACAATAAACTGGTGATGGTGACATATGACGGTATAGAAAAAAGTAACGAACAAAATGTAAAGTGGTTAGATAATCACCTGAAGGTTAAAATACTATCAATCTACGGGATTCTCAAGGCTGCGATCTCTTCAGAAAATAGCTCTTCTAAAATTCCCCAGGCATAGCAGCGTGAGTTTTGTCTGACGGTGTGTGGGATCAGAAAATCTAATATGTTTCTACGCATTATAGGTACCTACGCAGCGCATTTATATGAAAATGGGGTTATTACGCTAACCAGAAATCCTTGCGGATTATAGCGAGTGTACTCGTAAGCTTACAAACTTTCAGATACTAAACGAAGAGGAAATTCGTAGGAGAACCAATGTTTACGATTCTGTCCACACGATCGTGCAAGCTAAAGCGGTAAGTACTGGGCCAGGCTATCTCAATCGCAGAGTTTATGTCTGCGTGCAGATGTATTATGGAGTGGAGACTGCGTACCGCGTAGGACAACTTTTCTATGAAGTGGTTATAGTAGGTGTTAGCGAGCCAAGATTTAGGCCGTAGGCTTGCAAGCTCAGGCAGCTGAACCATCAAGGCACGAAACACGACTTGTTGCGTCACAGCGTGTTCCCAGTTAAGTTACTTTTCGTTAGTTGGGTTTAATGTTACATAAGGAACAAGAACAAAAAAAGCGAAGATGACGTAGTGTGGGTTAACAATTGGCTGCAAGAAAGACAACGCTGCCTCATTTAAATTAACTTGCAGAACTTATTGGAGATGCAAATAATTTTCGAAAATCTTTGAGGATGTCCGAGGAAGTGTTTATGGAGCTGCTAGGTTTGGATCCTCTGATAAAAAACAAGATATAACTACCTACCTCATTTTTTCGATGTTTGAAACTTTATTTTTATAGCCTCTGCTGGTGTAGTCACGGACAATCATGTTATTAGTACGAATTCTAGCACAATCTTGGGACGATATGAAGGTTTGAATTTTGATATTATTATCGCTATTTTTCATGAAAATATTATCGGCTCGCCAGACAGGCTTATCTACTGCCAGATTTTAAAGCATGTACAAGCCAGCGAGCAAATTCCCCAATTTTTAAGACCGCGGTATTTAGGCCTACCTAACTCCATTGCCGGATTATACCTTTGGTTTGTGGGCTCAAAGTTTCTGTCCTATCATGTAACTGGATCTAAGTCGTTTTAGTTTGGAACTGTTTGTTACTATTCCTTGTATATCGTACCCGTAGACGTAAAGTCCGTTCCGAACGTGCACACACTCACGCCACACTCATGGTGTCGGTGTGAGCGACATACCGTATTGTTTGGTGCGCACGGCGATGGGCGGTGTGGTGGCTCCCTCGCCGCGTTGTGACCTCGCTGCCAGCCAGATGTAGTACAGCGTGTTTGGGTATAGGCCGTTGAGGGTGTACGATTCTGTTATTGGTATCCGCCTGTGTACGGAGAAAATTAGATAAGTAAAAGTTAGAGTCAGTGTAAACAATGGAGTAGAGTGGAATGAAATGGAGTGGAGTGGAATGGTGTGGAGTGGAATGGAATGATGTAGCGTCGAGTGGAATCGAGTCTTTTTGATAACTAAGTAGGTATCTACTACTACTATAGTGTTAAAAACAAAGGAAGCGAACCGCCGCCATCTCCGCCTCTATACTAAAGGAAACAAAGCTTGGTTTGAGTAAGACGCTGTACTTTGGCCCCACTTACCTCTGCAGTGCGGTGCGCCTAAGCTACAATTTTAAACTGAGAGGAAGAAGTAGAAGAGAAAAACTCACAGTGAAAGGAGGTAAAATAAACTCCAATATATAAACTTAGGGGAAAAAAGTACATCCGTTATTTTCTTAAGTGAATGTTAAGTTTTTCGTTTATTTAAATCTTGTATTTACTTTTGCCATTTAAACTCTCGAAAAGTTTATCTTATCAATTGATCGTCGTTATCTTATCGAGAAAACCTCCAAATAACTTTTAAATTTTCTAAGAAAATTCCTATTGAGTTTCAAAGTAAGTATACATCATCATCATCATCATCATCATTAACCAATAGACATCCACTGCTGGACATAGCTCTCTTGTAGGGACTTCCACACGCCACGGTCTTGCGCCGCCTGGATCCAGCGGCTCCCAGCGACTCGTCTGATGTCGTCTGCTGCGTCTTCCGGTGCGAGGTCGCCATTCCAGCATAAGTATACAGAAAAAACAATATTTAGAGCTGTTTGGAACTTCATACTCATTTTATTTCAAATCAATGTTAAGCCGCTCGTTATAAGAGGGCATCTCTTTCTAAATATGGTAAAGATAAATATTTATTCGGGAAACAATGGCCATCTAGATGTAAATTTATTTAACAACTCGCTATAACTCACACTCAAAAGCTCATACGCATCTAAAATTCCCATAATCTAAAAACACATTGTTGATTTATTAATTCTTTCAGATTATGTAACATGTTTTTAATATTTTTGTAGTATAACGTATTTTTTTGCATTATTCTATAACTAAACATACATAAGCTAGTATAAGGCCATGTTACTTTAAATAATTAAAATAGGAAGTAAAACTGTGATCTATGTTAGAAAGAAATGTTATATAACATGTTATGTTATATAATAATCAATATCGCAAGTACCGCATCGACAACTTTTGGAGATTTTCAGAACATAGCCATTTTAACACGTAAAAAATTTCTATAATTTGTGTCGATTTTCAAAACTTACTTTCTATGGTGCTCCTTAGCGTAAGTGTCGTTCCAGTACAACTCATAAGATACTATGTTGTCGCCAGCGTGCGCTGGTCTCTTCCAGTTGAGCGTGACAGACGTCTCTCCAGCTTCCACTGCCACCAGGTTTGATGGTTGGGACGGTACACCTAGAGGTTACAAATAAGTAAGTAAAGGAATACTAACTTTTTGTACCAATCGATTACATCTTTGTATTGTATTAGTGGTTATAATATTACGGTGTTGGTTGAATTTTTAATCTTTGCACTTGTTTTTATGATATGATAAGTACAAACATAATAGGTACAGAATATTTATGACAGAACAGTTAGTGGGGTAGATAAAACTGAAATCTAGAATTCAACTCACCTACGCGTACCCTACATTGGCTATTTAACCGTCCTTGCAGATCTAGGTAGCTTGTTTGAATTCTGGAGTGATCCAGCGGGAAGCTGCACCAGCTGTCTCAATTCAGAATAGTAGACTTAGATTACTTATTCTAAAGTCTTGGTTCCGACTTAAAAATCGATGTAGCATGACCCAGCCCTACATGATGTTATGGATTATATATACATTGAACACAGGAAGTCAGCTATTTGCCCCTTAATTTATCGATTCCTATGTAAAACATTGTTAGTGATCTTGCTAAGGATAATATGACAATTAGTACGTACGTCCCCAAAAAAGTAAAAACTAGCAGTTTACTAGCTGTTTGATAAAATAAACTTTTAACTGTACCTTGTTGTGTTTTGACTTGCACGGGAGCAGATATAGGCCCGGGACCCACTGAAGTGAATGCTTGAACTCGTATCGTATACACCGTGTGCGGGGTCAACTCGCTGATGGTAGTTAGGTGGTTGTTGTCCATCTGTATAGACACAACGGGATTAAACAACCAACTCCAATTCATTACATATAATGTGAATTTACTATATTTTGTATATTATGGAAATTAATTTAGATTTTACCGGGATATAGAGTAACGAAGTCAAAATAAAGTATGCGTAGACTTGTGAACCTCCTCGTTCATTTAAAGATATAGATAATTGAATAGACATCATCCTAGGATTCCTAGGATATACTTAGTTGTACCTGGGTTTAGATCTCAGCTCAAAATGTCACAGCAAACGAAGTATGTGGCGCAGTCAGTAGGATATTATCATGGATGGAGAATTATTTGGATCATTATAAGATGTTCAGTAGTACATCAATATGACTTACCATTTGTGAATGCCACGATTGCAATGACTGAGATGGATCCGACGTATAGAAGATTTTGTAGCCCTGAAACAAGAATATTTTAATGTGATTATCTTTGAAAGCTTATACTAAATGCAGGTAAATTGCTTAAAAGATATATTATAGCGTTTTCCTTTACATTTATACTTATTTATTTTTATAGAGTCTGCTGTATTTTTTGCAAAAGGGGTTTTCAAAGTTCAGTTATTAAGTACTATATTATAATATAACGTTTCTTTTTTATGGTAATTGTATAAATAAATTAGTTATGATATTTGTGTATTTGTTTGTGATTATGCAATATACATTAAATTGTTGCACTTTGCCATCCCCTCTACAAAATTATTTTATAAATAAGGTTGCCTTTGCACGTTTTTAAAAATTTTCATTGGTTTTTCTTTTCATTGTAAGTTTTATCTTATTTGTGTAGGAATACAAAATCTATCTACCTAATATTAAAGAAACTTAAAGATTTAATGTCTGAAAATATAGTTTAAAAATATGGTTTACAGGTTAATACGTCACTGAAGATATTTGTTATCATGTTATACTTACCGTAACTTGCCCATTCGGCGTTTCTGGTTCATCCCATTGTATCACCATAGTACTGGAACTTAATGGACGAACTTGAACGTTTCTGGGCGCTGAACCGGGTTCTGAAATAGAAAAGAAACAATTAGTATAGTTTTATTAATTATCACACGGAACAGAAAGAACAGCGTGAATTATCACTTGTATTAAAAAGAAACGAAGTTATTATTAAATAATTATTATATAGCTGTTCTAAAAGTGACAGTATTAAATATGCCGAGAAGTTTCATCTATATTACTTAATCATGTAAATGGTAAAACTACTCTCTATTCCTAAGTGTATAAAATATAATTAAGATGCTCTGAATTACATCGTAGCGCTTATTGGTAAATAATTTAAATAATAAATAATTTACAAACAAGAAACAGCGTTGTATTTTGGTATATGGGTCCTTACAACTGAAATCGGGCGGAACGAATAAAATAATCATCGGATTATTAGCCTCTTTTGTCCAGTACTTGAGTCAGAATTTAAAAGACCATCATAACTCATACTAATCATAATAACGCTCAAAACAGCGCAATATAGCATTAAGTCGGGGTCCATTTTATCTCAATTAAATGCGTTCACAAAGAAAACACAATAACAATGCAAAATGGGATGATAACGAAATGCAAAGATCTTCAAAGCAGTATTTGTGAACGGCCCCGCGACATGAAAAACGGGATAGATCCCCGTCGATGTTTGACAATACTTAGTGGGAATTAAACGATAAAAGTTTAGGAATGCTGTCGGCTGTAATATTAGCCTTTCTTATTATAAGACAACCGATAATATTAGCAACGGGTAACTAAAGTCGATGAACCAGTAAAACGGATCATTTATGCAGCACAGACATCTAACTAAAAAAATAATCTTACAAAAATAGAAAAATCCAATTCTCGTACCTGAATTTTGACGGAGAGAAGGAACATACGAGAGAATACGCGCTAAAGTAAAAGTCAGTGGGCCTCAAGTTAGTTTAAAACCAGAACAGCTGTGGCTTTTATAATCTACTAGCTCTAGAAGCTTCTGCTAACTACCACTTAAAGTAGTAATCCATATCCATACTAATCCATATTAATATTATAAATGCGAAAGTGTGTCTGTCTGTCTGTCTGCTAGCTTTTCACGGCCCATCCGTTCAACTGATTTAGACTAAATTTGGTACAGAGATAGCTTGCATCCCGGGGAAGGACATAAGCCCGGAAAATCAAAGAATTCCCACAGGATTTCTAAACATCTAAATCCACGCGGACGAAGTCGCGAGCATCATCTAGTGTTTAAATATTATTTTGACATTTTCATACAAGACTTGTATAAAAATGTCAAAACAATATTAAAACAGTAGTAGGGCTCTCGGACGAAAAACGGTCGACAATGTTACTTTAGATTTAGATTATTTACAATCAGCCTGGGACACAAAAAACGGGGCATCACTCGATGAGATAGAGTGATGTGTTCGATGTTTATATTACTGAGTGAGAACGAAACAATAAAAGTTGAGGGGCGGTGTAATATTTAAACGCTATAATCTCGTTGAGACCAACTCGGGTCGCTGCCTAGCTCAAGAACTTTCCTTTATTTGAAACGTAAAGAAAATACCAAAGAGAAAAAGAAGCAGTGGAAACAATTTTATTTGCCTGTAGCGACGTTTTCATTACCATCTCATCAGTCGCCCTTTTTATTGTCTGTCTTGTGACACCGCCGTAATTTAAAGCGGGACAAGTCAAATTTAATAATATTTACGTCACTGAAATTGGACGTGATAGCTTCTCGACGAAATTACGAGCGCGTTATATGTTTAGAATTATATTGTTTACGATTCTTTGTATTTGCTAGTTATTTTGGTTAAAATGCTTCCTTTTTTTGCTTGGCTTTGGTATTGCCAGCATTTTATAAAATATTGCTAACAATAATACAAATTACACAATTTCCAGAATTTGTTTATAAAATTTGCGTTTGTTTCTAAGTTGTAGAAAGATTAATTTTAAAAGAACGTGTTTATAAAAATGCGATCAAACCATTTAACATAACATGTAAACAAAGTATGGTTTTATAAAATTTTAGTAGCCTAGGCTATATAACAACGCGTTTATAACAACGTTCAATAATGTAGGACTTGTTATATAACATTTTTATATAACATGTTACAAGACCTGAATGCACCTTAATTTTTTTTTTGCAAAAATTAAAGGTCTTTAAGAACGCTTCTTTTATTCACTTATTTCACCTAAGTAGTTAGGTAAATCGGTAATACAAAATTTACAAGTAACTTAGTTTAATAAGTAGGAATTTGTTAACGAACACCTGAGAGGACTGAACTTAACTCACAGGAAGATAAGACCATTTAACCTTTACAACTATGTACTTAGATGGTGATACAGTAAAGTTATATTTATGTTACTGGTACGTAAAATTAAGGACATTATAACGCTATCATCACGCATTGTCTGTCTAAGTCATAAGTTTATACTCACTGGCACCTCCATATAGGGAATCCACTGCAATGATGCAAGACAGAAAAAACAATATTAGTTCAATGATAAAAAGAAAATCTATAACACTCATCACACAGTGCGTTAGCAGAAACGGGTTGGGTGGTGAACATTTGACCGTAGGTTCAGTACGCTTAGTATGAGATTTTATGTCACACCAACGTTGATAGTATTCGAGTGTCGAAAACCTCCCGCATTATAGTAAATCTTCTTCTTAATTGGATCTTAATTGCCTTGTTTTAAAACTCAAGTTAGTCTACACATCTACAGCCAGCGCTCCAAGCGGAAACGTTGCGAAATTAAAATCAGTGGCATTAAATTTTTGACTTCAATTCAAGGCTCTTTAGGTCCATTTTACTTTGACGGTATTGTGTTTCGATTCTCGAATTCTAGCAACGTTTGGTGAGACATTAAATTGTATACTAAGCGTACAGGACGCCGATAGACTAACAGACTACACAGATATATCGGAAGACAGTTTAGCCAGATAATTCCTATCTGTTATCTGTCGATAAGTTACTGAACTGAAGACAGCTGGGCGTCCACGGTTAGGTAGATACTATTACAAATTATAAGTAGATTCAGGAAAGAAAGTATGATTCTATATTGGATTGAACTACCTTCAGGTTGCGCATAGATGTTTGTAAGTCGACTGACTTATAAGTCAACTGACTACTATTACTAATCCTGGTTAACCATCTTATGAACGAAATCAATTAAAATATTGGTAATCTCATCATCACCATCATCAACCGATAGACGTCCACAGCTGGACATAGGTCTCTTGTAGGGACTTCCACACACCACGGTATTGCGCCGCCTGAATGCAGCGGCTCCCTGCGACTCGTCGGGGTCTTCCGACGCTGCGTCTTCCAGTGAGAGGTCGCCATTCCAGCACCTTTGGTAATCTATTTGCCCAAATACATCGATGCCCAACTGTTACTTAGCAATATTTTTATTTGTCAAAAAAGACCACACAATCTTTGACAAATAACAACGTTCCTAAGTAACCTATCTACAGATTACAGATAGGATTGATTATTATTAATTTCGGCTGTTACACTATTGACCGATAAAAGTCTGTAGTCTGCAGGAGGAGTCTGTAGGGACACTAACCATCGCTATAACAAAAGAATGGTGCATGAATATAGAAATAAAAATGCGCACTACCTCTAAGTTCTACGGTTAACAAAAAAAATAAATGTGCAAAAGAAATAAACCCATTTCAGAATTCCATTCAGAAGCGAACTTACGCGAAGCGGCGCGGCAGTTGTTGTAACGTCGCGTTAAAATGCGTTCGCATGAAAAGACGATCAAAACAATCTTAGAATAAAGAAATCAGCGCAAGAAAACAAAACCTATTTATTTACCGAATTGAAAGCAATGAAAACAATCACTGATAATAATAATTAATTATAATACATAATTATCGCAACCGTAAAGGCTCATTTTCATTAGTCGATAATTCAATCGATATATCGATACCTTGTAAACTTGTAAGAGTCGATTCACATTGACAAGAGTCTAAAATGAATCTATTTACATAGCATATTGACCTATCTATCTTCACATCGTATTGCACAAGTCTTTACAGAAAATACGACGAAAATATAGACGCGTTCAAGCAGTAATTGATCGTTGCAAAACGTACATCCGCGATCGTTCGAACATCTCAAAAAGTTGTGTGCAGTAGTGCATGTTTTGTATTATGCTTGACTGTTCGGTCTCGTGTATGACACTGAAAAGAAGTCATAACTGCTTCAAACTGCCCATGTGTCATTCTGATTGCATATCCAAGGTATGATAAATTATTGTGGTTCTCAGATTAACTTGTTATAATATCTTACAGATTCCCATTCTCTAGGTAATCTGTTGCTATCCGAAGCATAGTATCCGAGTAGGTGAAGCTGAGTGAAGGGATGACGAATTGAGTCTTTTAGCGTACCTACTACATTTAGATAACTTTGCATCAATGGACACCCATTTTTAAATGGTTCGAGTAGGTATATTTCGTATTGTTTTCTTTTCATATCAGAGAACATACCCGAAATTCTGCGTGCGTTTCTTAAATCTCCCGCACCCCAAATGCGTTCCATATCGACAAATAAAAAACGAGCCTTAGGCGAATAAGATAGGTAATGAAATCGAAACAAGCGAATGATGTATGTTATGAAGGAATGATTTTTTTTTATTAAGAAATAAATGACGACGACACAAAAACTTTTTTATAAAGTAGAGTTGAAAAAATGTATCACATACAAATAGGTACAAACTGGATATCAAATAATTGTTATATCAGGTTAATTAACAAAATATTAGATAAGATTGCATTATTTTATTGTAATACTTACCTACTGAAATTAGTTTTGGAGTTTTTTTTTTCCAATGAATAAAGCTCATAGCTCATAAGAGCTACCCTCGTGCCTCGAGCCTGCCTCGCCTCGTGCGATTAGTGTTCTTTATATGGACTTCTATGGATAAACGCTCACTACATCAGCGTCAGCGAACGAGTCGATCTACTGACGTGACGTTACGGAGTTCATGTAGTGAGCGTATCCCATATAAAGAAAGAGTACTAACAGCACGCAGCGAGGCGATGCAGGCCGGATGATGGGTGGTTCTAATGAGGTATGACCTTAATGAGGAGATTAGGAAAAAATCAGATTAATATCAAAATTCAGTAAAAAACCCTTTGCCACCAAACCCAATACTTGTATAGTACGCGACAGGTCGTAATAGCAATCGGGGAGGGAACGCTTTGTACACCCGCTCAACCCCCGCGCTAATGGTACGATTACACCTATCGAGTAGTGAAGCGAGACAGCTTAAAATGTCACTCGGCCGAGACAGTGCTGTGGCTGAGAAATTGTGGCGAAATTGCAGAAATTGCACTCGTTAAAGTGTTTATACCAACCGAGTACTCGGCCGAGGACACTGACTTGCCACTGTACTCGTTAGGTGAAATCGTACCATAACGGGGTGCGGCGAGCGCGAGTGAAATGCGGGTGTGCGGGACGTTATACCCCGATGGTCAAGTCATCCTGTCGCGGACTATAATATGTGTTAAACAGTTTTAGTGATGTGTCCAGTAGGTAAACAGTCCAGTTGTAAGGGTCAAACACAGTTCACGATGAACATACCAGTTTCTCCCGTGGTGATGACCGCAGGCGACGAAGGCGGCCCTCTCCCGATGTTGTTGACCGCTATCACATACATCTCATATTCAGTGTAGGGCGACAGGTTCGTCACAGAGTAGTATTGCGTGATCACTCCCGATATCTCGCTGAATGCCTGTACATTTAGAAAGTTAATACATAAGATTATTAAGAAACTATGCACAGGGAAAGAAAACCATGTATAAGAGAGTAAAATTAATCACCAGTGGTACAGTATGCGGCTGATAGCAGATTTGTAGAGCACTGTCTCTGTCATTGAAACCGACAAAACGTCATGTAGGTATGATTCACAGAGACAACGCTCTACAAAGCCAAAATGTAATTTTAGAAGAGAACAAATACGGAATTTAATCTTATAAAAATTACACATAGGTACGTTACAACATACGTTTTGCCCCCAGATATTCAGATACATACTTTAATTATAGTTTAATTTACGCATTCAATGATTTTGACGTATTCCTTACACCGAAAATCCGATTTCATTTTTATTTATTCAATGTGGCTTATTCCGTTGTACACAATCTCCACACTTCTAAATCTATTGCTATCCGTTTCATAATGTTGCTTGCGGAAAAGGATAGCACTAGATTTAGACCTGTTAATTTAGTTTAGTTTAGAGATTGTGTACAAGAGAATCGGTCCCATTGTTCCTTCAATAATAACGTTTTTTAAGAAATGTGTACTTGGGTTCAACGGGATAGTCCAATTTCGACCAGAATCAGTACCAATTTAACTTTATGCTTCTTTTTAGTTTGAAGAAAAGCTGTGTTACACACCTGATTCGCATATTTTGGCTTGTACTGAATGACGTAATACTGGGGGTCTTCAAGTCCACTGTACGTCCACGCCAGTCGCACTGTGGTGGCCGTGATTTCTGATGCTCTCACTTCAGTCGGTGGTCCCGGCAGCGCTACAAAATTACAATGTTATTATTATTTTCTTTCAAAATATCATCAGCGTCACGATTGACCTATCGCCAGCCGACTACTGGCCACAGTCCACCACGAGATGGAGAACTCAGGCATGCAGTTTTCCTCACGATTTTTTTCTTCACTGTTTAAGCAAGTGATATTTAATTGCTTTAAAAGCACATAAATTCAAAAGTAAGAGGTGCGTCATCGAACCCTACTCATTCTCATCCGTTCTCAGTAGTGCCGGCAATGGGTTGATCGTGATTACGTAAGTCATAGACGAAATAAATAAGGGTCGTTTTCTCATGAAAACACGTGTTTTTGAAGGATAGTTTTCAACAATTACGCAACTTGCCGAATTAATCGAAGTGGGCTCACACGAGGTCGCCTACTAATATACAATATCGTTCGTTATTCACAACGTCGAATGGAGAATTTATTAATATTTCATGTTTTCCTTTTAATCCGGGCCCATTTTGTAAAATCCGTGCCGCGGCGACGTTGTCCTTAATCAAGAATAAATATGCCCGAAAATATGTAGCAAAACGGAGAGTTTGTTTAAAACTTTTAACAGCCCAAAGGCTAAATAACTCAAACCCTATTCCTTAATCCCTTTTCCGAATAATGCTGAGGAAATGGGCAGAGCAACAATAATTAATCATTAATCAAGGCGACATTCGTTTGTCTCCGGGGCTTCGCGCAACTTCGGGCCCCTTTCAATTATGAATTATAACACTAACTCATAATGGATGTCTCCGACTTGCCGCAATTTATCAAATTGATTCTCTTAAATCCCTCAAGTGTTTACGTCGCGGTCTTATCATTGAAGATCAATACGTTTTGAGAACCCAAGTTAAAAAAGTGATTTTGAAAGGTACCGGATATAAAAAGGAAAGTCCTGACTCACTCACTGACTGAATCATCAACGCCCAGCCCAAACCCAGACTTAAAAAGCTGAAAGCACTCTTTATAATGAAGACAACAAATAAGTCGGAGCGATTTAAGTATTACATAATCTCGAAGGTAATCTGGGACCTGCCATTGCATAAACATTACATGCGTGGTACTCAGGTTCTTATCTATGAATTTCTTAAGATGAATTAAAACAATGGGCACAATGCTCATAAATAACTATATGGACGGCGTATATTTTTTGTAAATATAAAATTTTTAGCGCTATGTTTTTCTACATGTAAATATACATATATTTATTTTTCTTTTTTATTTAAATACTGTTAAATTGTATATTGTAAATATATTATAATAGTAATAAAATAAAAATTACAATATAAGTTCAGTCCAGGAAAAGAAACTGGACTTTGCACAAGTACAGTCAATTTACATAGGGTTTTAATATAAATATTATGATTTATTAGATGCCTATTCGGGAATCAATGTTTTAAATTATTTATTTGGGTGATCGTTTGTTGCGATTTGAATAATAAAATCAACTATCTATAATACTTTGCGGTCGACCCCGCTCTCGCAACCTTTCCTGAAAGTATTAGCATAAATTATCATTTATTCTTAGAAATTGTGAGTTAAATTGAGTCAGTTACTCATCTTTGTAAATTTGATGGCAGAGGATAAAGATTACATTTTTAAACGAAGTAAAAATAAAATTTAACGTTTTACATTTGGTGACGGGTTCGTGTTCCCATCGCTATCCCATATTATCATTGACTAATATTCTCCTGAAAAAAAAAAAGAAATACTTACACTGTACTTTAACTTCGGCCGTGGTTTCTATGACGCCAAGTACGCTCGCCGCTTCGCAGGTGTAGTTGGCAGACTCCCTGATGTCTTCCAGCTTCAGTGTGTTGAGCCCTAGTGGTGGGTTGTCTTCTGGAGTCAGCCATTTTGTCAAACCTTTGAAAATAGACACTGATATTAATAGATAAGACAATCCAATACGAGGTCGCATGCAAACTGATAAGGAAACTGCCACTCTATACTGCCTCTAGGTTAGCGCGCTTCCAACTTAAACTGCACCGTCATTACTCGTTACCCATCATCATCATCATCGTCATCATCATCATCACCATCACCATCATCATCATCATCATCATCGTTTTTCGAACTATGTACCCATTAACCATCAATAAGTGAGATCGCAGTCAAATGCCTAGCCAATGGAATAAAAGATGCATACCTTTCTTCCATTTAACAGTAGGCATGGGAGATCCGAAAGCGACACACTTGAGCGTCAGATTGCTGCCCAGCATCACTTCCGTGCGAGCAGGAGGAGGTATCGAGAACTGCGGCGCTACTCTCCGAACTGTGGACAAAAACAATACATTAGGAGTACTTTTTACAATCATAAGAGCTCAGGTCAGGTGAAGCGCAGGTCTGCCCCATTCGGCCGACTGCTTTGAGACAAACATCTTTTCCCTAGTGTTTAGGACGTCCGCCTCCTATTCGGGAGGTCGGGGGTTCGATCCCGGGCACGCCCGTCTAACTTTTCGGAGTTATGTGCGTTTTAAGAAATTAAATATCACTCGCTGTAACGGTGAAGGAAAACATCGTGATGAAACCTGCATGCCTGAGAGTTCTCCATAATGTTCTCAAAGGTGTGTGAATTCTGCCAATCCGCACTTGGCCAGCGTGGTGGACTATGACCAAAACACTTCTCAATCTGAGAGGAGACCCGTACTCTGTAGTGAGCCAGTGATGGGTTGATCATGATGATGATTGATGAGTATTATACATAGTTTAAATGTATAGTCAGAGACCAGAGTCATATTAGCATCAAACCACAAAGCGTCGCATGGTCCGCACACCGCAATCCGCACGTATCCACTGTTGAATGTCGCACATTTTGATGCCTTCATTCGTCAAAGGTTTAGTAGAAGGCATTTTGTGAATTATCGATGTCAGTTTTGACTGCAACGTGAGGTACTTAGTCCGATACTTTTAAGTCTCTTGAGTCTTGACGATAAATTCGGAAAATTATGTTATATTCTGCGGGGTTTTTCTCTTAGAAGTGACCTTAGATTAATTATTCTAATCTAAGGAAGGGGCGGAAAGCAACCTAAACCTGGCCTATCGCGATATACATGAAAACAGGCACTCGTGTTGTTACTAGTATTACCACGTCGTTCACACAACACTCGTATATCCGCGCGGTTTACATTGTCTCACCGAACACGTGCGGCGTATTTTCAACACCTGAATCTCTTAAGCTGCAAGCTTGTAGGTTTTATCTTCCGAAACGTGACCAGAATATGCGTGTTGAAGTTTTCTTTAAAGAAAATTAAGTTCATATTTTTATTTTATGTGCACTTGTTTCCTGAAAACTGTTGGTGCAAAGTTTCTTCAAAGGAAGCAGGAGTTAGTGTTTTTCTTAATATCTATAGCATAGGTAAAAGATTACTTCAAATTAAATGATAATATGCCGTAGCTAGTTAACACCCTACGGGCACAAAGTTTATTTAGCATTTCGGTACAATGCCGTGTAGAAACCGTTTTAAGGGGTATGGGTGTAATAAAGCTGCCATACTCCTTCTAGGCGCTTCCATTTTAGACTGCATCATCACTTACTACTAGGTGAAATCGCAGTCAAGGGCTAGATTGCAATGGAATCAAAAATTTAAACTTAAATGACAGGTGTTAATGTATTGCTGTCTCTTGCATAATGCTCCCGATGGAAAATGATAGCACTAGACTTATACCTTCAATTTAGTGTGAGCAACAATTATTGTGTACGACAGAATTGGCCACAATGACAGATGAGTGATAACGACAATTAGCAAAATTTAAACCACAATGAGCGGAGCACAAAGCTCGAAAAAAACTGATAAACCAATAGATCTATGTTGAGTGCCCATAAAAAATAAGTCCCATCTCACACGGTCCTACATAACCACCTGGCTACATTTTTAACGCCTCTGCGAACACGGAAGAAGCATGTTTACTTACAAACCAATTTGGGTCCAATTCCCTTTTCGCTACGGGCTTTAATTGTTTGCATGTAACAAGCAACACGACGCGATGGGGGCTCGTGACTGTAATTAACATAATGGGTGGCGGGTAAATGTTTTACCACCTTGGCCGTTGATATAAGGGATTAAGATACACAGTTCCTAAGATAAACAGTTCCTAAATAATCGTATCCATTAGTAGCCTCAAGCCGAAGAGCCTCGATTTGAGAAAAAATGAGACTACTCGAATGACTACGTTACGTTTGACGTCTCCATTAAATTCACAGGTCTAGATTGAAGCTTGTTTGAGCTCGACAAAAACGGACCGAAAGCCTCATGAATGAAAACGCGTGGTGGTTCAGGCACTAGTGAGTCGAAACGTCGCACTTTGCTTTGATTCGCAGTTGGCTGTCGTAACTGTTTGTTGCCTCTAGACTAGAAAATGTACAGATCGAATTGTTCCTATTTCTTTGTAGATGTGCTCTAAAAAAGTTTTTAGCATTACAAATGTCAATTCTCTTGTTTTCTCTAAACTAAGTTTAGAGTATCTGCATCTTTTTCTTTTTAATATTGCTAAGAAAAAGGACGGAAATGAAATTTAAATTTAAAGAATATAAATTATTTTAGTGCATTGTACAAAAAGCAATAGGCTCACGACTGGCACCTAGAGTCACAAGGTTTGATAGTTCTAAATTAAACTAAGTTTGTCTGACCTTTTCTTATTACATTGGTAAGAAAAGGATGCGAATACTCTAAAATCAGAAGCATTGACTTTATTTAGCGCTAATTGGTGTAACTCTGGTCAACGGTCTACGTAACCGTTACTATCAATACCAATTAACTACTAATTGACTTCACAATTTTAACATAACCACTATAATTCGCATAAAATCATGCTACAAGAACATCGCAATTATAGCACTTTATTTTGGGACATAATAATATGTTTATGTTCGCTGTGTAACTGGTAAGTACTATGAATCTTGGATGTTGTGTATCAATGGTGGCAAATAAATGTTTTTCCACCTTTGCCTTTATCTTTTCTTATTCTGTGGCGTTTATAAAGCAGGAGCTCGCCCGGCGCGGTGCAGTGGCCGGTTACAGTAGTAACAAATGGTAATTACTACCACATAACTCCTGCCACTCTACGCCCCTTCGCTAAGTTGACGGGGTTGATTGAAATAATTGCTAACAGGACCTTTACTTTTTTGTATTAAATTGGTATTATAACTGTACTGGTATTATTTAAATTGGTTTATCTAAATATATAAAACGAAAAGGTGACTGACTGACTGACTGACTGATTTATCAACCGACAGTTCAAACTACTGGACGGATCGGGCTGAAATTTGGCATGCAGATGACGTAGATATCCGCAAAGAAAGGATTTTTGAAAATTCAACCCCTAAGGGGGTAAAAAAGGGGTTCGAAATTTGTTTGGCTAGTCCTCAAATATTCTTAAAACGAGCCGTTCTTGTGAATTAAATTAAGGATCTTAATTTCATCATCCTCAACCAACAGATGTTCTAAGTTGGACTGAAGTATTGCTCAGACCTCCGCACAGTTAGGTATTCACACACACACACACACACACACACACACACACACACACACACACACACACACACACACACACACACACACACACACACGCACGCACACACACACACACAAATCATGTGCGGACAGGCCGGTGACCGGTAGTATCGCTCGTATGGAGTGTCGGGGCATCTACTCGTGTGGTCGGGGCCCGGTGGTGTTGTGTAAGTAAAATGGTTATAAAATATAGTGAGTACGCATTATCTTGTAGGTATACTCCCTGTGTTCTTATTAACATTTCCCGCACGCCCGAAGCAAGGCTCCACGTTTTACTGTTACTAAATATGAATAAGATACGTAACTCGAGCGAATATAAAAGGGTTTTCAGATTTACGAACCCCCAGGAAGATTGCGCTAATAAAGAATGGAACGGGGTTTTTTTACTTCAATTTGTTTTTATATTAACTTCCGACTCAGTGTTTTTATGAAGGACACGGAACGATATTGTACGAGTACCTGTCTGTATGACTGTCATAGGTAGTATTTTTAGTGCTGTGTAATAAAATTGACAAAATTGAGTAAGTAGTTAAAATTGACGTCACCGTGAATTTGTACTGACGAAACATTGACACCAAAACATGTTGAAAACATTGTTTTCTGTCATTTCATCAAAATCTTGAAAACTGTCAAAGAATTTAGTCGATTATCTGAAGTGCGAAAACAAGTTATGAGATTCGTTACATATGACGACCTATTAAAAATTCCCATGTTTGATATTATTTGGTGCACACTCATAGTGCATTAATGAGCTTGGAGTCAGTGGTCATTGCACTTTTACTACCTACCACAGCACAGGACCCGAAAGGTTGAGTGAGTTGAGAGTGAGTTAAAAAAAAAAAATTAACCGCGTGGTGGAACAGACATCTCCGCAAATGCCTTACTTCGTACCTACTCACCAAATAAATACATCAATAAATCTCCCACTGCGCAGGTACATTGTAAGAGTTCTTTTTCTCAATGACGAACTGACATCGGGGCGGATGGTCCGTGCCAGGCCTTGAGTCTAGGCCCTAGGGGGCATTCAAACTACTCTTGAAATGTTATTTGTATAGAGTGTGCTAAGTCACACTTTTTGACCAAAGGCCAAATGTGCGATGGTTAGTCGTAAGTGTATTGAGACCGGTTTAGTTTTTTTTCATAATACATAATATAATATCAACTTCCAGATGAAATTCTGTTTAATACGGAATACCGTTTGAGACATGAAATAAAGAGGATTTGGTGCGCTTCGACGCGTTTCTGATTCTATTTGATCCGCTTGGTGAACGCGAAGCTTTATGCGTCATATTGTGGAACAAAACATATAATACAAGATGTTAGAGAAACATACTATGCGCTTCAAATAGAAGACCATAGTCATATTTGAAATCCATAATGACCATAGCCATCTGTATGGTACAACTTTCAGCAAGCAATATGCAACGCCCTACTTGCCACTTCTAATTTCATACTAATAAATGTGCTGGTATTCGAGAAATTTTTATATTTTTCAATAGAGTTTGTTAAGAATTACCGGCTGGAAAATTTAAATTACGTGAAATTGTCATTTTGGTCACAAATTCGTAGACAGTTTTTTTGTTGTTGAAAAACTGCTCTAGGAACTGCTTATTTTAAAACCACTGCATGTTTTAAAATATCCATTGAATGAGGTCCAAAAATTGAAAAAAATTCAAACTACAAGGATTCCTTGTTTTAATATGGAACCCTAATAATCATCATCATCAACCGATAGACGTCCACTGCTGGACATAGGTCTCTTGTAGGGACTTCCGCACGCCACGGACTTGCGCCGCCTGAATCCAGCTGCTCCCAGCGACTCGTCTGATGTCGTCCGTCCACCTAGTGGGGGGGTCTTTCAACACTGTGTCTTCCGGTGCGAGGTCGCCAGTCCAGCACCTTGGGACCCCAACGTCTATCGGTTTTACGGACTATGTGCCCTGCCCTTTGCCACTTCAGTTCGCAACCCGTTGAGCTATGTCGGTTAGTCTAGTTCTCCTACGGATCTCCACATTTCGGATTTGATCACGTAGACAATCTCCAAGCATTGCTCTCTCCATCGACCGCTGAGTGACTCTGAGCTAATAATATAACACATTTAATACCATGCTAATAGTATACCCAGTTCATCGTAGTCGGGGTAATGTTGAGAAAGTTGAAACATTTTGCGCCCGAAGCCATAACTAATTAACGCAATAACTACTCCCGTTTCAGAATTGTACAGATTTACTAATATTTGCCCTGTTAAGGAAAGTTTATTTAAGGTGAAACTGTTTACATTCCGACTGGAAGTTTACGGGTCAGAGACGACGCTTGTTCGTTTTTTTTTTTTTCTTTTTTTTTTTTAATAGATATAGCGAGCAAGCGAGCAGGCGGGTCACCTGATGTTAAGTGATTACCGCCGCCCATGAACATTTGCAGCACCAGAGGAGCCGCCGATGCGTTGCCGGCCTTTTAGGAATTTGTTGGTCCGCCCCTTGAATAACCCCATGTTATAATCTAGTGGGAACACCGCCGATGGGAGTTGGTTCCACAGTTTGCACGTGCGTGGAAAGGATCGTTTATGTAACACCGAGAGCTCAACACTCAGTAAATATAGTATACGAAAGGTCGAGATGGAAATCGGGGCGGGAACCCCCCGCACACCCGCGGTTCTGGTTCTCCTACGGATCTTTTCATTTCTGATTTGATGCCTAACTTTTTTTTTTTTTAAATATTACAATAAAACTTAAAGCTAGCCTTATCTAATTACTATATAAATCATGACCGCGTGGAATGGTGCCAAGAATACTGGCTGCATTTCCGCGCTGGACAGCCAGGCTGATCCGTTGCGCAAAAAATGAGCCAGCCCTTCTGTCACCAGAATATCACAATCACGCCTAACCCAAAATAGAGATATTTCAAAGGTCGTATATTTCAAAATAACTAGATATAATTTAACTATGTTTATTTTATTGTCAGGCATACATAATATTATAAATGCAAAAGTGTGTCTGTCTGCTAGCTTTTCATGGTGCATCCGTATAACCGATTTTGATGAGGTACACAGTCAACTTGCACCCCGGGGAAGGACATATTTGATCCCAGGAAATCAAAGAGTTCTAACGGGATATTAAAAACCTAAAGCCACGCGGACGAAGTCGCGACTCGCGGGCATCATCTAGTGAAGAGATAAATCGATAATTTAAATCTAGAACAACAAATAATAGATAATTGAATATAAATAATATAAATAATCGGCGCAATACGGATGTTTGTACGGAGAAGCGCGTATGAAGTACTTTAAGCTGTATTCTTCATTTCGTCCTAAAAAAGAGTGAATTGAGGTGCGCTTAATTCGTTATTATTAAACGCCTACGGTGTCACTCGCTGTCACGGCTTCCGTGAAATGATCCCTCAAAAATAAAAACAAAACGAACAAATAAAAGACGACACAATTGCACCGGCTCTAATTATTCCTCTTTAATACGGAAAATGGCGACTCCCGGAACATTTCTCGTCTGGACTCATTTTAATTAAAAGCGAAAACAAAGTGGCGGAACGCGTCTTAGGAAACGTTTTTACAAAAGAATAATCTCTCTCAAAACGACGGTGTAAATATAAGAGCGATTTGTGATCAAATTGCATAAAGGCTAGCATTTAATCATTAAACTAGCTGACTCTGTCTGACTTCTCTCGGATGAAATTTCTGATATTAAGAAAACCTATGTACCTACATGCAAAAAAACTTAAATTTAACTATATTATAAGTAAGTGGTTTGAGAGCTCTAGATTATCTATACCTACATATAAAACTGTATCGTGACTGACTGACAGACAACGCATAGCTATTTCTATTTGAACCTATCTAAATTTTTAGACATTATACTTAGATAAGTATGTATAATTTTATTGGTATGAGTTGTAATCAAGAAAAAACGCCGCTGCTTAGCTCTGTAGCTTGCGCTTAGCAATCTATATTAAATAGGTATCGTTTTAAATGGTCTTTAATCGATGATTTATTATCGTAAAGGTCAAGTCCGTCGCGTGTAAGTCGACTTAGGGCGGATTTTGTGTGTTCAGACCGACTCAACGAATAGTCAAACTCTGTAAAGTCAATAGCCATCAATAACAAGTGTCTGCAAGTCACCGAACTTACTACTACTCGTCAATACCAAAGTAAATAAAGCTTAGTTTGAGTTGTAATCGTTCTAATCAAGTAAAACGCCGCGTCTTAGCTCAGTTGCTTGCGCTTCTATATTAAAAAGGTATCGATTTTAAATCGACTTTAATCGATTATTTGTGATCGTAAAGGATTTGGTCAAGTGCGTAGCGTGTAAGTCGACTTAGGGCGGACTTTGTGTGTTCAGGCCGAGTAGTCAAACTGTGGAACGTCAATAGCCATCAATAACAAGTGTCCGCAAGCCACCGAACTTAGCGGCAACACAGGCGAGCGGTAAATGATGATATTTACACTTGCAACATAGACAACTGTTGTAACTTGTTTTAAATTGATTATCCAGATTTCCATTAATAATACTACATAGGTACAAAGCCAAATATGGTATGCGGAAGAAAATAATGTACATCGACCTTTAGAATGACATTTCAGCTTTGTAGAGCGTTGTCTCTGTCACTCATACCTATGTGACATATTGTCGGTCTCAATGACAGAAACAATGCTCTAAAAATCAGCTATCTCCTTCTAAAGGTCAATGTACATTATTTTAAGTAATTTCCACACTATACTCTATCCACGAAAAGAAGTTTATTATGCGCTCTCTCTGTTACGTAATCCCATACAAATGACAGAGACAAAAATGACAGTGGGTGTTAACCATTTTGAGACACCAACCTATCATAAATGAAACTATGTTTGCAAATTGAATTTCAAATGTTTTTTGAAATATCTTCGAATTGAATTTCGATTGTTTTTGAAAACATGTTTGTGATTCGTTGGTGACTTAAAATGTTAGTCTAATATTAATAAGTTAGAGTTGCCTATTTGATACGAATATGTAAAGACGATATAAATCACTCGTACACGACTTTAAGTACACAAGTGGTCGTACAAAGTTGAGTCAGTGTATGCTCAGGCCGATCGTCAGTCGGCAACGTCAACAGACATAAATAACGACACTGGGCAGTGTTGGCGCGCGACCAAACGGCCTCCAAGACAAACGACCAATGAGTGATGACTCGTCTCTTCTGATACTGGCTAATGTTGCTGACTGATACTGTATACTACTGTTTAAGATTACGCTTGATCATTGACTAATACAGGATTATACAGGGTGGAAACTAATAGAAATACCTATATTGATTGTCAAAGTTGAGGTTTCTGTGATGGAAACAGCAATTTGTATTTGATTCGAATATAATATATAGTATGTAGAGACTATTTAAATCACTCGTACTGGGATTGGGTCCATTGCCGAAGTGGTCATACAAAGCTGAGTCAGTGTATGCTCAGGCCGGTCGTCAGTCGGCTACGTCAACAGACATAAATAACGACACTGGGCAGTGTTGGCGCACGACCAAACGGTCTCCAAGACAAACGACCAATGAGTGATGACTCGTCTCTTCTGATACTGGCTAATGTTGCTGACTGATACTATTGTTTAAGTTTACGCTTGACCGTTGACATAAATACAGAATTATACAGGGTGAAAACTAATAAATCCATGCTTTAGAAGTTTAGACTTACTTACTGTAACCTCTGTTAATTTAAGTTTAATATGACATTCTTACTGATATAATCGAAACTGTTTTATATTAACATACTCGTACCTACCTAATATTACTAAATTATTAACAAAGAAGAAACTAATTGACATTATAGCAAACTTATTTAATTAGTGCGATCAATAAATAAAAATAATTTCGATTCAAAATGAATGCCCTATATAATTACCTGATAAAATCTATTATAAAGTAATGTAACACGTAGCTTGCATGTAATTGTATAATGATTATATATTTAGCATGTATGTATTGTTAATGTACCTAACTTTGCAATGCCCTAACGGGGCTTCATGTAACCATGAAAGCAAATGAATAAATAAATCTAAATCTAATACCTATATCAATTGTCAAAATTGATGTTTCTGTGGTGGAAACAGCAATTTGTTTTTGATTCGAATATTATTATATTACGTAGAGACGATTTAAATCACTCGTACTGGGACTGATACTGTATACTAACTGCTTAAGTTTACGCTTCATCGTTGACATAAATACAGGATTATACAGGGTGGAAACTAATAGAAATACCTATATCAATTATCAAAATTGATATGTTTCTGTGGTGGAAACTGAAACGAGATGGACAAAATGTGCCCCAGGCTGAACAAATATAAAGATATTATAATTAATTCAGATAAAATATATATAATATAAGGTACGATATATTGTACCTACGATGCTACGGAACGGACCCCTTCGTGTGCGAGTCCGACTCGCACTTGACCGGTTTTATTCTCACCTTTCGATTTTATTATCTCCTTTGTAAGGAAACCCGGTCTCTTTCTGTGGCACATTGGTACTGATTCTAAGCACACCTAAATTTTAGAGTATTCGCATCCTAATATGAAAAGGGCAGACACAGTTTGACAGTTTTAAATTTAATTTAGAACTGGGGCCGATTCTCTAGGCGGTTTTCTAATTTTAAAATGTCTAATATTAGACTTAGAAAGGTGTGTTATTCTGAAAACCCACTTAAATGACAGGTCTAACCTAAAATTGAATTTGACAGCACTAAACTATTCAATTTAGATTTTAAAGAGCAAAAGTTATTCTGTTGCACGAACTAAATGCCTAAATTAAGAAACGTCAACCTAAAATTTTCTAAAATTAGAGTGGACCTCGCGAGGTGCCCACTAAATTTAAAGAGTCTGCTTAAATGGCAAAATGGACGTGTTTTGAAAGAAATATTTTTATTTGAGTTTAGAATTGTTATATTTAAGATACAAAAAGTGTCTTTTAAGTGTTTTAATTTAATTTAAACTTTATAAAATGGAAATATACGTGGTTTCTCTGGCTCGTCGTTAATTCGCAAAAAATAATTAGGTTGGTTATCTACTTTGTTGTCTAAGAGTATCAGACACCTCCACAGACATCCTGGCGGCTTCAGCAAGGCAAACCTAAGATCCTTAAGTCTCCTTATTTCTTAACTAGCAAGTGGCAGCTGTTCGAAAATCCTGTGGGACTAGGATACTTTTCTGTAGGTACTTAGCTTACCTACCTACCTAATAAAAGTAGCCTATAAGTATATCCTTCACTAGTATGTGTCCTTGTGAAAAATCTCTGTGCCCAACTAGGTTAGATGCATAAAGGAACATACCCAGAGACAAAAACTTGCATAGGTAGCTACCTAAATATTAGTGTGAACAAAATCTTTGCCAATTAGGTATGCCAAGGTAAAACTTGATGCCTTGTTATCATTATCAATGAGATTAATTCCTACTACCTACTACTTATTGCTAAACATATCAAAAATAAAGCAGAATAAGTGTGGTGGTAGAGTAGGTACTTATAATAAAGTTTAAGTTCTAAAATCTTAATGAGTTCACCTAAAGGTTTATTTATAGGCTAAATTAACAGATTTTACATTTAGTTATGTCTTATACTTACATACCCTTAGTATTGAACTAAGTACTTGAGTAGTACCCAGTTACTTCTTTATTTTCAACTCAGTAGATACCTACCTGCTTGAAAGACTACCTATTACCTGCATAAGTAGGTACTTGCTAACTACAGTACAGTATAGATAACTACAACTAACTGACTTAGCCTGGGTTCACTTTAATCATCTGATAAGTTTTAGTTGAGAAGTACCTAGTAGATACATCTTGTAATTCCTAAAACATATCATGATAGGATCTTGTTGAGTTTACCTATATAGGTATACCCATACCCATATGGGTATCACATTTCAGGTTAACTAGCTGACCTGCCTGAGTTGTACCTGCCCCAGCTTTGTTCGGGTGGAATAAGTACCTATGTAAGTATCTGAAAATTATGTCGTAGTGGTCTATATACCTACTTAAAGTAAACGTTCCTTACATGCAAATTCTCAAGTTTTTAAACTCAGCAGCTTAATAAATTACTAGACTCAGGAGTCAGCAGCTTATATGCTGATGTCAGTCAGTCAGTTTATATTTTTACATTTACATAATATGTACAGAAGAGAGAGAGAAAAGCTAGGACTTCTCCATAACGTCCTCAAAAATGTGTGAAGTCTGCCAATCCGCACTTGGTCAGTGTGCTAGATTTTGGCCAAAACACCTTATTCTGAGAGGTGACCCGTGCTCAGTAGTAGTGACCCGGCGATGGATTGATAATGATGATGATGATGTACTGACCTAGCTACCTGCCTTTAGGTCAACGGGAAGTATAGGGTACTTCCCGTTGACCTTGGGTTTCTTGACAGACAACAAAGTGATCCTATAATGGTTCCTTTTGAGGTATGGAACCCATAGTTAGAAGAGAAATAACGTCAAAAAATAATTTGATTTCTTTTATCTTTTCTAGATCTATTTTATTGAAAACTAGCTGACTAAAGTTTTCTACACATACCTATAATTCTAAAAATTAATACAGAAATCTATAGACTCAACCTTTATTTAGTTTGAAATCTATAGATCTCTGACTTTGCATAGACTTAAGATACTGATAAAAGAGACAGAGTTATATCATTGGCATAAATCTGTCTCGTTTTAACCGAAACATAAGTCAGAGCAAAGTCAAAGTATGCTCTCTACACATATATGCTTAAAGTATTATGTTTTAACTATGTCTAGTCTGAGCTAATTCAAAGTATAGGTACTCTATAGATTTTAGCCAAAGAATATGCAAACCTCAAAAAATGTTTTTATAATTGTTATGGCGAAGTCTGCATTGAAATTGATATAAATAGGGACTGAAAACTAATTTTGAACTATTTATACCTATAGATTATAAATTTCATTTTCAGGTAGTAGTAGTACAACTTAGTCATACTACAGCTGCTCAGTACAGTTAGTACAAGATTGAACAATGCATTTATCGTTTATCGTTTCGTTTACTCCTCACGGTCAATGTTTACGTATTGTCCGGCAGTATGAGTTGGCCATAACAGTCAGTATTGGACTCATCGAGTAAAAGAAATAGTAAACGTGATGGTCCAACTCTCGCCACAATTTGTCTCTCTTACACGTTCGCAAAAAAAGGGGGACAGATATACGCTGCCATTTTGTTGAGTTTGGCATTTATTATTTCGTTTATTGACGTTTTTGACAGATTGACAATGACAGATTGACAGCGTGACAATGACAAACAAGTGACAGTCCACCACTTAGTCTATGGTGTGTGTGTCTATGGTAATTTGTCTAAGATCACTAAAAACCTCAAGAAACTTGTGTCCAGAGCCAAATTTTCATCAGATTAAAAAAAAAGTTACCGCTTTCTAGTCTGTTACTCTGTCATTGTCAGTAAAAAAATAAATCAAAACAAACCAACGAAACCAACATAACCTTTTATCATAACTGAAACTGAGAGTTGAGACTGAAACAAACGGAACAATCGCTTTAGTTTTAACTAGAAAACTGAAGTTTTACTGATTATTAGGTATATATTATTGTACGTAATACAACTTTGTAGAAACAACTTCGACAAGGAAGCTGACAGAAAAATAAGCTGGGCTGGGCAGCATTTGGAAAATTGCGTCAAGTCTTCAATTCGTCGATACCCCAAAGCCTAAAGACGAAAGTCTTTAATGAATGTGTCCTACCTGTGATGACGTATGGTGCTGAAACGTGGACACTGACAGTTGGCCTTGTCCACAAGTTCAAAGTCGCTTAGCGGGCTATGTTGGGTAACTCTGAGGGACAAAATCCGTAACAACGAAATCCGTTGGATGACCAGAGTGACTGACATAGCCCAACGAATTAGAAATCTGTACTGGCAGTGGGCAGGCCACGTCTGCCGCAGAACCGATGGGGCAGACGTGTTCTGAAGTGGAGACCGCGTATCAGCAAGCGCAGTGTGGGACGACCTCCAACCCGCTGGACTGACGACCTTAAGTAAGTTTACTCTCTCTCTTCGGATCACGCTCACATAATGTACTAATTACTAGGTAATACAAATCTCTTGATCTGAATTTGGACACATAGACAAGTGGCCAGGTTTGAAGAGTATAGTTAAATCATAACATAACTTCATATGTACCTACCTACTTAAATAATTACTGTCTACTAGGTACCTAGCATTAAATGAGTTCAAAAAGGGCTGAGCCATCATTAATAATTATATTTGTTAGAACAGTTTTGACTACTGACCGCTTGATAAATGACAACACATTTTAGACATAATCTTGTGGTACACTGAAGTTAAAGTTGCAATAAAACATCTAGGTAATCTATTACAGAAAGGCAACTCTTTAATAATCAATTCAGTTTTCTTTGTTTAAGACATGTAATTCGGGACCTTGAGTTTGAGCTGTATTTTAGTGTATGTATAAAGGTTATCTGTCTATCTATCTGCTGGCTTTTTACAGCTCATCCGTTCAACCAATTTTGACAAAAGGTACAAAGATCTTTCATCCTGGGGATGGATATAGCCTATTTTTAAATAAACTAGGCTCTGAAAATCGAACAGTTCCCACAAGATAAATGAAGTTGCGAGTATAAATTATTTAGTGTGGAGCTTTGTTACATGCTGGAGAAGGAGATAGGCTACTTTTACCCTTTAAATCAGCGCGGATAAAGTCACGGGCATCATCTACTTATTAATTAATATTATAAATAAAACTTAGACCTCATTAAGATAGATAGTAAAATAAGAAGAATAGTTCTTGTCTAATTAGCAATTTAAAAAATTAAAGATCAATAATTTCTATTTTTTCAGTGATAACTGTGGACCAGTTAGTTACGTTATGTTAACAGCCTGTGAATGACCACACCACCTGCCTAATCCACTTTGTTAGAAGAATGCAAGTTGATTTTGCTGCATCAAGACTACACTCTACAGAATCCTCATAAGTCATCTAAGTGCAGTAACACTGCGCAACAAACTACAGTTTTATAACAATATAAAAATTTAATAGTAAATAAAATGTTTTTTGTCGCTGCTTTTCTATTATGAACATAGTGTTTTTATAGCTAGTCATGCCATAAGATTCTTTTATAGGCATTTTAATTCATACCTACATACAACGGGCTAGCTTTTGAGACTTGCCGCCTTGATGGAGAAAAGAAGAGGAGATAGGGACGTTCCGGAGTCTCTGGATTCATCCATACAAAACGTGAGTGAGTCTCTGGCTGAAGGAGTGAAGGGGTTGACTTACCCCGCCGCCCCCTACCGAGGCTGTTTTAAGTCAATGACAATTTTATCAAAATTAAAAATCATTTAAAAAAGTATACATCCCCGGCGGAAAATCACTCCTTCCAAGGGAATGATTTCCCTCCCCTCCCTTTTACCTCAGCTACCCCCATCAAGGCTGCACGTTTCAAAATGTTCATACAAATAAACAAAATTGAAAATTGCCTGTTACGTTCTCAATAAGCTCATAATTAAAAAAATTGTGAGCTAATCTTTGAAGTGTTGAACCGATTTTGATGAGACTTGGTGCACAAACAGTTGGGGACAGTGTGGCTAATTCTGTTAGACGAGGTCTAAATGTATTGCTATCCTTTTCTGCAGTGCAGGGAGCTTATGAAAGGAACAGCAATACACATAAACCTGTCATTTTAATTTAGTTTTGATCATAGATTCCCGGAAATATCCAGGCAGGCAAATTCCAGAATACTTTTTAACTATTATTAGTATCATCTGAAAACTTACTTTTTTTAGGATGAAATAAAACAAATTAAATTCTTTTGTTTAAATTTAAATTAGATACTATAAGTAGGTAGGTATGCGTATAAGTATTTTACATCAGCTGTAAAATTCATAAGGTGTATTTAAGTAGGTACATCATAAACAGTTCAAATTATATAGGTATTCTACAAGTCTGATGACCCCCAGGTTAGTTGCAGTCTTGACTCTTGAATTAAGTTAGGTTCTAGTGGCCCTAGCTTAGGTAGCTGGAAGATAGGCAACATAATCTGGTAAGTATAGGTTAGGTACCATAGATGATCTGCAACCTGAAAATAATAATTTATTTTAGAAAAATACTTAATATAATAAGCTAGCTAAATTTGGTAGGTAGGTCCATTTCATACAAAATTTTACTAACTTATACCCTTCTATACTAGATTGTGCCCGCGATTTTGTCCGCGAGGACTACACAAATTTCAATTAGATAGATCAGTCAGTCAGCTTTTCCTTTTTTATATATAGACTAGCTGATCCCCGCGGCTTCGCCCGCGTAGATTTAGGTTTTTAAAGATCCCGTATAGCCTATGTCACTCAGGAATAATGTAGCTTTCTACTGCTGAAAGAATTTTTAAAATCGGTTCAGTAGTTCTAAAGATTACCCCCTACAAACAAACTTAACGACATTACCTCTTTATATAATATAATACAACGGGCCGTGCAGCAGAAATCGTAATATTTTAATTTCGCCATAACTTCAAAACCAAACGTCCAATTTTAATCATTCAAAGACCAAATATTATCTCCATAAACTGTTCTTAGTGATGAAATCATTTATTTTGATAAGGATTAATAGCATGAGTAAAATAAACGCGTTTAAATGTAGTCCAAAAAAAATTCAAGATTTTTAAATAAAAAAATGGTTGCTGTGCCTCACTCGACATAGATGGGTATAGTGTGTCGCGGACTTTTTTGTAGATATTTATAAGATCTACAATTAATTTGAACATTTTATGGTTCTATCTTTTATAGTTTAGGCAGCGTACGCAAAATAAGTAACTTTTCTGGTTGATTTTTTACACCTTGTGTCCGAAAAACCCAAATATCTTACGGAACCCTATTTTTTTCCAAAATAAAATATAGCCTATGTTACTCGTGGATAATGTAGCTTTCGAATGGTGAAAGAATTTTTTAAATCGGTCCAGTAGTTTTTGAGCCTATTCAGTACAAACAAACAAACAAACAAACAAACAAACAAAGTTTTCCTCTTTATAATATTAGTGTAGATAAATTAAGTACCTACTTTCTTGTTTGTGAATGGATGCAAGTAATGGTAGGTAGTAGGTAGGTATTTTCTGTTATTGTATGTATGTTTCTTAATATACCTGGTAGGTAGGTACCTACCTAGGTTTCTATTCTGGTGAAAAAATGGGTTGATTTTATCAGATGTAGGTACCAACTTATATGTATAATTGAATCATAAATTAATGTAAGTAGGCACCTACTTAGTAGGAAATTTGAGCCACACGTTTGATGTACCTACCCATAAGGCTTAGAATAATATTATGTAGGTATTAGGTACCTAGGTATAGGTAGGTAATAAATTGTGCATATCTTACCTTTGCCTCAATGATCAAGGTGTGACATACTCTTTGTGATCGATCTTACAACGCTACAAGTAAATGCATTCTGCGAGCTATATGTATGGATGGCTATCGCTGCACAAAATGATTCATCCGAGATGCACTATTATCATTATCTATCATTTTAGCCTGTGGATGTCTGTCTTCTACATCCAATCATCGCTGCACAAAATGATTCATCCGAGATGCACTATTATCATTATCTATCATTTTAGCCTGTGGATGTCTGTCTTCTACATCCAGTCATCGCTGCACAAAATGATTCATCCGAGATGCACTATTATCATTATCTATCATTTTAGCCTGTGGATGTCTGTCTTCTACATCCAGTCATCGCTGCACAAAATGATTCATCCGAGATGCACTATTATCATTATCTATCATTTTAGCCTGTGGATGTCTGTCTTCTACATCCAGTCTTGAGGCATCCTCATTCAGCCACTTCACGTTAGGTACCTACTCTATAATATGAACGGTCCATCGGTCGGTACCCCACTAGGTACTTGTAGGTATGCTGTGGTACCAAATCTCAACTCAGTAGGAACGCAGGCATGGATTGTTCACTGCCACTTCAACTTGCTGGGTGGTTTCGACTATGTGAGAACCTGTTTCTTTGACGGATGCTCAACCAAGTACGACAGGCATGGATTGTTCACTGCCACTTCAACTTGCTGGGGGGTTTCGACTATGTGAGAACCTGTTTCTTTGACGGATGCTCAACCCAGTACGACAGGCATGGATTGTTCACTGCCACTTCAACTTGTTGGGGGGTTTCGACTATTTGAGAACCTGTTTCTTTGACGGATGCTCAACCCAGTACGACAGGCATGGATTGTTCACTGCCACTTCAACTTGTTGGGGGGTTTCGACTATGTGAGAACCTGTTTCTTTGACGGATGCTCAACCCAGTACGACAGGCATAGATTGTTCACTGCCACTTCAACTTGCTGGGGGGTTTCGACTATGTGAGAACCTGTTTCTTTGACGGATGCTCAACCCAGTACGACAGGCAAGGATTGTTCACTGCCACTTCAACTTACGGGGGGGTTTGGGCTATGTGAGAACCTGTTTCTTAGACGGATGCTCAACCCAGTACGACATGCATGGATTGTTCACTGTCACTTCAACTTGCTGGAGGGTTTGGGCTATGTGAGAACCTGTTTCTTTGACCGATACACTGCGCACATCACAAATTACGCCGCTGAACCAAATTTAAGTTACACAATCACGACGGTTAGCTTTGACTACCTTCCCAAACATTCTCCTTGCCTCCGTGGGCAAATTAAGGCACTTCACTTATTAAATTTCATCATTTTGTTTAATTATCAATAAGCTTTCACGCTTCTCTCACCGAGTATTTTTTGGTGAGTTACAATTCGACTATCGACTCGTATCCATAAGCGAAAATGACGTCATTTACTAGTTTTAGGACGTCAAACTTAGGACTCGTACTGCCAAATTACTCGATATTGGTATTGGTGTAGGTAAACGCAAACCATTCTCGATGGTGACGTAGTTATGTGGTAATTGGTATCGTAAAGTTGAAAGCTATACTCGCAAACACTCGATCATCTTTAGTTCGCAATATTTCCGCTGTGTCGCTGCCTGTAGATGTATGGAAACAGTCGATTTCGACTTTGGTATTTTTAAAACTATGAAATCTTATACTAACTGTACAGTATGATGGAGGCAAGAATTTCCTAACAAAAGCAAGAAAACTTCAATCAGATGATTAACAATTACTTTTATTAAATAAAATAATAAAATAATAAACAAATGTTTCATTCTGTACATAATTAATATTTATTTCAATAACATTTAAATAAAAATTAAGTTTAGAAAACAACTGTTCATTTTTGGTAGATGAGTGACGGAACATCTTTTTAACTCGCAGACTCCATATACTTGGTTTCATGAAATGGGCTGAAATAAAAATTATCAACGTTGAAAGTTTGTTATGATGATGTGTTGAAAGGTTTAATGTATGCTACACTTCAATTTTTTGCTATGCATACTAGCTGTTTACTATGCAATTAAGCATCACTTTCTTTAACGGTGAACCAAACCATTGTGAGGAAACCTACATGCCTGAGAGTTCTCCATAGTGTTCTCAAAGGTGTGTGAAATCTGTCAATCTGCACTCGGCCAGAGTGGTGGACTATGGCCAAATTCTTCCCGTTTTGAGAGGAGACCCCTGCTCAGTAGTGAGCCGGCAATTAGTTGATCGTGTGATGATACTAACTGTCGCCTGTAATTATTATTTTTATATAGGTATGCTACACTTCCATTTTTTGCTATATTATAATATGTACTAGCTGTTTAATAAGCAATTAAGTATCACTTTCTTTAACCATGAAGGAAAACATTGTGAGGAAACCTACATGCCTGAGAGTTCTCCATAGTGTTCTCCAAGGTGTGTGAAGTCTGTCAATCTGCACTTGGACAGAGTGGTGGACTATGGCCATACTCTTCTCATTTTGAGAGGTGAGCTGGCAATGAGTTGATCATTATGATGATACTAGCTGTTACCTGTTATTATTATTATTATACACGTAGGTATATACATTCAATCTTGATCTTGTAGGTACTTTCATGCCTTAAATCACATTACCGCCTTAGTTTGTTGAATTCATAGCAGAATTCATGGATACCTCGTTCCACGTCCTTGCACGCCAGATTTGTAAGTATACCGCCAAGTTTCAAAACCTCCTCGCTGTATATTCCTTTACCTGTATATTCAATGTACTCTGTGGCAGTCAGTTATTTAGAATGATTGCTTTTCATCTGTTTGCATTGATTTCCTTATTAGCAAGAGTTTGACAATTAGGTACCTCGGTGATTTCGAGGTAAGGTAGGTAGGTAAGATTCCAAGCAAAATTCTTTGCTTTTATCTATTTGCAGGCGCGCTGCCATTTTAATTGTAAACACTTTGCTCATTGAACATTACGTAGTCGCCCCACCGTCATTTTGAGACAATAAAAGTGAATGCGGCGGTACGAGGAGATTATTATTCGTGTGGCTCTTGCCGAGGGCACTTCTCAGTGGATACTATGTGTATCATACTGTAGGTTTTATTATTATCATTGTTGTTGTGACCTAATGTGGTTTCAGTTGTTAAAGGTTCAGTACTAGGTTCTGGAAAGTGATGTGATTGTGTGAATGATGGTAAAGTGTGTGTTGAATAGCTGTTTATCCGGTAAGTCCTTGTATCGTTCCAATTTGTATTAGACAAACGTGATTGAACGTTGTAGTTGAGGTTAATTGAACTAAGTGTGGTGTGCTAGGTTAGCTGGTTGGTCTGGGGCCGGTATGGGGATGGTTGGAGCCGGTCGCTAGGTAGGGACTTAGCTAGTGTTAGTTAGTGTCGTCTATACTCATAGTAGACGTTGGTGTCATGACTTATAGTTAGTGCAGGTTGCTATAGTTATCGTCGAGGGTAGTCTGTGATATCTCTCGTAGTGTGCAAGAATGATGTTAGTACGCCCACGAAGGCTCGGTTAATCTAAAGGTTGTAATCCTGACGTATCTGGTTAACCATTACCTAAGGTTACTTTTAGTGGTTTAGTCTTCAATATCAATCATAATAACATACTTCTGGTGCTGACGAGCCGGCATCAGAAGTGGGATTACCCACACTAAGCCCACATGAGATTACCCACACTAAGCCCACATGGGATTACCCGCAGTTGCGTTAAATTTAATTTAAAGTTAAATTTAGCTCCCGTTTTTTTAATTAATGCATCCTGTAAAAAGGTTGATCATTTTCGTAACCAAACCGATGGCATAACCATGACCTTGTTTTGTATATTGGAAATTGTATAAAAGGCTTTGTTATGATCGACGAATCATACTTTACTGATAAGACTTTAGATCAATTTTAAAACGGAATTTATTCCGTTGTGCCCACGAAAGGTTGATATTGAGGTTATGAACACATCTATGTAAAACACGCTTAACCATCCACTAGTCATGAAGTTTCTCACCAACATACCCGCAATTTAAATTCGCAGGTTAAAACTATAAAAAGTAGTCTTAGTCATAGTACTTTCCAATCACGCTGTTTACTGTATGAAAAATTATGATCACAAACTGTACCTACTGTACAAAAAGTTAAAACTTATCGAAAATCTAGTACAGTAATTTTCAGACTACCCGCAAATCTCAGCCAGTTGTTATAAAAACAAATTTTGATGCAGTTCAGTGTTCTTTTTGTAAAAGAGTAACCGTAATGTAGGTAGATGAGTTTTTGCTGAACAATTATTTTTGCCACGAGATAACAAATTGAGTTTCCCGACATAAGATTAGAAATCAATCTTCATGTGGTGTTAGATCGTTGTATGAATAGGTAGACCTGTCGTAATAAGGACAGATGTTATGTTATAGTAAGTTCATGAGTCT
The DNA here is from genome assembly GCF_902806685.2 of Maniola hyperantus. Classification (NCBI taxonomy): domain Eukaryota; kingdom Metazoa; phylum Arthropoda; class Insecta; order Lepidoptera; family Nymphalidae; genus Maniola; species Maniola hyperantus. The sequence goes on from NC_048549.1 coordinate 10,991,236, forward strand.
ATCCTGGTGAGGAAGTGTCCTTCCAGATGTTACGAGTCTATCCTGGTAAGGAAGTGTCCTTCCAGATGTTATGGAGTTTATCCTGGTGGGAGTGTCGTCCGGGCCAGACTCGTAAGAGTTGGTTGAGGGGACACACTTCTTCCAGATGGTGTGAGTTTATCCTGGTAAGAGTGTCGTCCGGGCCAGACTCGTAAGAGTTGGTTGAGGGGACACACTTCTTCCAGATGGTGTGAGTTTATCCTGGTAAGAGTGTCGTCCGGGCCAGACTCGTAAGAGTTGGTTGAGGGGACACACTTCTTCCAGATGGTGTGAGTTTATCCTGGTAAGAGTGTCGTCCGGGCCACACTCGTAAGAGTTGGTTGAGGGGACACACTGCTTCCAGATGTTATGAGTCTAGCCTGGTTGAGGGGTGTCGTCCGGGCCACGCTCAAAAGAGCTGGTTGGAGGGACACACTTGCTCAGTCCAGATGATGGTTGATCCTGGTCGGATAGAACTGCGGCTTGTAGTACTTGATGATTGGAAATTGTGCGCGCTTGATCATACTAGCGCCCGAGGACGGTCGCATATTAGAATGGCCGTGATGGTGCTAGTCACACACTCCGTAGTCGTGTTAGATGATGGTATAAGATCATGGACCCAAACATACAACCAACAAAAAAAAAACTTTTTGTTTGTAAAGTTTAATTAGATGACATCGAGTTTCTTGCTGGTTCTTCTCGCTAGGTCGTGGGGTTCCGAACCAGTGGTGAATTTGATTTAGAAGTTCTAAAAAAAAAAAAAACGTTTAGATAGTTAATTGATTTAGAAGTTGCAATAGCAATTGAGCTCCAATCAAATGAAGTGTAAGGAATGTAGTCAGGATGGAAGAGCGATAAATGATTTTGTGGTTATGGTTTTGTCCTCACATTCTTTGTAATACTTGGCGTACGTGGACGTACGCATGTCAGAATGGCCGTGCAGGCGCGCTGCCATTTTAATTGTAAACACTTTGCTCATTGAACATTACGTAGTCGCCCCACCGTCATTTTGAGACAATAAAAGTGAATGCGGCGGTACGAGGAGATTATTATTCGTGTGGCTCTTGCCGAGGGCACTTCTCAGTGGATACTATGTGTATCATACTGTAGGTTTTATTATTATCATTGTTGTTGTGACCTAATGTGGTTTCAGTTGTTAAAGGTTCAGTACTAGGTTCTGGAAAGTGATGTGATTGTGTGAATGATGGTAAAGTGTGTGTTGAATAGCTGTTTATCCGGTAAGTCCTTGTATCGTTCCAATTTGTATTAGACAAACGTGATTGAACGTTGTAGTTGAGGTTAATTGAACTAAGTGTGGTGTGCTAGGTTAGCTGGTTGGTCTGGGGCCGGTATGGGGATGGTTGGAGCCGGTCGCTAGGTAGGGACTTAGCTAGTGTTAGTTAGTGTCGTCTATACTCATAGTAGACGTTGGTGTCATGACTTATAGTTAGTGCAGGTTGCTATAGTTATCGTCGAGGGTAGTCTGTGATATCTCTCGTAGTGTGCAAGAATGATGTTAGTACGCCCACGAAGGCTCGGTTAATCTAAAGGTTGTAATCCTGACGTATCTGGTTAACCATTACCTAAGGTTACTTTTAGTGGTTTAGTCTTCAATATCAATCATAATAACATACTTCTGGTGCTGACGAGCCGGCATATTTTATGCACATAACCACTATTTTCACAAAGTTTTGTAACAAAAACTAAGATTCTTTAACCACAAAACATAAAGAAATTAGGTTAGAAATTATATTTGCAACAAAAATAATAGATCAGTTTTTTAACTGGTTTTACGGCTCTGGGTTCTAGCACTTTTGATCAAAGACTTAAGCCTACTTCACACGATAAAATGAACAAAACTTCAATTTTCGACACTTTTATTGTGATTCGACCTAAATAAATCAAGTAAAGTTATTATTTTTGTATTTCAAGTAACATCGTTCGATATTTTTCGCAAAAAATAATTTTAAGATTAAAGGGGAAAATCAAACACAACATTAGTGCAGTTCTTGTTATCTTAAATAGCAACACTTACTATTCAATTCAAACGTCATTTTAGACGGCCATTTAGGATGTTTAAATTTAGTTGAAGCAAAATTGCGAATGCAGCTTAGAAATAGAAATCCTAAAATTAAAGAATCTAAAATTTAGTTTAGGTTTAGGTTAGGGTACAACAGAATTAGCACCATTGTCAAACGTCGTGACTTTAGCTGCCAGTTACGAGTCTACTGTTTCAATTTGTAGCGTGCACTAAAATTTAGAGTCTTTAAATGTAAAATTCATGTTCTGTCCTTTTTTAGCAATATAAAAAGAAAAAGATGAGATACTCTAAATTTAGTTTAGAGAAAGACAACAGAATCGGCGCCATTGTTTTTACCAGATGAATGCCTTGTGTGACCGGACAATGGAGCTAACCATGGCTTTTATTGTTCAATGGGTCTGTTTTGTCACCGGTTTGACAACTAGTTCCGCGTTTCGCTTCAACAATGGCGCACAGAGCTGTGGTAACGGAATTAGCACTACGTGGATCATTAGATGTAGATAAAGAAAAACGTATAGGAAGGAACGTGCATTCAAAATAAACTGGCATGTTTCCACTTGAGACCGTCATTAGCAATAACAATAGGATTAAGTCGTGGCGGGTGAATTCAAAAGTATCAACACTGGTTGGTTGGCAACAAAATATATAAGGTTGAACCGGCTCCTTAAAAAATGAATGGGCTCTATGAGTGTTTGGTTTATTACCCCTATTGCTTACGTGGCATGTCGAATGTAATGCTATTGTTATTGCTAATGACGGTCTCAAGTGGAAACACGCCAGTTAATATTGAATGCACTATACATGTAGAGTTCTGTACAGTCAAAGACCAAAACTCGATTAGCACCTTAATGATCAAATTCGCTTGCACTACACGGCACGGTTGTTCATCTGAGTATTTGTGTGGCGTGTTTATAGAAAATGGTCATAAGTGCGACTGCTTTTTGATGCAATAGTTTTGTGGAATAGCTACTCGAATTCTGGGGCTGACTGTACATTGCTTTAAATAAAATAGTTGGTTTAAGGCACTAGCAACCTCCCATGGATTCGTTTGGCAAAAATAGAAATCTTTGTTCCCTATCCAGTGGGAATTTTGAAAAATCCAGCCTTATTCATTGTCTGTCTGTCTGTCCATCTGTCTGTCTGTCTGCTAGCTTTTCACGGCCCATCCGGTTAACCGATTTTGACAAAATTTGGTAGAGAGATAGCTATCAGCTATCTATGGAGCTGTATAGAGCTCAATAACAGACTTATTATCGTATTAATTTAAAAATTTAATTATCGTAACTTCAGCAATGGGTTGATAATTCAAAACTAGACAAGAGTATAATCAAGTCTAAAGAGTTTCAATAAAAGCTCGGAGGCATTCGTTTTGAAGTTAAATAATCCGAGTCCCTTTCGACAAGTTGCCGGCTAACTCAATGAGACTCCATCGCCGTAAGTTTCCTTATTTAGTTACCGGGCTTCAGGATCGAGGTAGGTATTGATAATGGAGTATTTATGGTATAGAGTTAAAGATCTTCGGATACACCTCAAAGTGGGCTCTTTATTTTATTTTATTCGTTTTTTTGCAACGTTCTTCTTTTCAACTCTTCTCAGACCTGGGCGCGTTTGATGTGATGTGAGGGGTGAGGGTCTTCTCCGTTTGGCTGGAACGGCCAGATGGGGGTACGGTCCTCGAGGCTTGGCTTCGTTACCCGGGTGTGGCGCAGGGCAGCTTTGTGACCTGGTGTTGTTCTTTAATGGTTGTGCTGGAATGGCGACCTCGCACCGGAAGACGCAGCGTTGGAAGACCCCCCACTAGGTGGACGGACAACATCAGACGAGTGGCAGGGAGCCGCTGGATCCAGGCGGCGCAAGACCGTGGCGTGTGGAAGTCCCTACAAGAGACCTATGTCCAGCAGTGGACGTCTATTGGTTGATGATGATGATGATGATGATGTTGTTCTTTAAGCCGGGATTTCACCGACTAGGGCCCGCCATCTTGACTAATGGCCCTAGTGGACTTTCTTTTATTTGTTCTCCGCGCTGATGGTGGCAGAAGCCATCTCACCGCGCGCGTAGTTTTTGTTAGTCTGTGTCAGATCGGGATGGGTCTCCTCTCGACGGCGCTGGACTCGCCGTCGGATGCGGAGATGGGGTCTTGTCGCAGTGGGTATCGCGTCGTCGTAGTCGTCGTCGCTTGGGTCGCCTGCGTGTCGTGCTGGTGTTGGAGATCGCAGGAGCTCTCGAGGTAATGGACCCCGGTCAAAAAAAAATGGCTAGATAGGAAAGGCTGAATACAGGGTGAGGGTATGGAAGCGCTCATTAGAAAAAAAACTTCTCACTCAGTGACCATCCTCAGTCTTTAATGAACCTGTTAGAAGCTAACTTCTTCTAACAGTGGACGGGGTATTCATGGACTTCCTTGTACGCATTGGTAAAGAGAGAAGATGCTAGATGATTTTACTGCAGCGAAGTTGATGATATTTGCATGTGCAAACTGGGAAAAAGAGAGAAGAGCGATTGTCAGTAGAATGGGAGACTTAACAGTAGAAAATCTAATAGAAAAAATGCTACAAAATGAGGAAAACTGGACAGCTATAACAGACTTTGCTGAAATAATAATGAAGGAAAAGGAAGAAGAAGAGAAAAGGAGAGGAAAAAAGTAAAAGACAATAATGTTGCTGTGTTGTAGGCTGAAAGGCGGGTCCACGGCCAACAAGAAGACAGCAGGGGTTTTTAGCCAGTAAGAGTCCGGCTCTGATGAGGATTTTCCCCTGCTGTAAAAACAAAAAAAAGTCTTTAATGAACGTCAAGATTGGTATGCCAATATTTAAATTTCCTAGGTTACGTTCTCATTAATTTGCTCCTTCAAAGGTTAAATAAACCATTCCGTATATTGTTTCAAGCTTCAACAAACAGTTTTGGTGAACCTAAATAAACTTCACTACAGCTTTGTTCAGTGCAAAGTCGTACAATTTTGTTTGCGGGGAATCAAATTGTTACTGCGATTGTAATTTTAAGGTTTAATAATAATTTTATTCGTCTATTTAATTCAAAACTTCCGTAATAATGTTACTTATCTATATAGAACGAAAATAGACGTGGCAAATTTAAAGTTGCTCAGCGAGCTATGGAGAGGGCTATGTTAGGAGTTTCCCAGAAGGATAAGATCCGAAATGAGGAGATCCGCAGGACAACCAAGGTCACTGACATAGCCCAAACTATTAGCAAGTGCAGCAGTGGGCAGGTCACGCCTGTCGTAGAGGCGATGGCCGTTGGAGCCGGAAAGTCCTTGAGTGGAGACCGCGTTTAAGCAAGCGTAGTGTGGGAAGCCCTCCAGCACGTTGGACCGACGATATAAAGAGGCTGGCGGGAAGTGGCTGGATGAAGAAGTCTGAGGACCGGGTGTGGTGGTGCTCTTTAGGGAAGGCCTATGTCCAACAGTGGACTTCCACAGGCTGATGATGATGATATGACTAAAATGTAACCAAATTGTAATGTGCTGACGAAGATTCATGGCATCGTTATCATTACTTATGAATAGTAACAGGTCGAGATGGCAATCGGGTTATGCGCCACCAGGTTAGTCCGGGAACTGTGCGGATGTGCGGGGCATTCTCTCCCCGATTGCCATTTCCACCTGTCGCGTACTATAAGTATGTGTGTGACACATGAATGCAAATCCTAATCGTAATCCTAATCTTGCAAAGGCGTTTTATAAGAGGAAGACAATGTTTTATTACTCACTGATGACTGATTTCTTCTGACACAATCAGTAGGTACATAATGTTTATCATACAAAACCCAAAAATGAATAGATAAGTACCCAAAAATGTTAGCAACAATTCACGTAGACGTCGTTTTATAAATCGCCGGCACTCAAGGCACAATCAGTCACGGCAATCTGAAGTGAGATACGAGTAGTTAGCGTACCGACTACCGACGCTAGCTCATGCGAGCCTAGTACTCGTACGTCCTGCAAATATTACCGCAGCCTACTTTCCAGCTGGTAATAAAGCGCTGCGCTGGAAAGTAACGATACTCTCGTATGTTATTTTCAACAGCGCTTTAATAGCGCTTGGTGGGGCAATAATATCTATGTGTACTTGTAGCCAGCTGAACGTCTCTTCACGACTAACTTCGAATTATTGAAAACAATATTGGTCTTGGTGGTGACAAAAGCATGAGGGAAGTGAGCGCGATATTGCTTATATTTAATGTTACAACACATGACAACTTCGTGGAATGGTAAATACTTACGAAACAATAACGTTAGCGAAGCGAGCACTATTTTTTTTGAAGAAAATAAGTTTCAAATGTGCGTAGCAAGCTTGTTACAAAGGGCTTTTTACTAAAGGAAGACAATGTTATATTTCTCACTAGAGACCTGTGATAAGTACGAAAAATGTTAGCAACAATTCACGTAGACGTCGTTTTATAAATCGCCGGCACTCAAGGCACAATCAGTCACGGCAATCTGAAGTGAGATACGAGTAGTTAGCGTACCGACTACCGACGCTATCTCATGCGAGCCTAGTACTCGTACGTCCTGCAAATATTACCGCAGCCTACTTTCCAGTTGATTATAAAGCGCTGCGCTGGAAAGTAACGACTCTCGTATGTAATTTTCAACTGCGCTTGGCGGGGCAAACATATTATGTGTTTGTGTGGTCGCTTCAAGTTGCGTGTTGTGGACTAAAGTCAATTTGATCAAAGCTAGGGAACGCTATTGATTGTTATAACAGTGTTACATTGTTAAGGTTCCGTACCAGTAGGGTGCCATCGGGATTCTATTACTAAGGCTCCGCTGTCCACCCGTCTCTCCGACTGTCTGTCAGCGGGCTGTATCTCGTGAACCGTAATAGGTAGAGAGTTGAAATTTTCACAGAACGTGTATTTCTATTGCCGCTATAACAGCAAATAAAAAAAAATTAAAATCATCCGCCATGAAAATTTGAAAAACTAAAAAGTGTTATTTACCCTTCGTGTGTGAGTCCAATTCCCACTTGACCGATATTTTTATTTTATTCTGTATATTGCGGATTGAAACATCTTCGATTGAGCATTTTTCGAAGTTCATACGAGTCGTAAGATTTGATTTTTATAATCGGAATCAACGCTTTTCGCTCCATGAACAACTTGATTTTAATCTCTGTTTTAGTTAACTCCAACTAGATCCAAGAAAATTAATAATACCGTTATAGTCGCGCAACTATAACGGTATTACTAAGTTCCGTCCCTGGCTTTGCTTCCTCTCGTTCCAGAAAGGGTGGCAGTAGCTCTATAAAAAGTTATAAATTTCATTTTTAAATTGAAGCTACTTTTGCAAATTTTCTGATATACGAGTATAGGACAGGTGTTGCATATTTTTATACTACACGGACACAACAGCCCAAAAAAGGAGTGTAATGTTTTAGGGGTCTATGTATCTCGTAGTATGTGAGTTTCTTTATTCCACTATAACTTCTAAATACCTGACCAGATTTGTTTGTACATAATATGGTATCGAATCAAATCCATGCAAGTGCGAGTCAGACTCGCGCACCGAGGGTTCCGTACTCGCGTATTTTTTTCATTATAATTTACCGTTTTAGATACATACATACATTATTCTTTCATCAAATAAACTGATTATGTCCATACCTTTGACGTACAAGGACGTTGGTTTAGAGAACTCGGTGCCGATGGCGTTCTCAGCAACGCACTCGAACTTCCCTTGATCTTCCTCCTCGCTCTTCACTATTTGTAGTGTACCTGAGAAAAGAAACAACAGTATTATTCACAGGTTCATTTTATAACTTCTTGATGAGTTTACTGGAGCTATAGAAGAAAATAAATATCAATCAATCAATCAGCCTGTTCGTGCCAAAATGTTCTGCCACTAGAACCAAACATCCGATTTAAATTTGGGCCCGACAAAGGACAATAATTGGGAACGGGGGGGTAACCCGTAACATAGCTACACAACACTATAATGTTATATGTTTATACGATATTCGCAGAGGTATGCCAATGCTTTCTTTCATTTTACGTTTCACCGACACATTAGTTCGAAAGTTTAATGCTGTATGCAAAATTTTAACTTCCCGACTATCGTTATCAGCCCGTACGAAGTTTTATTCTCTTTGTTTTTATTTAAAATTTAAAAGCTCATTCGCTAAATGGAAAAAAGGATTGAAATTTACTATTGTGAAATCTAAAATTCTAGTGAATGTAATCATTATAACTTGCCTGACCTAACATAAGTTTTATTTATAGGCACAGAGAATTCAAACCTTAAGGGTTTTGCATGAAAACAAAATCGTAAAATGTTGGCGGCAGACAAGGGAGAATGCTTTGTTGTGATTGGTGGACTCAAAAGTCACGTAATCAAGACAATGTGCGGAATGAGGGTACCGAACGGGCGTGGGCCAAATTTTATGCTAAGCAACTGTCTAAGCTTGGCGATCGGGGGTGTCCAGCTATTAGGCGTCTATGGTCTGTGCGTATAGGTAATTAGAAGGAAAATTTATATTACGACAAAATTTACATTGAACTGTTATTTACCTCTCTTCATTATTATTATCATCATCAACCCATCGGTGAAGTTAAAGACCAGGAGAGTGACAGTTACTTTTTATTCCGGAAAATTAAATAGTTCCCACGGGATTTTTCAAAATCTAAATCCACGTGGACGATGACGCGGCCATCAGCTAGTTTTAGAATATTAGTATCTCCCCTGGCCATTTACTAGCATGGTATAAAATAAATATAATCATGTCCACTGAATTCAATGATGCTCGCGTGTAAATTGTGTAATAAAATTGTGTATTACGTATTCGTACCTAGTAATGTCGTCACAAGCTCAGAAGCGAAGCCACAAAACACTGACAATTAAAGAAAAATGTAAAATTTTAAACGGCCTAAATCGTAATTTGTCGGATTACAAGGTACTCTTTTGTAAAAAAATCCGGACTATAGGGGGTCTTAGGCAGTACTCTATATTCCGACGAATTCGATAGTCCGACACTGGCCTGCAAAATGATTGTCGGATTACCGGGGGTCCACTGTATTAGTATCTCCCCTGGCCATTTACTAGCATGGTATAAAATAAATATAATCATGTCCACTGCATTCAATGATGCTCGCGTGCCTTAGAACTGAAAGGTAAACCGTGCAGTTATGTAACTTGTTAATAGTTTTCAAAACTGAACATAGTTTATTATCGCGTTTAATAGTTTGAGCGAAATTGCAACGGTTTCATTTTATCATTAATGTATTTTAAAATTACTTAAAAATTGATTTTTGATTTTATGAAAAAAATGTAGTTTTTTTTATTTTGTTGCTATTGCGGTTGGATCAACCTGGAGCAATTATTTTGCATAGCATTGCTGAAATTTTCAGGCATTGCTGCGTATTGCAGTATAGTCCCTAAAAGGCCTAAAAATGACTCCTACGATACGAAGCGATAAGAATTTTTGTTGTTTTGAAAATAGAAATTTAAAAAATATCGTGATCTACGGACGGATTCAATATCATGCGCGAGTTTATCGATAGATACGGACTACGGATGTTCCTAAAATAAAGTTAGGTTAGAATTTTCGAGAAACTTCGTGAAACTCTTGAAGGTAAAAAAGTGGGAGTTGGAGACTTGGAGTCGGCCCGGACAAAGGGAATGCAATTACTGTGAAACGGACATTCGTTGTTCTAAAGACAAATTGACAGATCTAGTGTTTTTTCAGTCATTTTTGTGAGAAATTGAATGGAAAACTTTTGCATTTTATTATTTTACTGTAGTAAAGTGTTCACGAAGCTAGCTGATGCCTGTGACTGCGTTCGCGTGGATTTAGGGTTTAAAAATCCCGTGGAAATCCTAGATTTTTCGGGATAAATAGTGTCCGAGGGCGCGACGTTTTTTTGCTAACAACTCAAACTAATGTTTATGTTATTATAGTTTGTGTGTCTGTTACCCATCTTTGTACGGGTCAACTGATTAAGAAAAGATTTCTATAGTTATGTAAAAAAAATATGTAAATAGGAACACGCGGACGAAGTCGCTGGCAATCACTTATAATATCATAACTTGTTACATTACGCGGCCGAAAAGTATTGTACATCGACCTTTAGAAGGAGATAGAAGATTTGTAGAGCACTGTCTCTGTCGTTGAGACCGACAAAACGTCATATATGTAGGTATCAGTGACAGAGACAACGCTCTACAAAGCCGAAATGTCATTCTACAAGGCAAAGTACATTACTTACGGCCGCGTCCTGTAGCATATTATATTGAAATTTGTTAGAATGTATTGAAATTGAATAGATAGGTGGGTACTCTAGTTTTGAAGTTAATAACAATATGAACACGCACATGTAGGTACGAGCAGGTAATGTATATTATATTGTAACGAACATGTTCTACAAGTAGAGGGTTTCTTAACTTTGGAGAAACTCTCAAACTTAACAGTGTCAAATTGAAAGTTTATCGAATCTCAATGTGCACATTTTGAATAGATGTAGGTACATTGTGTAAAGCTTTATTATAAAATGTTGTAGCCTGTCTATACTCTATACAAGGGGAGAAGTTACGACTTCCAAAAAGGAGGTGGTTCTCAATTCAGCCCGTTTTTTAATTGTATGTACACCGATTTTTCCGAGTTTTCTGGACCGATTTGTATTATTTTAATCAACAGAGGAAGCTTCCGTGGTAGTCCGTCGTACAAGAAACAACACTTTTAATTGTTTATTTTTATTTTCATGGCAACCGTTTTGAAATTTTTATTATTTGTTGTTATAGCGGCAAAAGAAACACGCATTCTGTGAAAATTACAGCTCTCTACCAATTAGATACGGTTCATGAGATACACCAACTCGGTAACAGACAGACGGACGGAAGGAAGAAAAGCGGAGGTTTAGTAATATGGTCCCGTTGGCACCCTTCGGGTACGGAACCCTGAAATGATGAATGCTCGTACCGTTTTACTTTATTTCTGTAGTCTCACTTGGCCGGTTTTTTGTGATGTAATCACTAATTCACGGTTTTCTGATTTTTTCTTTAATTCGTGCTTTTTTCTTATAAGGTGGTTATAAGACCTAATACCCACCTGCCAAATTTCATGATTCTAATTTTCTAGGTCAACGGAATGTACCCGATAGGTTTCGATTCCCTTTTCTTGACAAACACGACAGACAACGAAGTGATCCTATAAGGGTTTCTTTTTTCCTTTTGAGGTACGGAACCCTGAAATGGACGAATGCTCGGTGGAAGTTCGTACACACATGTTAATTTATTTATTTTTATTTATTATTATTAAACTTATAAAAATTACATTTTATTACTGCTACATTCAGTGCCACAAAACCACAGTCGGTTTTACTGAGCACTGTGTTAACTTAATATAGTAAGTATAATATAATATAACTATAAAACTAATACATAATATGATCACAAATAGGTAGGTAGTAGGCACAATCAGCAACAAAGCCCGGCCCGCACCCGTCCATAGTCGCTTGTACTGATGGCGGGCGCAAATCTAGCCCTGCCGCTGACTGTACATATTAAACTTAAGCTAGTGAGTAGGTAAGAATAAAATTATGGCAAATATTTCACGTCCGAGGACTGGCCCTCGCAATAGAAAGGTTCGGAACACGTATCTTGTTTCCATACACTGGATTCAATATGCGTCTATCGACAGAGCGGACGTGCCCCGGAAATCGACAAGAACTTCCAAAAAACTGCCTAAGGGGTACCGTCGTAAACAAAGTAAAAAGAGAACACGGGAAATGTAAACATATAAACTCGTAATATTGACGTGTATTTCCTACTAGCTGATGCCCGCGACTTCGTCCGCGTGATATTAGGTTTTTAAAAATCCCATGGAAACTCTTTGATTTTACTGTATAAAAAGTAGCCTATGTCACTCTCCAGGTCTATATACCTACCCATGCGAAAAATCACGTCAATCCGTTGTACCGTTGCGACGTGATTGAAGAACAAACCAACAAACAAACACACTTTCGCATTTATAATAGGTAAGAGTACTGATTTCGTATTTTGCTCTTAATAACGTTATATATTTTGTAAATATTATAAACTAAATCGCCTAAAATTTGACGACGAGCAGATGTTTTAATGAGATATCTCCTGGCAATAAGACTTGAGACGATGCAGTCTACTAATAAATCTTACTAATTGTAAAGATACTTGCCAACGTAGAAGAAGTATACACTTGTAAAGCCATGTAATATCCACGTAATCTTATGAAAGTTCATAAATCTACTTCGTCTCAACTTCTCAATAATATCCAAGGAATATAAAGCTTAAATGTCATTGTTAGTGTAGGACAAAACACGTCAACAGATCAGCGAGGGCCACGTCCACGTCCCATGGGGGCTATTCCCCCCCCCCCCTCCCCCTATTGTTCTTGTACACTAACAATGTTCTTAATACTTTACACTAGGGTCGACAAATAGGGACAAAAAAAACCAGTCAAGTGCGACTCAGGCTCGCACACGACGCTTGTGATATGAGGACAGTTCATAAACCTACTTCGTTCCAACATCCAAATAATCGCACCCACGCCACGCCACGGACGGAATATAAAGCTTAAATGTCATAGTGTAGGACAAAACGCGTCACCAGATCAGCGGGGGGCGTAATTAAAAGAAAAATAAGTGCTATTCATAAACGTCCAGCGGAATAGCCGGGTCGCGGCGGTATTACGTGCCACCAGCCAGCCCCGATCCCCGCTTGTTCTTGTACACAAACAATGTTCTTAATACTTAACCCTAGGGTTGACAAAATAAGGAAAACAAGCAAATAATGTCATTTCTCGTTCAAAGAGCTACATTGTAATATGGGCATTTGAAAGTAGTTTCGATAACTGCAAAGTGTCGCTACTAGATCGCATTAAACAGTCGCTTCAGTACTGAGTTAACATACATATCACTAATTTCGTCACTGGCAGTAAGCGAGACCGTGGCCGAATGGTCAAGGCATCGGATGCGAACCCAGAAGATGCAGGTTCGATTCCTGCCGGTCACGCAATTTTTGATATGTATTTAAAATTATTTAGTAATTTCCTTGAAGTGTAGGTAAACACTAAAAAATTATAAAAAAAATAAGGATCGAAAACACAAAAGAAAAAAGTTGAAGAATACTAATGGCTACTTATCTTACTTTTGGAAGTAAGATAAGTAACGATTAGTAAGACTCTCTTTCTTCTTCTTTAGATAATATTTCCTTACCAAAACACATTTATAATATTTTGGACTTTGAATTGTTTTTATTGTAAAACTAGCTTATGACCGCGACTTCGTCTACGTAGACTACACTTTCAAACCTTTGTTTTACCCCTTTAGGGTTTGCATTTTGAAAAATCCTTTCTTAGTGGATGCGTCATACGTCATCTGCATGCCAAATTTCAGCCCGATCCGTCTAGAAGTTTGAGCTGTGCGTTGATAAGATCAGTCAGTCAGCCACTCAGTCAGTCACCTTTTCCTTTTATATGTGTTTTATATATACATACATAGATGTACTTACTATTTGTTTGGAACGATTAGTAATAAATCATCAAAACCAAGAATACTCTGCCGACTTCAAAGTCGCAAAGATTTTTAAGAGATAGAGATTCGAGAACCAGTACTTTTCAGGTACAGAAGACTAACTCTGCAAAGACGTTTAAATAAAAAGTGACTCTTGTTACGACACAATACAGTGTAAACCAGCTCACACAGGCATTACGGTCTAAAATTACCAAACACCACTCTATTTCACGTAAAGTCTTATCCCTTGTATCTCTCTCTTCTGAGATATCTCCAATAAGATAAGCCGACGAAGGAGCCCGCTGTCGTAGGTATAATATATGCCTTGGGTCACTTGACCAAGTGAGCCTGGCCTGGTAATACTGGGAACGGCGTTCCGAACCTGTGGTAAATTAAAACTACCTGACTATTCATAAACACTTGTAAAAAGTTTACATGAATAAAAAAACATTCTATTCTATTCTATTCTATAATAAACCTTGCCACTTGACAACCCTAACTCGCGCTCACGCGGGTCAAAGTTATATGGTCAAAGACGGTTTATCATGGAGGCCCGTTTAATCTGGCTCTTAGGTCGGCCGTCGGAACGGGAGGTGAGGTTTACTTTACGCCAACGCGGTTGATTTAAGTGGTCACAGGATATCACGACGGACACTTATGAGCTACTAACGTCTGCAATGAGTGGTGTAATGATTATTGCGCACAGTGATTCATTGCGCGTGCCGGGGATTAAGACGTCATCCGTCACGCTGAGATCATTACAAGGCTATGTGGATAGGAACCGTGTAAATCCTTGGGGTTAGTTGGATTTACTTGTATTGTTATATAGCTCAACCGGTAAAAGAGTGGACTGAAAACCGAAAGGTCGACGGTTCAAACCCCGCCCGTTGCACTATTTGTCGTACCTACTCCTAGCACAAGCCTGACGCTTAGTTGGAGAGGAAAGGGGAATATTAGTCATTTAAAATGGCTAATATTCTTTAACAAAATAAAAAAATGTAATGGAGTTAAGGAAATTAAAACTTTCCAGATTGTTAATGCGAAAGTGTGTTTGTTTGTTGGTTTGTTGGTTTGTCCTTCAATCACGTCGCAATGATGCAACGGATTGACGTAATTTTTTGCATGGGTATATAGATATATGGGATAAAGACCTGGAGACTTAAATAGGCTACTTTTTATCCCGGAAAATCAAAGAGTTCCGACGGGATTTTTAAAAAACCTAATTCCACGCGGACGAAGTCGCGGGCATCAGCTAGTAATTTATATATATGATGCCCACTACCAGTACCGTTGCCAGTACCAGTGCCAGTACCGTCGCCAACGCAAGCACGTTGCAAGACGTCACTTAGCCAGGTTCGCAGATATTTCCGATGGGTTGTACCTACCTAGTACCTAATACCTAATAATAAAAGTAGCCAGATAAGAATTCCTCCTCTTAAAACTTGGAGTGTCCGTTAACTCGTAATCACATTCCCTTTGTGTCCGCCCCGAACGTTGTTTACAACTTGCTACTTTTTCCCTTTCACAGTATTTCAAAAGTTCTGGCGAGTTCCGGCTCACGTCCATCCCATCGATAAGAGCATACTGAATACCGTGCAGGAACAAGCGAACAGGATACGTGTTCCAAACACTTATTCAATTTCCAACTAGACTGCTCGCTATGAACTTGTGAGTTGTGTGACTGAAATGTGTAGGACTAAATACTTTTGTCGATATTGGCTAATAATTCTTCGACCCCCCCGCCCGATAAAAGGCGCCCTAAGCACGTCCTTAACGATCCCGACGAACAAATCATGACCGACAATGCTCCCTATCTCGTAGGGCTACAAGTCAACCTGCGGACTAACCAGTAGTCCAACAACTCCACCCATCCCAACATCATCCTAAGCCGTGGTCCGAGCCTCACAGGCGCCCTTAGGAGGACGTTGCCCCCCGACCGCGACCTCTCGAATTATTTCTTCGCGCCCCCCCCCCCCCCCCCCAAAGTCTAGGTTAGTCTAATCTATACCCACAATATCATTTTACAAGCGGCAGATCCTAACTAGGCCATATTCGGCCTTTTTAAGTAATTAAATATCACTAGCTTTAACGGTGAAGGAAAACATCGTTAGGAAACCTGCATCCCTGAGAGTTCTCTATAATGTTCGCAAAGGTGTGTGAAGTTTACCAATCCGCACATGGCCAGCGTGGTAGACTATGCCCAAACCCTTTTCACTCTGAGAGGAGACCCGTCCTCAGTAGTGAGCCGGCGATCGGTTGATCATGATGATGACACGAATCTCGGAAGAAATTGTGGTGTGTATGAAAACTAGCGCGAATGTAACTTTTATATTCCTCCTTTAATGAGAAAGGCAGCCTGTCTTCCAGCGGGATATAAGTGGCCTCTTACTTATTCATGAAACTTTTATTTTGCATTTTTGCAGTTTCTTCGCGAAAAGCCAAATAAATAACTCGACCCTTAAGTTAGCAAGCACTGTCAAATATTCCAACGCCCTATATGATTGTTCACTGTACCTACATCTAAATATATAAAAGGAAAAGGTGACTGACTGATTGACTGACTAATCTATCAATGCACAGCTCAAGTTACTGGACGGATCCAGCTGAAATTTGGCACACAGATAGCTATTATAGGCATCCGCTAAGAAAGGATTTTTGAATATTCAACCCCTAAGGGGGTGAAATATGGGTTTGAAATTTTTGTAGTCCACGCGGACGAAGTCGCGAGCATAAGCTAGTAATATATGGGTGTGTTTCCACTGAAGAAGAGACGACTGGAGTGGAATGGAAACCTGCAGAAATATACCGATAATACTTTTGATGACATGATAATTTTACCACAAAATCTCTCAATGATATTTATTATTTATCACGGAATCTCTCATTGATCGAAACGTAGTCTGCGCTCTACTCCGCTCGTCACCACTTCAATCGAAACGCACTTTTATTATTATTTAGTAGGTAGGTACTCTTAGTACAAGTTCGCATAGCTCGACAAAGCTAACTTTCGAATATATTATATAATATAATGTCCTCCTCCCGACCGAACTTCGGGTACGGCCGTCAGTCTCAATAGAGATTAGTTAAACGCGCGGAAGGTGTTATAGTGCACAAGTGTTTGCGCAAAGCAGGTGCACTCTCTATACCTTCTCTCTCATAGCCCAATGAGACGGAAACCCGACACGACCAGAGAGAGATCAGGCGCAGGACCGACAGCTTTACGTGCTCTCTGAGGATAATATATTATTACAATATAGTGTCTGAGTGAAATGGTTCTAAAGCCCTTTTTGTTTTAACGGTCGAGCGTGCATCTACAATTTTTAAAATTCTGATTTAAAGAGCTGAGTCACTGGTGTGACTATGTGGCTCTCGTAAGTCTACATAATATTATCCAAACACTTAAAATAGGATCTAAAAACCACTTATTTACTAAATTATTTCTACGACTTATGATATGAAATTAAAAAAAGACATTTTGAGTGTAAGGCTTCTAAACAATAAATTTTAAGTTCATTACTGTAACGTTATTGTTCGAAATCTATGAACGTTGTCGAGATGTAAAAACTCGTAATAAGGGTACAGGTAAATAACCGAGTAATGTTATGAAATTAAAAAGACATATTGAATGTAAGGCTTTAAAACAATAAATTTTAAGTTCATTACTCTGACGTTATTGTTAAAAATCTATGAACGTTGTCGAGATGTAAAAACAAGATGAGATAAGGGTACAGGTAAATAACCGAGTATTTTCCGCAGTAGTTTTGTACACTATTTCATCCAAGGGTTAATATCGCGAAGGTGCTATAAAAATATGGGAGCCCGAGTCTCTGGGGGCGCGGAAATTTATGGGTATCAATCCGACGTGGGATGATGAATTGGAAAATAATGCGCGAATAATATGAACACCCTTGAATATTATATGTTCTGGCTGACGCAGGGCGGAGGAAAAAAGATTGTTGTATGAAATAATATACCTACCTATGTTGCTTTTTTTACATGCTTGCTTTTAGCAGTGAAATAGTGAGCTTGTAGCTTCTCTCGGTGAAAATGTAAATCGTCTTTATTCCCTATCCCGTGAGAATTTTGGAAAATCTGGCCTTATTCTTGTCGACGTTATAAAGGGAAACTGTACACAATGTCAGCTTTCTAGATTCAAGGGTTTGGGCTGGGTAGTATACGACAGCCCGTGAGTGAGGGCTTTTCTTTTGACCCGACTGCGCTGAAGCTCAAAGGAGGGTCATGTGTTTGACCTGTATGTATTATAATATAGTATGTATTAATTATTATAAGTACAAACTATAAGAATTTATTCTTCGCAATACATCCATACTAATAATATTATAAATGCGAAAGTGTGTCTGTCCGTCTGTCTGTCTGCTAGCCTTTCACGGCCCATCCGTTCAACCCATTTTGATGAAATTTGGTACAGATATAGCTTGCATACCGGGGAAGGACATAGGCTAATTTTTATCACGAAAAATCAATCTCGATTCTCGTGGGAAGAGTTCCCACGAGATTTTCAAAAACCGAAATCCACCCGGACGAAATTGCGGGCATCATCTCATATAACATAACAGAACCGCCAGGATAAATAACCAGAAAACAAGATGACACAAAATCTTTCAGGTGAAAAAAAAAACACCTATACGCAACCTTAAAATTCATCAATTATTTCAGACAACAATTGTACCGTCCAAAAAAAGCTTCATGTCGATGGATGGCTCAGAATTGGCGCAGTCGGTTTGTGGGTCAAGAATACTTCGAGCTGCAATGTCAAAACAACCGCGACGATTGCCAACATTCTTTGAAGGGCGGCCCGAGGGTACTCGGTGAATTTCTCACCACGTTTCGAGCTTAATTTTACCCAACAGACCTCTAGTAATAAAATGGCGAGGGGTGAATTTAGATAATGTTGTACTTCACATTACAGAAGACTTGCAGAACAATGCAAATGCACCATTTGAAAGTGAAATAATATATTACGGAAGTGAAATAACAGCAATCCTATTACAATTTGACTCCCAAGAGTTGAGTCGAAATCGCTTTTGCAATGTGACAAAACGGCTAAATTGTGGAACTATGGAGCATGAGCATTAACAATAAATAAAAGGCCTGTTGCGATGTGGTTTTATTTGAGTTCCCCACGTCCTGTGGCTTACAGTAATCCCCGGGTCCCTCCACGTAGCGCGCTGTTTTATTTGATTACCGGCTAGCCCCAGGGGCGACCACGATTTCGCAGGGCCCTGAAATGTTTGCGATTGTAGTGGCGTCATTTTTTGTATTTTTTTAGAAACGGCGTTTGTTAATTTTTAATCTTGTTTCGAGCGTTTGTAAAAAATGCTTCATATTTCAGTGTTTAAAATATTTTGATCATTTATCTATGTTGAATAAACAAATAGTCAGTGTGTGATAACCAGTAGAAAAACAGTTTGATAGGTAAATAATTATCATTACCAAACTTAGTAAAATATAAGGAAAGTACAAAATATTGCAGAGTGTATTTTGATCTGTGGCTTACAGTAATCCCCGGGTCCCTCCACGTAACAGCGCTGTTTTATTTGATTACTGGCTAGCCCCAGGGGCGGCCACAATTTCGCAGGGCCCTGACATGTTTGCGATTGAGGTGGTTTAATTTTTTGTATTTTTTTAGAAACGGCGATTAGGTATTAAACCTTAATGTTGTTTCGGACATTTGTAAAAATGCTAGATATTTTTGTATTCAACATATTTTAATCATTTATCTTGTTAAATCAACAAATAGTCAGTGTGTGTTTACCAGTTTTGGTAGATAAACAGTTTGATATGTAAAATTGTTTTCACTGGTCAAGTATGAAGAAAGTACAAAACAGAAAGTGGATTTTTGAGTTTCGCATGTCCCGTAGCTTAAGTAATCCCCAGGTCCGTCCACTTCTGTTTTATTTGAAAACCAGCTAGCCCCCTGGGACTGGGCCTGTGGTAACTTCCACAATTTCACCCGCTTCTGGCATGTTTGTAATCTTACGGCTGTCATAGTGTTTTTTTTCGCAAAGTATCAATTTATTAACACGACCTTTTATTATTTTAGCTAAGCACATCTTTAATAATACTTGATGTTTTTATACGAAGGTGAATAGTGGAGGAAGCGTCAAGATAACAAATTAGGCATAATTTTAAATAAAAAACGTTTTTCTTTAAAGTTAAAATAAAAATTTGCAAATTTCAAAAAAATTATATTTCTTAAAGAAGCCCCGGATCCCCACTAGTCCCACTTTAGTAACATGTTTTATTTGATGACTGGTTAGTACTGTATTATGTACTTAAATATCTATGCCGGCTAGTCCCTGGGGAGACTTTCACGAATCCGCCCGGCCCTGGCCCCTAACAGGTTTGTGATTATGGTAGCAGTTTTTTCACGTAAAGTGTCATCTTCTAAATATATAAAAGGAAAAGGTGACTGACTGACTGACTGATCTATCAACGCATAGCTCAAACTACTGGATGGATCGGGCTGGGCATGTAGATACTCGTAGCTATTATGCCGTAGTCATCCGCTACGAAATTATTTTGGAAAACTTAACTTAAACTTAAGGGGGTAAAATAGGGTTTAAAGTTTGTGTAGTTCACGTGGACGAAGTTGTGGGCATAATCTGGTTTAATAATAAGGATTTAGAACACTTCTATTGAACACCACAAAATTAATTCTTTTTAATTTTAAAAGGCTTGACATTTTGGTTTGAATATCAATTTGATACACTCTAGACGAAGATATTCTACATTATACATATATCACACAACGGCTTTACTCACGTGTTAAGTTAAGATAATATATGATAATGGAAATCACTCACGATAGTTTAAACGCTAAGATATTCTACTTAGACTTAGAGCCTCAATAGCTCAACTGGTAAAGGAGTGGACTGAAAACCGAAAGGTCGACGGTTCAAACCCCGCCCGTTGCACTATTGTCGTACTTACTCCTAGCACAAGCCTGACGCTTAGTTGGAGAGGAAAGGGGAATATGAGTCATTTAACATGGCTAATATTCTTATTAAATATATATATATATATATATATATATATATTTTAAGCCAAAAAATACAGCATCGACAGTAATCTTAACGGATTAACTCATTAAAGCTGTACTACTTACATAGTATGAGCGACCACTAACATTTCTAAAGTTCCCACTAAGCGACTCAAGTAATTAAATCAAAATGTCCCATTTCAAGAACCCTTCTGTCACTCGTATATCTTGTAAACTCTTAATTAGACAAGCTATATTATAGAATTTCAACTGTATAAGGTTGTAGGTTGCTATAAAACGCAACTTTTAAAGGCAGTTAGCTCATTCCCGCAACTTCGTCCGCATGGACTAAGTAGATACACGAATTTCAAACAACCATTTTACCTCATTCGGGCTGTATTTACAAAAATCTTCTTAGCGGATGTCTACGTCGTAATAATAGCTATCTGCATGCCAAATTCAAATTACCTTTATATCGAAACTAGATTATGCCCGCGACTTCGTCCGCGTGAACTAAATATGATTCAAATCCCTATTTTACTGCCTTAGGGGTTGAATTTTCGAAAATCCTTTATTAGCGAATGTCTACGTCATAATATTAGCCATCTGCATGCCAAATTTCAGCCCAACCCGTCCAGTAGTTTGAGCTGTTAAAAAAAAAAAGTCTACTTTTTGTCCCACGAAAGTGATTCCACGAGATTTTTAAAAGATTCAAATCCTCGCGAACTAAATCGCGGGCATCATCTAGTAGACAACATCTAAATATGTATAGTACCTATAAAAGGAATAGGTCTGACTATCAACGCACTCACGCAAATCACGCAAAGCTCGCAAATGATTTTTGAAAATTTAACCCTTAAGGTGGTAAAATAGGGGTTTTTAGTCCAAGCGGACGAAGTTGCGAGCATGAGCTAGTAGATAGATAAAAATAAACAAATAAATAAAATACCACTTGTAAGCGTACTCCAAAGAATTAACAAAAACGTTGCATCTGGAAGCGACACGGGGCGTAGTTGAGCACATACGGTCTCGATCAAGTTAAGCCCCAGTTATACCACTGTTATTGTTGTATGAATTAAGAGCCGTTTTTGTTGGAACAACCGTCTGTGCCATCTCGTTCAAGCTTGGGGGCCGGCATTTGTATGCAAATGAATCGCAATCTCACCCTTTAGAGCGGTTACGCACTCATTCGATCCGAGTCTTTGAAAATACGTTCCGAAGTAGTCATAGAACTATGCGTGCGTAAGCTACCAGCTTACGCACTAGCTCCGACTTCCATCAATCCATCCATCACACGAGTTCTCTCCGTCATCCGTGAGAATATATCGGATGTGCCTCGGATTCAAATCGGACATGACGTAGATACGTCAAAGATATTCACTGAGTAGCTTGGATTTGGAACAGAGATCAGATTAGTGCGTAAGCAATATCCGAGTTCGGTCCGAGTTTTTTGTATATCCAGATTTTCACGGACTCGGATCGTATGAGTGCGTAACCGCCCTTATGTCGCAATCACCGTTATATCTACCTCAGGTTTGTGAGCCCACCGCATTATTATACTAAGAAAACCCATTTGATCAAGGGAGGATCTGCACTCAGCAATTAAGTGAGGCAGATAGAGAAAGAGAGAACAAAACGGTACAAAAAAGAGAAATGGCTGACTATATCGCCCCCTAATCCTGCTTATATTATAAATACGAAATTGTGTTTGTTGGTTTGTCATCTTATCACACCATAACGGCGCAACGGACTGACCTTTGTGGTTATAGACCTGAAGAGTGACATTAGCTATTCTTGATCCCTGAAAAAGATTTCCCACGGGTTCTTTTAAAAAACATAAATCCACGCGGACAAAGTAGCGGGCATCTAGTGGCTTATAATCGTAAAAAACTTCGTGAGGTAATACTAGTCCAATAACTTTTTTAAATCACTAGATATCTTATAATAATTTTATTATGTCACTCATACACATTTTTTATTATTTTTTAACTTATATGTTTTTCACATAACTAATTATTTAAAACTAACAGTGGCATAGAACCGCGATAAATAATGTTCTCACAATGCATAATAATTATGCTAATTTATGTATGTAATTCAAACAACACATACAAATTCATGAAAACAACATTGTACAAATACTAAACCGCATGAATTAGTTTCACATATTATCGTTTCCACATTTATTTTGTTAAATCTACCTTACGTGTGATATATTTTCAGGTCGATTAAATAAAATATGTACAATGTGCTCAGTAATTATAAAGTGCATAAACGAAAGGACGTGAACGTGACTCAAATTGGTCATTAAAAAATCGAAAAAAACATTAATTATTGTTTATTTCCGTTTTTAAGTTTTTTTCTCCTTATGTCAATAAATGCCAAAAACGTATAAGATTAGGCAGTAAATAAATAGTGAGATTAAAAATCCTGAAAGAAAAAATTGAAATATTGTTAAAAAATAAATTAATTTATAATTTACTAGCTTATGCTCGCAACTTCGTCCGCGTGGATTACACAAATTTCAATCCTCTATTTTAACCCCTTAGGGGCTGAATTTTCAAAAATCTTTTCTTAGTGAATATGTACGTCGTAATAGCTATCTTTATACCAAAATTGCAGCCCGATCCGTCCAGTAGTTTGAGCTGTGCGTTGGTAGATCAGTCAGTCAACTTTTCCTTTTATATATTTAGTTTGATAAATATGTCTTTTCTATTAGCAACAAATTTTTGTCGAGACCAAAGTCATAATTCCGCGGCCAAGTTTAGTTGTTAATTCCACCACCATTTATGATAGGTCGTAAAACCCTGACTTTGTTTCGCGTAGGTATAATTTACTACCACGTAATAACAGACTATAAGAGTCAAAACACACACGCTACTTTAGCCTCGCCGATCAGCGATTTTGATATTGTCTTGCAACGTGTTATGGCGACTTGTTGCGTAAATACATATAGTGAACCGAGGCTGAGCTGGAGGGGGAGGATGAGATGGCTTAATGGTCGTAGCACCTATGTACCTGAACGACTGGATCCATTTACCAAGCAAAATAATTAATGTTTTTTCTGCCAGTTGATATAATTCCTATTCTTCCATATTATTCTTCCGGTATTTTTCCATAGGATTGCTCGGCCTATAGACGTGGACCAACAAACTAACTGTATGCTTGTACCTACTACAATTCGTGACACGTAGAATTACAGAGCTGCGCTGACGTCACGTCAGGTAGACTTTGACTTCAGCGACGCGG
Source organism: Maniola hyperantus (assembly GCF_902806685.2). NCBI lineage: Eukaryota > Metazoa > Arthropoda > Insecta > Lepidoptera > Nymphalidae > Maniola > Maniola hyperantus. The sequence goes on from NC_048549.1 coordinate 11,015,049, forward strand.
ATGTGCGACAGCGACACGTTTGCACGAGCGGAGGATATCTATGGCTAAGTGTCGGGTGGTGCTGTCGATTACCTCCATATATTCTATACGAAGCAGTGTGTACGTAAGGGTTTCTTCCCAAGTGTAGCGTATCGCCGTCGCGTATATCGTAGCAAGCGATAATAGCGGTATTGACGATAAAAGCGATTTAATCGTCAATAGCGGTTGATAAAAGTATAGTACGTGCCAGGTCGATAAGCCTTATACTTCGATTGCTATCCCGACCTGTCGCCAACTAGGAATAGACACCTGTCGTGTGTACTTTGGCTCTTGCAGACTATAAAATAATAATAATTCCCTATAAAAGTTATGGCCCCCTACCGACAAGGGAAAGGGCTCTGCAATAACAATTGTGCTCGTTATGTGTTTAATTTAATATCTCTCACATGTAAGATAAATATAGCATTTGCGAGGTCTAATTCAATTTACTATAATATATTTTGGTTAGTACCTACAGACGCATCTGCGTATATTATATTGTAGTTTGTATGGTAATTATAGTATAGCATAGCGCATAGTATAGCACGAGATGGCAATCGAGGTATGAGGTGGTGGGACGTTCCGCACACCCGCACGTCACCCGCGCCAGGTTAACGCGGGAGCTGTGCGGGTGGGCCCCCCCCCCCCTATTACGCGCTTTAAGTTTAGAATTGAAAGTTTGCGGTAGATTCTCCACCCGATACGGCAATTAAGTGGAAGACTAATGATCTGTCGGGACTAACAAATTTATCAATAACTAAGAATTCATTATTCATGATTCAACCAATTTCAAATATCATTCGTTTGCCAAATCTGCCAGGATATCTTCGAATCGTGGTAAAGGGCTTGAACACAGGATATATAAAACCGCTGAGTTAATTAAGGGGCGAAACGTGCGTCGAGTGTATTTTGGGATTTGTGTGGTGCTGCGTGGTAGTGGGGTGCGTATTGCTTGCTTGGTGGCTGCTCTTTCCTGCATGTTTAGCAGTGGGATTCAACCTGTTTCAGCGAATTATAGCAAATTGAGCTTTTGGCTCATTGTTGATTTAATTTTAATTAATCACAAAGTTTCTTGTTTCTGTTACAATTAGTAGTTCATGCTCGCGACCAGTCTCGTGGATTTGGGGTTTTAAATTTTTCTGAGATAAAAGTACTCCATGTACGTACATGTATAGAGATAGCTTGCTTCCAGAGATGGTCTGGGATGCAAAGCATCTCTGTACCAATTTCCGTCTTAACAGACAAACAAACAACCACACATTTCCACTCAAACCTCTATTTTACCCCCTTAGGGATGGAATTATCAAAAATCTTTTCTTAGCGGATGTCTACGAACTACGTCATAATAGCAATCTGCATAACTTTTAGCCTGATGCGTCCAGTCGTTTGAGCTGTGCGTTGATAGATCAGCCAGTCAGTCAGTCTGTCAGTCAGGCAGCTTTCCCTTTTATATATGTAGATAATTGTTTAGATGGTCATATTGACATAATATGACGTAGTAAACGTTCGCATCGGCTAATATATATATATATTTAATATATCGGCTAATATATTTTTTTATATATCGGCTCATATATTTTTTTTATTATTATTTATATATTTCAAATTTATTGTTCACAGAATATTCAGATTTCTGTACATGTAGGTACTAATCGAAATAAATCTATTGCGACTTTTGTCTGTGATGTGTATAAGCCCTAATAGGCTGCAACTTCGTCCGATCTAAAACAACTCATTAATAAAGACCGCGAAATAATCCTCGAATAAATTTAAATTAATGAGATTAGGAGCCCGCGCAGGGCCGGGGTTTAGATGAATTTAAATTACTTTCACTCGCAGGTAACTCTGCGAAGTGCATAATGGCCGTTAAAGTGAAAATTATACCGTTGAATAAAGACCGCATTCAGATACTTATTTTCATTGAAAAATACTATACCAGCGCGGAAGGTTATTTTTTCTGAAATCATCTAAATATATATAAGGAAATGGTGACTGACTGACCTATCCACGCACAGCTCAAACTACTGGACGGATCGAGCTGAAATTTGGCATGCAGATAGCTATCATGGCGCAGATGTCCGCTAATTGTCCGCGGCTTTTTGGATAATTCTACTCCTAAGGGGGTAAAATAAGGATTTGAAATTTGTGTAGTTCACGCGGAAATAAGCTAGTTTTCTATATATTTTTTAACCAGGTACCTATACCTTGACAGTTAAACCAAAGTTATTTCTCATTTCATTTCATTCCTAGAAATTCAATTCCTAATTGGGTAAAATAGGGGTCTGAAATTTGAAGTCGCAGGCATTGGCTAGTAGATTATTCATGAAAATTTTGAGTTTTTTAATTCTGACTTATTTTCTGTACTCAATTTTTTTTTAATTAGTCCTGATTTACACTTTGTGAAATGTAGGAAGTAAGTGTCCTTGTCTGTCCAATGTACTTTGCATCTTAGCATAATTTGCATAGTGATCTCCAGGTGAGTGGGATCGTAGTCAACCTGAAGCCTGTCAATGATAGAAAAAGGGTTGAATACCGCCGCTAACTTTGACACGTACGTGACCTGACTGCTATATATCACTTAAGGTGACGCAGTACGCTCGACTGTTTGCTTTTCACTTGACATTCTAAATCAAGGGTTAAGGAAAAGTATTTTTGAGAAAAAAATACTAAATGTATGTTTGCATACCTAAAGATATTTCAACTAATGAATAAATACACTATGTCTAATGTTAAATTGTTTTAGTATTTTCATACCCCTAATCTTATTTATTTACGCCCAAAGTTGTCATTTTAGTGCTAAAATAGGAATATTTGGAGGCTCGTAACTTTAAAATCAATATTTTTTTCAATGTTTAATATATCAATAAACCTAGATAATAATGGCAAGACAAACCGATATAATAGGTACTTAGTTTTGAGCATACAATATCAAATAATGTAGTAATTACCCTCCTACGTTTGTATGAAGAAAGCACCGAACTGAGCCCACTTAAGCATACGCACGGATGTTTTGCTCCAATGTGTAACAATTTACAAGGGTGTAAAAAAAGAATCTATAAATTGACGTACGGGACCTTGTATACTCGTGAATTTCAAGGGAAGGTATAACAGCTATAGAGTAACATTTGACACTGATCTGTCCTATCACCATTCACTACCCATATTATCACTACTCATAACTACCCATATTACTTGAGGCGAAAGTATCTTTGTTTGTTCGTTTATTGATTTGTCCGGCGAGAAAGGCGAAGAATCGTATTTGGTAGCGCGCTCTCAAAAAGGCCTATATCCAGCAGTGGACGCATACAGGCTGATGGAATGGAAATATTTCATTAAAAAAATGTATGTTAGGTTCGTTTCGATTCAATTTTTAAAATGAAATGAAAATCACTATGATTCTTTTCATGTCTATTCATATATATACCTATTTATATTCAAAACTCACAACTGTGGTTAATAAAATTACTGGTTTGCACCAATATTCAACATGTAGGTAATTAATTTCTATCACAAGATTCTACGCAAAAACTTAATGTTTATTTACTTACTTGCTTTATTAACGAAATGGATTTCACTAATTTTAATTTATTAGCTGCAAAAGCAACAGTTGTCGTGCCCACAAAATGGACACTAAATTAATATTTCGCCTTGCCAGTTGCCACCTTATCACAGTGTAAGCAAAAGTAAAACTTCCATTAAGAAGAGTCGAAAATTAAATTTATCCGGACAGCTTTTTTCACTAACTTCATCTCACTAATTAAACGTAATTAATTGATGGCGTTGATCAAACAAGATGACGAAGTTTAATTTTAATAAGGAAATTTCGTATGATTTTCTTTTCAATTTTCCGCCCAATTTCGGGTCAAGCTGTCACCGTTTATTATTTTATTAAAAATGGTTATCATCTTTCTTTTTAATAAAGTGTAAAAGGTGAAATTTTTGGTATTTTCACACTGGTATTTTTGATTAAAAATTAAACAAATCACGACGTTTACCTGTTAAAAGATAAATTTCTCAACGCTCATATTACTTACTTTAACATAAAAAAGTTACACTACAAGTTCTGATGGTTCTTAGTTTTAGCACTTACCATGCATCTTGTCATTCAGCAACGCGTATCGGGGGTTGGACGCGACGTCCAACGGCAGAGAGTTCCACAGCCAACGGACGCGCGGTGATGGGTTGCCGCTGGCCTGGCAGGGCAGGGTCGCCGTGTGTCCGACTTCTACCACCATAGTGGTTGGTGGAGGCGCGATGGAAGGGAAACCCGGTGGCACTTTGTCAGCTGTAAAGAAAAAATGTACTTAGAATTAGGTTTCCCTCAGGCTCGTGAAGTATGTTGCTGGTTGCGGAAACATAACCGTTGATGTAATAAAATCGGTCAAGTGCGAGACAGATTCGCATACGTAGGGTTCCGTACCATCGTATAAGAAAGAACACTTTGTAATTTTTTAATTTTCATGGCGGTCATCCTGATTTTTTATTATTTGTTGTTATAGCGGCAAAAGAAATACACCGTTCACGAGATACAGACTGCTGACAGACAGATGGACGGACGGACGTACAACGGAGGCTTAGTAATAGGGTCCTATTGACACCCTTCGGGTACGGAATCCTAAATATCAAAAACGTACCTATCTACCCCATGAGTCGAGCGGGTAGGTACACCTTTAGAATTTTTATAAAAACAACATTTACCTCATTATCAATACTTATAATCAATAATAAAATTGCACTTAATCGTATTACAATATTAATTTACCTATTAGGTGCTCAATTGAGTATCATATACCTATCAAATTGAATTTTCCTGATTGTTACAATAAAATTACTTTCGAAACCGTAAATTTAAAAATTCTCATTTCAATTCAGGCAAATAACCGAATCGTAAGCCAAATATGAAACAACAAAATCAACCAGTATATACTCTTATTATGAGTTTGATCTCGTCAGCGTTGATTGATTTTGAAAGTTGAAATATAATTGGGCCAAAGAAATCTGGACCTTGTTGGAGCTCAACTTCGCACATTCTATAGGCAATAGACTACAGCAGGGACAACAATCTGCTTATTTTGCTATAATTTACAAAAACGTGTACAGCAAGCAACCGTGCTTGCTTTTCCTGCATGTGTGACTGTGGTAGCAGGAGAGCAGATGGTGCATAGCTCCACGTTGCCGGCTGCACCATATAAATTAGTCTCATTTAGCGGATAGTTAAAAGTTTATTTTTTCTTTTGTAATCAATGTTCGATGTTGTACGAAAATAAGTAACTGTGCGTCTATTTCACATGATACCTATTCAAAATCGAAGCAGGATCTACTACGGGTACAGATTACAGTATCCTTAAAACGAGTTTGTGCAGCTCGACAATGTTGATTGAGTATCAACATACAATATACGAATACATGTTTCGATTTTCGAAATCGATCGACGTTGTCGAGAATTGAAAACATGTACTAATCCTAAAGAAAAAGGATTTACAGGACGACCGTGGAAACGAGATCCGTATTGGCGGAAACGTCTTACGAAAATCTTAAAACGCCAGTAAAATGAAGATAGTGAAATGTTAATTCCCCAAATGAAATTCCCCCTCACTGCCGAATTGAACGAAATTTGATTAAGCAACAAAACTGACATTACTTTCTCCCCCCATTCCCCTTTCCAACCAGTTAAGTTATATATTGCGCGTAAGATTCTGGCTGAGACCAAGTTTTCGAACGGCACGGCGCGAAATTTGTTGTCTTGAGCGTATTCGAGTATTTATTGCTGTTGTTTATTTATGGGGATGATTTAATAAATGTTTTGCAATTGGACTTATGGAAGCGGTGATAGCCTAGTGGTTACGACTTCGGTCTCCTATTCGAAGGGCTCTAACTTTGCGGAGTTCTTCTTCTTCTTCTTCACTCTGGGCTGGTTTCCGTACTTAAACGTTTCCGTCTGTTGTGCGTGCATTGCCCCTCCCCGCTGAAGTCTTCACTCCAGCCACCCAAGATCGCTCCAGAAGCTGAGTAGACCGCCCAGGTTGCCGAGGGCTTCATGGAGTGAGGTTGGGGATCCCAAATGGCATTTGCGTTGTTCTGCTACGCCCGTGCACTCTAGGAGTACGTGCGTCGGTGTTTCATCGACCTCTCAGGCAGGCCCTGCACAGAGGACTGACTTTACGGAGTTGTGTTATACTTATACATCGATGGTTATACTTTTAAGAGCTATATATATACTTTATATATACTTTTAACATTCATCGAAGCGATAACTCGTTGGTAGATGGATCCTAAAATAGTGCTGTTTCCATAGATGACGGAAACAACGTTATCTATGGAAACAACCTTTCCCTCTAACTGCAACTCACCCCGAGAGAGGCTGAGTGAATGGATTTAGCTTGAGATACAAGATCTTTAATCAAAAACGCAAATTGAATGCGTTTGGAATTTTGTCTATTTTTGGCATAAGAAAAGATTTTTTAGACAAGCTAAAGATATTTGAAATTATTACGAAGTAAAGTGTGACATAAAGTTGTTATTTTTTCATTTATTTATTTACGCACGAAGTTGCCTCACAATTTTCCCTAAAATTATTTATATTTTCAAGGGCCATAACTTTTAAAATAAATACAATTTTAGAATAGTAATTGTTTCAGGGCATAGATAATGGAGAGATATATCGATTTATGGCTTAAATATAGATCTAAAACGACAAAGAATATAATAATAGGCATAATACGTTTGTATGGAGAAGCGCGTAAGACGGGCCGGGCCACCTTAAGCCGTTAAATATTGCTTTAGCGGTGAAGTTCATCATCTAAATGAAATTATAGATTTTTTTTAAATCCCTGGAAACTCTTTGATTTTTCAGGACAAAAAGAAGTACATGTCCATCCCCGGGAAGCAAGCTATCACTGTACCAAATATTGTGTAAATCAATTAAACGGAAAGTTAACAATAGACAGACAGACATACTTTCGCATTTATAATATTAGCATGGATGATACATTCCTGGGTTTTCTTAGCTAGGATACTAGAATGTAGTGAAAACGAAGTAAGATCTTGTAAGAAGCAATATCTTGTTATACAAACACAATATTGTTGTAAGCTCGTCGTGTAACAAAGTTACTTTAGTGGTGTAAGTTACAAACTGACGATGGTTTCAAGGTATTTTAAATCCTAAGTATCCATTGATTTAATTTTCTTCTAGATTCACATTATTTTAAGAATTTAAATGGTGTAGGAAGCATGCAGTTGTGTTTAACATAAGTTCGCTTTTACTATAGTTATCTGCAAGCCAAATTTCAGCCCGATCCGACTAGTAGTTTGAGCTTTGCGTTGATAGATCAGTCAGTCAGTCAGTCAGTCACCTTTTCCTTTTATATATTTAGATTTTGTCTTTGTTTTGCACTTAATATTGTGTTTTTTCAAGATGTATGGTTATAATTTTTTTGTTCAATAGATTATAGAAGATTTTTTTTATTTAGCCTTGTTTATGCTCATTTCTTCGAAAAAGCTCACTATACCTACACTACATCACTACATTGGCAAAACGAACACATGCTTTTGCTATTAATAATTATTCCTTCGTCAGGGGCCAAAGAGGAGTGGAGATGGATTGACAAGCAAACACAGCCCGGATGACGACTACGACTAGTCAGTCAAGATTAGCAAGAAATTCTAGAAATCGCTTCAGCTTATGACTTCTACCACTTCCGCAAAAGCCTTTAGCAAAAACAATCTATGATAATCAGATTCCGAACGAGATAAGAAAGTCCTGTATGCACATCGTACGCGACGTTGTCATGGCGACTGATCTAAAGCCGCGGATACACCTGTAAGTTTTACTTACGAAAGTAACTTACGACAAATTTACTAGTGTAAACAATGTTATAAGTAAGCACATTTACAACAGTAAATATGTGTTTTTGACAAATTATTACGTAGGTTGTTTGTAAAAACTGGTTCAAAAGCGAGGCGCGGGCGAAGTCGCGGGCAATATCTAGTATCAGGTAGAGTGATGATCACCACAATTTATTGAATTGGATCCTCCTTGATGTCTGAGTGCTCTTTTATTAAGTTGGGGGAAAGGTATCTTTAAGATGTATCAAAGGTATGTTTTAGTGTAATTCCTTAGGAAATTCGATTTCCGAAGATAGGTAGGTACCTATAGCACAGTTTACCCTTTAGGTCTTTACAGTGAACTCGTAAAAAATCCTCCTTAAGCCAATGCTTTCTAAAAAGCCATATAACATACTAGAGGATGCCCACGACATCGTCCGCGTGGATTTAGCTTTTTTAAAAATCCCGTGGAAACTCTTTGATTTTCCGGGAGCCTATGTCCTTCCCCGGGATGTAAGCTACCTCTGTACCAAATTTCATCAAAATCGGTTAAACCGTTGGGCCGTGAAAAGCTAGCAGACAGACAGACAGACAGACTTTCGCATTTATAATATTAGTATGGATTAAAAAACCGGTCAAGTGCGAGTCGGGCCTCGCGCTTTTAGGGTTCCGTACATAATTATGAACATCATATTTTGGGTGTATTCTATGACATATTTCTTTTCCGAGCTAGAATATCGCAATAAACCGTGATAGTAAAACCCAAAAATGTTCGTTTGTTTTGGCCACTGCTTACAAACTATTTTATAAATCGTTGTTTTCAGTATTTAGTAACTTTGTTTAAATACAGTATGATACATAATATATCGAAAAATCATATTTTCATCTATAGGAGGCCCCATGAAAAATAATTAATTGCAATTTTCTAATTCCAAATACCAAAATTTTATGTTTGTAACTCATGTCATCTACGAGCTGTGACACGCGGACAGTCCTATTAATGTCACTTTGCTGACTGGTGACAGCAGATTGACATTAAAAGGGCTCAGTTTTTACCCTTTGTGTACGGAACCCTAAAAACCAAAGCAATCCGTCTCAATATTACAATAGCAGATTAATTTATATGGCCAGTTAATATAACGAGCCGTACAATATATTACAATTTGCGGTGATGCTGCGAGCAGCCTGCCTAATTAATATCAACTTTGTGCAAAATTTATCACCCTCAGGCGATTACACGATAATTGATCATATTAACTCACATTAAAGCTGATTTTCCCTTGCTAGCTTCCGTTCCTAATTTTTTAAAACGTTACTCGATTTTGAATCTTATTCCCTAAAAGCTAAGGTTGGATTTCGATGGTATTTTATCTTGGATTGCTTTTTAAACGTTGAAAATGCACGCTGAGAGGAATTTTATCGTGAAAGTATGAACTCCATAGAACTTTTGTTTGTGTTTCGTACTTCAAAATATTGAAGTATTGTTATGGACGGCTAAATTTAAAACTTATGTAGTTTGAAGTGATGTAGAGGAACTAGGAATCTCCCAAAACTAGCAATATATAGACTTGAATTAGCATAAGCTTAGAGTAAGTAGTATTTACTAAGGAATGATGGTCTCTAGACTACCTTTGAGTAAATACTAAATATACAGAGTAAATGTGCAGGAAATTCTAACCCAGCTACAATCACAAGGTAACTATTTAGATAATTAAGATGAGAAGGCAGTGGTATATAATATTATCATCTACTTTAATGCACAGCTCAGGTTTAGAAACTTGATACCATGCCTTTAAAACGTAGGAAGACTAAGTAATTACCTACTGAATGACTTGAGAAACCCCAACGGGATCAGATCTTTCAAAGACCTAAATGCAATCGAACGAAGTCGCGTGGACTACACAAATTTAAAATTCCTATTTTACCCCCTCAAGAATTGAATTTTCAAAAATCCTTTCTTAGTGGTCGTCCACGTCATAATAGCTATCTGCTTGACAAATTTCAGCCCGATCCGTTCATGAGTTTGAGTTGTGCGTTGATAGATCAGTCAGTCAGTCGGTCACCTTTTCCTTTTAAATATTTAATAAAGTGACTCTAAGAAAATAATCATAGTTAATTAATAGAAATAAACTAGTCTTGTTTTGCTTCCCAAAGAAAGAATTAAGCACATTTGACAAATTCTCGAGACAAAAGCTAGTTAGCGCAATAATTCCATAAGGTGGCTGCATTTAAGCCAAAGACAACCCCATAGACAATTCGCAGCGCGTTCAGCAGTTGGTAATTAAATGTTGAAACCACAGGTTGAAACTGTACAAAGCGATGAAATACTAAGAACGCTGCAACTTCGAGATAGGAAGAGGAAAAAATCCAGGAACATGCTTTTGTGGTAAAACGGCGCTAATTTAAAAGGATTGGTTTAGATATGTTAGGTTTTAAATTTTGTTCTGATGATGTCATTTTAGACATAAGATATTTTTAAAATTTATTTTCGTTAAACAGAATTAGCTTCCTACCGTTTAATAAAGAGCAAGCCTATGTGATAGCTGTTATAGCCTAATGGTTATAGTATAAGTAGTTCTCTTCGCCCACAGAGTGACCCTGAAAGAGCAGTCGTGGCGGAACCCGGAACTCCTGGTTGGTTGGTGGAACCAATGCGCCTGGGAGGTTATCAGAGTTCAGAGAGTATCAGTTTCTTAATGAGAATTTGTGGTTCACGATCAACCCATCGCCGGCTCACTACAGAGCACGGGACTTGTCTTACAATGAGAAGGGTTTTGGCCTTAGTCTACCACGCTGGCCATGTGCGGATTGGTAGACTTAAATTGGAATTTGTGGTTATCTAAATATATAAAATGAAAAGGTGACTGACTGACTAACTGACTGATCTATCAACGCACAGCTCAAACTACTGGTCGGATTGGGTTGTTTTTTGGCATGCAGATAGCTATTATAACGTAGGCAACCGCTAAGAAAGGATTTTTGAAAATTCAACTCCTAAGGGGGTGAAATAGGGGTTTGAAATTTGTAAAGTCCACGCGGACGAAGTCGCGAGCATAAGCTCGTTTAATAATAATACCTATTTCTTAAAAAAGTTTCATAACGCACAATTTAATTTCATCCAAGATACGTATCAAGTGAGTTCCTCTTTAATTAGAATTTTCTAAGTAATTTTCTCCACTTTTCGACTTCCAATTGTTAGCGGAATAATTTATGAACTGAAATCGCTTTCGGCTTCTTCCGGGGTAAATTAGCTGTAATAATGGTAGGGCTTGGTGTATTATTTTGTACTAAAATATACGTTACAATTGGAAAAATTTGGCGTTTTGTAAAATAATTTATACTTATACTAGCTTATTCCCGCGACTTTGTCCGCGTAGACTACACAAATTTCAAACCCCTATTTTACCCCCTTAGGGGTTGAATTTTCAAAAATCCTTTCATAGCGAATGTCTAAATCATAATAGCTATTTTCATGCTAAATTTCAGCCTGATCGGTCCAGTAGTTTGAGCTGTGCGTTGATAGATCAGCCAGTCAGAATTAGTCAGTCAGTCACCTTTTCATTTAACATATTTAGATAGTTAGAACTTTTTCTACCAACAGATATCTACATAATAGGAATCACGTATTGATTTTAATTCAGGGTATTAGATACTATTGAAAGTGGGTAATTTTGATACTACGTAAAATTAAAAAGCCATCTATTAATTTTAAAATCATTTGAAATTGAAATCTTCGAAAAAGGAAATCGCAAATATTTTTCTCTTAAAATCCCAACGACTAGATGATGCCCGCGACTTGGTCCACAGATGTGAAGGCTTAAAATCCCCATGGAAACTCTTCGATTTTGCGAAAAAAGTAGACCTTTGTTACCCTCCAGATCTTATCTATATCCTTGCAAAAATACGTCGATCCGATGCTCCTTTGCGGTGTTATTAAAAGGCAAACCAGCAAACAAACACACTTTCACATTTAAAATAGTAGTAAGAAACTGGTTTTTTTAATTCAGCACATACTACAAGCTTATAACACCTACCTAAATTCTTGTAAAAATCGATAGGTTTCTATAGAGCCCTCAAAAGAGAAAAGAGTCAGGCTCGCGCAACGAGAGGGTTCCGTAATACAGTCGTATTTTTTCGACATGTTGCACGATAGTTCAAAAATTATGATGCATAAAAATAAATAAAAATCTGTTTTAGAATGCACAGGTGCAGACTTTTCATATGATACCCCACTTGATAAAGTTATCTTACTTCGAAAATTGTAAATACTAATTATTAGTTCATGACCACAATTTAATTTTTTTTGTGTGATGTAAACACAAATTTACGTTTTTCAGATTATTCCCCGAATGTCTGCTACAAGACCTACCTACCTGCCAAATTTCATGATTCTAGGTCAACGGGAAGTACCCTGTAGGTTTCTTGACAGACAGACAGACAGACAACAAAGTGATCCTATAAGGGTTCAAAAGGAAAAACGGAACCCTAAAAAATGATACAAAACATGTTCAAATATACGAGTTAAAGTATCAAATAACATACAAACAACAAACATCACCTGATATCATAACAAGGGATAACACAAATTCCTCAGCTCAATATAGATTTTACGGCCGCACTCCGTGAAATGATTCACATGGATCTCTCAACAAACGAGTCTTCTTACTACAGCCTTCGAAAGCTAAGGCTTCGGTCATTCGAGCCGAAACAAAGGGTTTGCTACATCGAGCGCATTTATTTTTTCTACAATATTTATGACGTGTGGTCTGGCAAGGGACGTGTAATTTAGTTGCAACAGGACTTATTAGTCGATTGCACTAAGCAACTACTTCCGCTAAAGTTTACTCTAGTTGACTTAATTTGACCTTTTCATGGAGCGAAAACACAATCATAGTCGAATCGTATGCGGAAGGATCTGGCAGCCCACCGCATTAGGGATCACGATCCTCAGCAATGAAGAATACACGTAGAAAGAAAGAGAGAGAGAGACTATGTTCGCGCATCAGTTACCGAGTTAGTTAATGTTCTTGTCTATGCGCGCACAAATTGTGGAGCCAATGTGCGGACCTCAACTGGTTACATTTATGTGAATCAAGAATCATTTTAACAATTTATTAGCGTCCGAAAAATGTTAGGGCTTATCAAGTAAGAGGAAGAAGCAATTATTTACAAACTAAAAATACCTATGAGCTAAAAGAGAGCTAAGAGAGAGAGGGAAACGCGATACCCAAGCGACGCAATACACTCTGAGTGTAAACATCTTTACAAGAGTCCTATGTACGACCAACAGTGGTCATCTGTAGCACACCTTTTTTTTATTGCTGAGCTACTCAATTGAACTACGATCTAGCCCAATGCACAACAACTAAGAAAGGAAAAATACGATTAGTGTGACCATACCTTTACATTCTACACAATAACGCAACACGATGCCGGCTTAAGGTCCCGAGTATTAAAATCTTCCGACAAATTTGATGTTGGGATTCGTGTTTACAAGGATTAATCCAATATCTTTATTTCCCTGGCATTCCAATTTTATGGGACTCGTTTATTGATTCGAATCTCGATATGAGGTTGATTGATATTAGAGATGATTAGATTTTTTTAATAATGTTGTCGTGTGTGGCAATGCCTTTTGACATTACTACTCATATTTCACTACCCACATTATAAATTAATGTGAAAGTGTGTTTGTTTGTTTTTCATTCAATCACGTCGCTACGTAGCAACTGACGTGACGTGATTTTTTGCATGGGTATAGTTAAAGATCTGGGAGAGTGACATAGGCTACTTTTGATCCCGAAAAATAAAAAACTGGGAACCTACAGGATTTTTAAGAATCTAACCTAAATCTACGCATACGAAGTGATGCTATGTGCCCACTCAGTGATCATATTTTAACGTTAATTTAAAAATGGGTGTGCTCCGTTCTGATGTACTTACTGACTGACATCCATTGATGTAGGTGGAAAGGTGAAACAAACCTAAATCTACATCTTATTTTCAAATCAGAGCCTTGTTTTATACCAGCACGCCTAACATGCGTACCACGAGAAAATTTTGTCTTCGCATTTACTCGTCTTATTTGTATGAAAAAACACGAGATAATGCGTAGACAAAATTTTCTCGCGGGGCGCATGTTATACCCTCAGGACGAAAATAGAAACAACATCCAATATTACTTACTTCTGAAAGGCCATCGAAACGGCTGGAATATGGCGTTTTTTTCGTTCATTAGCCCGGATTACCTTTTCGTCAATGGCACAGAGAGACAGACGAAGTTAACGAGAACGAAGCTGTTGTACCGAATAAAACAACACGGTGCAACGTGTTGCTCCGAGCTATAAACATGAAAGGCGTATAAAGGTGAATGATGGCGCCATTACAGCGGAGAGCGATGGGGCGGGATGTCTTGACATGTGTACAGAATCCTGCTATTTACACTTAACTAAGCCGCGTTCGAACTGACGAACTACTAGACTAATAAAAACTTAACACACAAGGTGAGTGGTGTGCCGAATAAATTAATATAGCAAGACTGCTGCTGGCTATAAACATGAAAGGCGTATAAAGGTGAGTGATAGAGCCATGACAGCGGAGAGTGATGGGACGGGATGTCTTGACATGTGTACAGAATCCTGCTATTTACACTTAACTTAGCCGCGTTTGAACTGACGAACTACTTGACTAATTAAAACTCAACATACAAGGTGAGTGGTTCACTCGCCTTGCCATAAGATGTCAAAACGGTCCACCTTGTGTGCCACAGGTAAGCAAAAATACTGTGCCATGTTTGAACTGATAAACTACTTGATTAGTTAAAACTGCAGATAAGACAAGTAAGGTGATGTATAAAGTAAATGTAATGTGATGTATAAAGTAAAGTAATGAAGTAAATGTAGCAAGACAGCTGCTGGCTGTAAACATGAAAGGCGTATAAAGGTGAGTGATGGAGCCATTACAGCGGAGAGTGATGGGACGGGATGTCTTGACATGTGTACAGAATCCTGCTATTTACACTTAGCTAAGCCGCGTTAGAACTGACGAGCTACTTGACTAATTAGAATTTAGCGGACAAGGCGAGTGATGTAGTGTATATAATAATTAGTCAAGACAACAACGGCATGTAAAGCAACATCTTACATTTTGACACGTGTAAATTTGGTAAGAATATTCCAAATAATATATATTGGTAGTCCTACACGTAATTAGTGTTGAGAACCTCTAATTAAGTATAGGTCGAAGTAATTTATCAAATCTACCGCTAGTTTTTTTATAATGGAAATAACTAATAGTGATTATTAAGACCGGTAGGTACTAATTAAGGTTATTATAATCAAAAAGACCGAGGAAATACTTTTTATAAGCGTAAAATAATACATCCACCCCCAAAAAGGTAGCGTTTGGAGACCACCTCACTAAATGGACATACAATCTCAAGAAAGTTTCTGAGTAAAAAGCTGGATTGCACTAGACCGAATTCTGTGGAAATCTATTCATAAGACAAACCGACTCACCAAGTTGCCTTTCAAGTAGTGTAAATGTAGCACGCCCATAACAGGAAAGCATTGTTCACAAAGGGTCATCCCACACCTGTCTGCAAATCTCAACAATAACTGCGAAACGCTGAGAGCAATTTTAGGGCTCTCGTCGAATACGGATTACATTATGATGAATACACGGCCCTAGTGAGTCAAGTGACACTACAAAGGATGTTGAGGGCCTTTAAGAAATGTATCTTGTTTCATAACTAGGGTGCTTAAAGTTAGCTAGGTAACTATCTACAAAACCATGTGAATCCCTTTATATATTACTAGATGATGCCCGCGACTTCGTCCGCGTGGATTTAAGTTTTTAAAAATTCCGTGAGAGCTCTTTGATTTTCCGGGATAAAAAGTAGCCCTAGCTAGCTTGCCTTCCCCGGGATGCGAGCTAGCTCTGTACCAAATTTCGTTTAAATCGGCTGAACGGATGGGCCGTGAAAGGCTAGCAGACAGACAGACACACTTTCGCATTTATAGTATTCATCTTCATCATCATCATGATCAACCTATCGCCAACTCACTACAGAGCACGGTTCTTCTCTCAGAGAGAAAGGTTTTGGCCATAGTCTACCACGCTGGCCATGTGCGGATTGGTAGACTTCACACACCTTTGCGAACATTATAGAGAACTCTCAGGGATGCAGGTTTCCTCACGATGTTTTGCTTCACCGTTAAAGCAAGTGATAGTTTATAGTATTAGTATGGATTATCTAAAGGCAAATCAATAAAAAAAAATTAGAGCCCCAATAGCTCAACCGGTAAAGGAGTGGACTGAAAACCGAAAGGTCGACGGTTCAAACCCCGCCCGTTGCACTATAGTCGTACCTACTCCTAGCACAAGCTTGACGCTTAGTTGGAGAGGAAAGGGAAATATTAATCATTTAATATGGCTATTTTTCTTTAAAAAAAATCTAAGGCAGTGTCGCGGTCGCTCAACTCAAATGCTCTCCATGCATTTTCAGACAATACAAAGCAATGTGCAAGTGTCGCGTGTCGCCGTCACGATCTCATAGCTAAAGTTTACGCTAAGAATAAACTTAATGTACTATCTAATGGATCTAAGTAGCCGTATCTAACATGGCCTCTCTTCTTACATTAAGGATGATAATACAATAAAATAAATAACAACGTATTCCGAGCGTATAAAGAAAAAAATCTCCATTATCCAATTTCTGTCGAGATGTACAAAAGACAATGAGACGCGATATTGATGCCGTTCCGCCGAATTGAGTTATGCTCCGACAAAATGGCCGCCGTGGCAAAGTCAATGTTATTTCCGCTGCTAAATCAGAAACAACAATGAAGATCTTATTTAGTGCTGCGTCACATAATAAATAAACTCAGTTCCACAAAAATGTGATACCTCCATTCGAAATATCACCCAAATCAATTAAATCATTGTGGCGCGAAGGAGTAACAAACATTCAAACTTTTACATTTATAATATAAGCAGCAGTGGACGTCTGATCATCATCTGACAGACGTCCACTGCTGGACATAGGGGTCTCTTGTAGGGACTTTCACACGTCACGGTCTTGTGATTTACGTCCGTCCACCTGCCTGGGGGGGCTCTTCCAACGCTGCGCTTTCCGGACGCCATTCCAGCACCTTGGGACCCCAACTTCTATCGGTTTTTCGAACTATATGTACCTTGTCCACTGCCATTTCAGCTTCGCAACCCTTTATCATATTACTAGGATTAAAAATAACCTACTTACATAGATTATACTTGTTTTAGTTTAGTTTTTAGGATATATTGAATTTATAGGATAAACTGATTGACTGAAAATATAGGATTAGGATGCGTAGGGAAGGATATGTGTGATCCTACCAATAAAATAGTTACCTACATTTTAGTTACAAAAGTTAGCTATGACAATGAAACGATCATATTGATGCAGTTCACACATCCGTCGCTGAGTTTTCTAGCATTGTTCCAGCACATCTCAGAGAGATAGATACCTGTCGCAAACCATATTAAGAAAAGTATATTAAAAAAACTGCTGCAAATGTTTTTTTTACGATTTTTTCGTAGTGCCACTGAAGTTATTTTTAAATTCGTCACACGTTCACATCCGTCATAATGTAACCCGTTGAGCCGTTGAGTATCAAAAGTAACGAGGGTCCTGAAGTACCCCCACGTTTTACAGCCATTACCGAAGATTAGAGAAAGGTGTGAGTTAACCCTTAGATCTGGACCTTTTTGTACTGACACACACGCTCACATAACTTTAACTTTTAGGGGTAACAGACCGGCAGGATTCGAACCTATGTCTTCTGGGTTCGCGCTCGACGCCTTGACCGCTAGGCCACGATTCGCTTGCTGCCAGTGACGTTTGTGATACCTATGTATGTTTAATCAGTACTGAAGCGACTGTTAGTTCTATCTAGTAGCTTGAATTTTTTGCTCGTTTATAATCTCGCTAGATTTAATAAAAGGCAACAAATATTTTCAATTTTTATCCGGTGGAATATATTTAATGACCAGATGATGCCCGCGAATTCGTCCGCGTGGATTTAGCTTTTTAAAAATCCTGTGGGAACTCCTCAATTTTCCGGGATAAAAAGTAGCATATGTCCCGGGATGTAAGCTATCTCTGTACCAAATTTCGTCAAAATCGGTTGAACGGTTGAGCCGTGAAAAGCTAGCAGACAGACAGACAGACACTCGCATTTATAATATTAGTATGGATTTCGGTTATATTACTTGCTTGATAAAACCTCGTACTTGTTAAAACTAAAGTGATTCAACCAAAGCTACACCGCGATAGAGTTTAAAAATTGAAATTTTTAAATTGCAATTTGCAGTCTAGATAACGGCGCGGTGTCGTAAAGCGTGCGTATCGGGGCTCCGACACGAAATTATTATAAAGGGAAGCTGTTTTACTATGCAGATTACTAGTACAAAAATGGGAAATTTACCTATAAAAATACCTATAAAAATACCAAGGTTTTCTTTTTATTCTACTAGAAGTAGCCCTCGATTTCGGTTTTTAAAAACCTTGTGTGTCACTCTAAGTGCGGTTCTAGGTGCGTAAGATTGATTCCAAATAACACTTTTTCTCGTGTAAACACCGGATAATCACAATTTTATTTTCTTTCTATTTTATAATATCGAGTAGCTAAAACCCTTTTGTTTATATTTGATTTGGGGATGAGAAGGGTGCAGAGTGATACTCAAATAGGGAACTCCGAAGACCTCTGAGAGCGTTGGTATGTCTACAAACAGGCTTTGCGCTTCCTTTTGTAGCCACGGGGTTACTCGTAAAATGTTTTGGGGCAGAAAAATGTTTTTAAAACATGACGCGTGTTGCGCGTAGAGAAATTATAATATTTTTCACTAGATGATATCCGCGACTTAGCTTGTGTGGGTCACGTGTGAATTTAATAAATAAATAAAATAGCCTTTATTCACTGATACACTAGTTATACATCTTATATTACTAACTAACCGTATTACTAATTTCTTATTTCCTATTATTTAATTATCCTATCCTACATAATTTATTCTAAAAAAATTAGTAACACCAGCAATTTACAGTTCAGGTTGTCCTCTTTGGACATAGGCCTCCTCTAGACCTCTATTTTTTCCTATCTAACGCTAGTCCGCGCCAACCCTTTGGCAGGTCATCCTCCCATCTCCTCTGTGGCCGTCCTCTCGCTCTCTTCCCATCTCTGGGGTACCAGTAATTGACCTCTTTGGTCCATTTATCCTTTGGGGATCTGATCACATGGCCAGCCCAACGCCATTTAAGTTTCTTGATTCTTCTTGAGACGTCTGTCACACCTGTGATCTTTCTAATTTTGGTCAGTCTCCATTTGTCTTTCAGTTTGATGTGGATTTAGGTATATAAAAATCCCGTGGGAATCTTTTCATTTTCGTCATAAAAACGAGCCTTGTGATGCAAGCTGTATTTCTGTACAAAATTAAGTCAAAATCAGTAATAGACAGACGTACACACTTTCGCATTCATGAATAACTAGCTGTAAGCAATAGTAGATAGGTACGTATTTTCAGGCAGGGCGTAATAATGACCAAGCATTGAGCTATTTTAACTAGGGTAAGCAGCTCTTTTTTGCCTATATGGCGTGCACGTGTGACACTGCCACATACCACTTACGTTAGTGATATTTAATTTATCTTAGAAACTCCAAATTTAAAATTCAAAATTCAAATAATTCAAACTTCAAATAATTTATTCTAAATAGGTAATAAATTACTCTTTTTGATAGTCGGTTGTTGTATTTGTAAGATATAGTAGTGATCATTATTACGCGAACTTAAAACTAAAGCTACGAGGGAATCGAATCATAAAAAAATTAAAATCTACACACTACATAATCATTTTTGTTTTATATAATCGACCATACAGGACAAAAAGATGATTGTTCCTATATTTCTAACGAAAATAGAACGGAATATCACGGTTTGTTTGTTCAATTGAAATAATTTAAAATCGTACCTATTTGCATGCTTCGATATTTCAACGCGTCATTTTTTAGATGAAAATAGATTGGCATTAATTTGAATAATTATTTTAACAAACAATATGCCTGCGATTTTATCATTAGTTCCAACCACCGAATTCCAAATCAGGTAAATAGAAATGTTATCTACTCTTATTTACTAGGACAGCGAGTCACTGTTTTTTAGGAACTCACTCGTACTGCCAAATTGTTTTTTTTTAAATTATAACCAGCGTCAATCGGGATGATGTTAAGGACTCTAATCATTCCCTAACATTTTGTAACTCTTTCTGGCATTTAGAAGTTATGGTGGAATAAAGAAACTCACGTACATACATATTATTAAGCAGTATTACCTATCATTAATATAGAGTATTTTATATATTATATGTATTTATATTTTTCATATATTATGTATATAATTATTTATGATAAGTATAATTATTGTATATAAGTTGATTTGGGTATTTATTATAAGATATTTATGTAGTTTATTAGATTCTAGTACCGTAGACCTATTCCACTTCTTGATACGCCTTACTCACAACCTTGAATGGGAAGCTGGAAGAAATCTCTGTTTAGAGATAAGCATTTCCGATGTAACTTAATTTATTATTACTTTGTAACTACAATTTTTGGTACATGAATAATAAAAATAAATAAATATTACATACGAGTATAAAGAACCCGAAAACATTGCACTTCTTTTTTGGGCAGCCGTGTAAAAATATCAAGTCGCAGATTCGACAGAAAAAATAAAAATTTAAATAAAAATTGTACCTATAGATTTGAAGGATAAGAGTGTCGCAAAGCTCAGCTACGAAGCTTTCAAAACCTCACTGAAAGCATTGGTGTGTCTTCAAACAAGCTTAGCAAAACCTTCCACTCGTAGCCCAAGGGGTTGTATTGGAAAATATTCGTATCATGTTACAGTCAAACTGCTATCCGGTCGAAAGTACTTCTAACGGTAAAAAACCAGTCAAAAGTACTTTTAATTATAAAATAAATAAATAAAAATCTTTTTTATTCAAGTAAACTTTCACAAGTGCCTTCGAATCGTCGGATGCATCTACCACTGGTTCGGTATGCCCTTCCTACCGAGAAGAACCAGCAAGAAACTCGGCGGTTGCTCTTTTCAAATATGTGTATAACACATGTAAAAAAAAACATGTATAATAAAGTATTTGCAGTCCTGTGCGTTGCTAGAACGAGCTGCAGGTCAAATCCACGCTCTTTTATCATTTAGATAGTCTTCAATTGTGTAATATGCTTTTTTCAGGAGCATATTTATACATGTCGGGTTATAAAAGTAGTTTTGACTGCAGCCAAAACTCTTCGCTGAAATAATATTAAGTACATTTTAAATAACATTTAAGATTAGATCGGAACGAAATCGGAGCACCCCGATCCCCCACAGTCTTGGCTGTCCTAAATCCTCCACCTATTGTTTTTATAAAGAGGTAAAGGTCAGGTTGGTGAAGCTGAATGAAGGGGTGATAAAGTGAGTCTTCTAGAGTAACCAATTTATAAACATACGAGGAGGCAGGAAACTGAAAATTAAAACAAATTTTAACCGATATTTTTCAGCCAAAAGCTAACAATTTTTTATCAACCTTTATTTTTTTGCAGTTACAAGTAGTTTTGAATGCATAAGAGGTTCGACTGTAACACAAAAATCAAATCGGTTATCCGGGGGACTGAAAAAGCATGAAATGTTATTATTTGTTGTTGTTTGTTGTCATTCCATTTGGGGATGATTTAGCGCCAATTAGGTCTGTTATGTTTTATTTAATGATGCTTTTTCGGATTTTTAATTCATTATTCAAATGAAATATTTTTGAATTATCCACCCTAAATCTAAATATATAAAAGGAAAAGGTGACTGACTGACTGACTGACTGATCTATCAACGCACAGCTTAAACAACTGGACGGATCGGGCTGAAATTTGTCATGCAGATAGCTATTATGACGTAGGCATCCGCTAAGAAAGGATTTTCGAAAATTCAACTCCTAAAGGGGTGAACTAGGGGTTTGAAATTTGTATAGTCCACGCGGACGAAGTCGCATAAGCTAGTAAATAATAATTCGTTACTGTTAATTTAGTCAGGATGTTTTATGATACTATTGCTTTTACGGTCAAATATATGGCTCGTCTTGGTGAGTTGATCTGATTTGAAACCATCAATGTAATAGTGTTATAACTAAACAAGTAAACATAAAATAGTTATTACAAAACAAAGTACTCTTTAATACACAATTTACGCCTGTTCTTCCTAATGACTCTCATTGTACAAAAATGAAGTAAGCACTCAATAAAAATATGTACAAAATATTCGATTTGTAAATAAATGTTTACCTAATCCAGACACGCACAATGATGTAAAATGTTTGTAATGTAAATTGAAATCTAAAAAACCGGCCAAGTGCGAGTCAGGCTCGCGCACCGAGGGTTCCGTAGTACAGTCGTATTTTTTCGACATTTTGCACGATAAACCAAAAACTATGATTCATAAAAAGAAATAAAAATCTGTTTTAGAATGCACAGGTGAAGACCTTTCATATGATACCCCACTTGATATAGTTATCTTACTTAGAAAATTGAAAATTCTAATTATTAGTTTATGACCACAATTTAATTTTTTTTGTGTGATCTAACACTAAATTCACGATTTTCAGATTTTTCCCCAAATGTCAGCTATAAGATCTACCTACCTGCCAAATTTCATGATTCTAGGTCAACGGGAAGTACTCTGTAGGTTTCTTGACAGACAGACAACAAAGTGATCCTATAAGGTTTCCGTTTTTCCTATTGGGCTACGGAACCCTAAAAATAAACAAATTTTGCGGATAAGAGCACTTTCAACAGAAAAACTCGGTATACCGTATACAAGAAGCCGAGCAGATCTCGCTGAAAGCGTGGATGTGTCTGCCAACAGGCTTAGTATTACCTTCCATTTTGTTGGCTCAGTGATCCGAGAGGTGCCATGTACTAGAGGCGGTATTGTCCCGCAAAACAGCCTCAAGGTTGGGATTGTGCGTATCAACGGACATCCTCCATGTTCAAAGGAACACACATGTGCTCTTCTCTCTGTCTCTTGTAGGGGTTTGGCCAGAATCCAGCGGCTCTGTGCAACTCGTTCGATGTCGTTTGTCCACTTAGTGGGGGAGTCTGCTACGCTTTCCGGTCCGCATACAACAGTATTCAACTTCTGCATTTATATATTTGTGAACACGCTTCGTTCATACGCACCGATGAAAATTTAGCATGCCCGTTGAACAAGAGAACTAGTTGTACGTTTTGTTATTCAGTACATTAAAGGTGTAAAGTTATAAATGTTACCTAAAAAGAACTCTGGAAGAAAGCGGGGGGACTTTTCTTACCAACCAGTAAATCAACATCAATCATTGCGCATGTTCAATCTGTAATATTTATTACTTAGTCAAAAGTCTTTGTATATACTTGTATAATAAGATAGGAACGCTTTTTTGATGCCTGATGTATGAGGTTTGTAGCTCTACAGTTTATAACTCAATGACGCAGTTATATAGGAAAACATTTGTACGAAAAAATAAATCGACTCGGTTATTCGAGCGATAGAATATCCCTTTGTTTATTCTTCGTATTATATAAATTCAAAAGTGACACATTTTGCGATGTCGGATTATTATTTTTGCATTGTAATTTATTTTCATTTATTTTGAAATGTTATTGTAGAATGTTCTAAAAGCCAAAAGGGTACTAAAGTTTGATGTTCTAACTTGGAATACAATAGTCAAACTGACCTTTAGAGCCTTTGTTCAGTCACCTTGTATGTTTGTTGTCACGAAACATTATTATACCTACTTGACTTCACAATGGTAGAGTTCGGAACTTAGTTATCACGTAATAGAACTATGTAATAACTAGCTTACGCTCGCGACTTCGTCCGCGTGGACTACACAAATTTCAAACCCCTATTTCACCCCCTTAGGGGTTGAGTTATCAAAAATCCTTACGTATCGGATGCCTACGTCATAATAGCTATCTGCATGCCAAATTTCAGCCCGATCCGTCCAGTAGTTTGAGCTGTGCGTTGATAGATCAGTAAGTCAGTCAGTCACCTTTTCCTTTTATAAATTTAGATAAAGCATAATTCCTACTCGGAGGGTGGTCTGGGATTCGATCCCGATCACACACACCTCTTACTTTTTTGAGTTATTTGCGTGCGTTTATACCTAAGCAATTAAATATCACTTCTTAAACGGTGAACGATAACTAGCTCTTGACTGCAATCTCACTTGATGGTAAGTGATGAGGCAGTCTAAGATGGAAGTTTTCTACAATGTTCTTAAAAATGTGTGAAATCTGTGAATTCGCACTTGGCCAGCGTGGTGGAATATGACGTAAACACTTCTCATTTGAGAGGAGAACTGGCGATGATGATGATTAATTAAGTTGGTATTACTTGGAACTATTTGGAGTTAGTTAGTTTTAACTTTTATATAAAGTGTAATCAACCCGTTGTTCGCCTTGGCCATGTAGACAGGCTAATTAAAAGGCCATCTAACTTAGGTCGCTCGTTACTTTTAACAAGTTTAAGTCCCAGAGGAGATCCCGATAGACATACAGATGTTCTTTTCTTTTTGTAGATAAATGGGAGCATTAACGCTTAGAGAGTACCCCCTCTACTGCATACCCAAGAGGTTATCGAAACTTCACTAGCAGGGAACCATTAAGTATTTTCAAGAGCAAAAGAGGTTTTAATTCCACTTTTTTGTTACTAGATACATTATACAAATAGTGTCTTAAGGTGGAAGACAACGGTCTGCCCGCGAAATTCAAATTTAATTTGGTAAACTAATACGACAAAGTAGTCTTATTGCATTCAAATTGAGCCCCTAGTGTCTTTACTTGAAAGTGTCCAATTTAAGAAATTAGTCAAAATAATGAGTTTGACGTGAGCTACTCACAAATTAGTCTACGTTGTCGCATTAGTTTACAAATTGTGAAAAACCAAATTAAATTTGAATTTCGCGGGCAGACCCGTGTCTTGGGCCTTAACTAAAAAAAGTATTTTGCTTCTAATTTGTATTTAGATATTTTCACATAAAAAAGGAAAGTCCTGACTTATTGACTTACTCATCGATGCCGTTTTTGCCCTTGCATCTAGAAAGCTTAAATTTTGCATAGAGGGTGCCCTTTACACTGTGAATAAGTAATGATTAATTGTAAGACTTACTTTATTTAGGTAATCTTTCTATATATAAAAATGAATCGCTGAATGTGTCTGTGAAACTGTCGCAATTGCTACTGCTGTCGCTACTGCAACATTTTACGTAATCACCCCACCGAACTAGCATGGGCCCTATCGAAGTTGAAGGATCGTCTTGGTTGACGAACACGGGATCAAAGGTGTCGAACTACTGTGTCTCTCTTTATACTGTGGTAGAAGCGTCATTGTTCCGTGTTATTATCCACATAATGCAAACGAATAACAAAGTATTAATAATAATTTAATAATTACAATGCGCGCTTAGCTTAGGTAAATCTAGTGTGGGTGTTAATATAATCAGTAGTTTTGAGAGCACAATATTTAATTAACGCTGCATTAATGAAATATTCAATTACACATTTCACTGAATTTTGTGAACCTACTTAGTTTTAATAATAAGCTTATTCTGATTGAATTTATTTAAAAAACACAAGCGAGCACCCGCTGTTTTACTCGGCGAAAATATAAATCCTTTTTATTCACTATTTCGTGTGGAATTTGGAAAATCCGGCGCTATTCCTTATGTACATTATAAAGGGAAAATCTATGCAGTTCTTAGACAAACAAGGTTGCACCTAGAAAGGTGGCAATTCATTCTTCCTCATCTATTTTTTTTACACTGATTTCTTTGAATATATGTATATCCTTAAAAAATACAGGTGGAAATTGTCAATAAAAAACCGGCCATGTGCGAGTTGGACTCGCGCATGAAAGGTTCCTTTTCATCGTACAAGAAATAACACTTTTAATTAGTTTTTTGGATATAACCACAAATTAACGGGATCCGGATTTTTCCCTTTACGTACTTGTGCTTTCTTACAGCACAAGTAAAGGGAATAACTACCTGCTAAATTTCATGATGCTACGTCAACGGGAAGTACCTACTCTAGATAGGTTTTGATTTTCTTGACAAGACTTGATAGACACGACAGACAGACATTCAACGAAGTGATCCTATCGGGGTTACTTTTTTCTTTTGAGGTACGGAAGCCTAAAAATGGTTGGAATTATTCAAAAAATTTAAACCAAATTAAAATTATTTGTGGCTGTTTTTTTTAAGCAACAAAAACGTATTCCTGTCTAGTATTCCGTAAATCCTGGACTTTAAGATGATTTCCTTAGTTGGAGCTTAGAAACGCGCGAGTAATTGCATTTTGTACCAAATACCCACAGCGCTAGTTGGCACTATCTCAAAGGAAAATAGATTGATCCCGGAAATACCTGCTTCAATACAGAACCTCGGCTGTGGAAGAACCTACCTAAATAGTAAGGAATGATGAACCAAATGGGCGTAAATACAACAGCATTGAAATGTATTTCAAATTTGACAAAGGAGATTTTTCTTTGACAAATAAAATCCCTACACACGAATGTAATATAAGTATGTTTGTTGGTTTGTCCTTCAATCACGTTGCGACAGAGCAATGGATGGACGTGATTTTTTGCATGGGTAGGCATAGTTAAAAACATGGTCAATTTGAATAATTTGTTGAACTTTAAAAGGGCGTCTGACAGGGGGTTGCCACGACACTAAAGTGTCTGGCAATGTATGTCGTGATTTCTAATACTATTTCTAAAAAAATGTTAGACTTGACGTAATTTTTTTTACAGGCTTATTACCTACCTGTTTGTTATCTCTCAAAGCCACCATGATCCAAACTTAATAGTCACTGATCCCTGTGGTTGGGGACAATACGCCAAAAACTTTCAGCTTTTATAAAATAACGAACGTCTGGCACGCACTCTCTCTCTAAAATAGTATGTGTGTAGCAAAATCTCACTAAGTTTAAACATTCGTACAGACATCCCCTTTGAACCTCATTTTTTGAGTACAAAACCCGTAAAAGGCTTTGCTACACTTGAATAAAATGTTACAAAAATAACCAAACGAATAGTTTATGTGACAAGTGACAATAAAGACAGTCAAGCAAAGTTTAAGTTGGCACCTCTGTGGCACACGAAAACCGTGAAAAGAGTGTAAAATTGGAGCTTTCAACAGATTTGGTCTTGAAAGACACTTTTATATTTTATCCACTCAATTTTTAGACTATAGACTGTTTTCATTCTCGCAATTTGTGTGAAAATTCTCGGAGAAACACTTAAATCTGATATTTCACTACTTTGGTTTGAGCCGCTTTAGACTGTTGGAGTCTTATACAACAAAAATCCAAGCAGACTGTGTACCTTTGGAGTTTTTACGCTTGTCAACTATTAGATACTAGCTTATGCTCGCGACTTCGTCCACACGGACTACACAAATTTCAACCCCCTATTTAGGGAACCCCCTTAGGGGTTAAATTTTCAAAAATCCTTTCTTAGCGTATGCCTACGTCATAATAGTTATCTGCATGCCAAGTTTCAGCCCGATCCATCCAGTAGTTTGAGCTGTACGTTGATAGATCAGTCAGTCAGTCAGTCAGTCACCTATTCCTTTTATATATTTAAAGATTAGTTATTTACTAGTATATTTACTTAATACCATGTCTATTTCTTTGGTTTCCATTTTCATGGCTCACCATTCTGACATATTTTGAGTTGCATGGTCTAGGATGGTTCCTATCTTTATTATTTTACACACATTTTCTTATTAACTAGGTTTTGCCCGAAATAATGTAAGCGGTAAAGTCGGCAAGATTAGTCTCAGTTAGGCGGATTTATGAATAAATAAACGCTACGCGGAGTTGCACAGGCCCTAATAGGATAATCTTGTCCGCCTCCAAAGTCGGCTTTACGTTATTGTTAGAGATTTTTCACTTTTGTAAGCGAGTCTTTGTTGGTAACTTTGAGCTCCCAGTAAACCTTTACGGCTGCTGATCGTTTAAAATTAGGAACGTTATTTGAGGGACTGTGTCATTATAATTCTCCATTCGAATTTCGACTCAACTACGGGAGAATTATCATACGAAGAAATATTTTGATTTGACATACCTACTTAGATTTATTGGGTTGATACTCCATAACTTCTAATAGGCAGGTACATTATATAAAAAAGTCCTGACTTACTTAGTGGCAGACACTTCAATGTCCAGTACATACCTACCTACCCTTGGATCTAGATCGCAAAAATTTTGCATAGAGGTCTATCATAGATAAGGAATAAGCCTGGGCTTTTCGAAATTCCTACGGGAGTGAAGCCGCATTACGGTCGCTAGTTTTTTATGGAATCAAATTTTCAATTACCATATTGTGTACCTTGTAAAAGAGTAACAGAGCTCGCGTCTTGTTTTTGTAACCCATTAACGAAAATTGGATTGGATTGGTTGACTTCAATCCCGCGTCGCGCCTTCATGGGAAATACAATAAGACTGCCTGCCAAAGTTGATTTTTTTACTCGGAATTTGGAGGTGTAAGTGATGCTACCCTTGAGTTTGTTTGCCTTTATGGGGTATTGGGTAAAGTAGGGCAACAGTAACGGAAAGTTAGGATATGGAAAGATAAAAAAGGGGAATGAAAGCTCATATCCATACTTATATTATCACAGTTTTACTAATATTATAAATTGGCGTCTTGTTTTTTTACCCATTTACGAAAATTTAATTGGATTGGTTGACTTTATTCCTGCGCTTCGCCTTCACGGGAAATATAACAACCGCCGTACTCAGAGTCGCTAATAGTTACTTAGGATTGAGTTAAAACGAGACAGATTTATGTGAGAGATATAGCTCTGTCTCGTATTAACTAAACTTAAGTAACGATTAAGCGACTCTGAGTACGGCTGTTAGACTGCCAAAGTTAATTTTTTTACTCGGAATTTGGAGGTGTAAGTGATGCTACCCTTGAGTTTATTTGCCTTTATGGGGTATTGGGTAAAGTAGGGCAACAGTAACGGAAAGTTAGGATATGGAAAGATAAAAAAGGGGAATGAAAGCTCATATCCATACTTATATTATCACAGTTTTACTAATATTATAAATTCGCGCCTTGTTTTTTTAACCCATTAACGAAAATTAAATTGGATTGGTTGACTTTATTCCCGCGCTTCGCCTTCACGGGAAATATAACAACCGCAGTACTCAGAGTCATAGTTACTTAAGATTGAGTTAAAACGAGACAGATTTATGTGAGAGATATAGCTCTGTCTCGTATTAACTAAACTTAAGTAACGATTAAGCGACTCTGAGTACGGCTGTTAGACTGCCAAAGTTAATTTTTTTACCCGGAATTTCGAGGTGTAAGTGACGCTAGCCTTGAGATTGTTTGCCTTTATGGGGTATTGGATAAATTAGGGCAAGAATAATGGAAAGACAAAAAGAGGAAATGTAAATCGATATCAGTATCCTTATTATAAATGCGAAAGAGTGTTTGTTTGTTGGTTTGTTGGTTTTTGGTTTGTCCTTCAATGTAGTGCAATGGATTGACGTGATTTTTTGCATGGGTATAGATAAAGACCTGGAGAGTGACATAGGCTACTTTTTATCCCGGAAAATCAAAGAGTTCCCACGGGATTTTGTAAAACCTAATGCCACGCGGATTCCCCAATTCCCCAGTTCGGCTTGGAGACAAATATCTTACAAGGAAAACAGAGGGAAGAATTTTATTAATTATCATTGCCCGTGACAACATTACTATTAATTAATTAATTAATTAACAGGCGTATTAATCCAATTGCTTTGTATAAGTCTCTACCTTACGACTTACCTTCAATACTTATCACACAAAATTCGATACGATTCGATACGACTTAAACACAAGCATGAGCCACTCGCCTTCGTGACTTACAAGAACTGTAACTAATTAACACTTTTTCGATAGCCGGAGTAGGTAGGTAGGTACTATCCTAGTTTCCAATTAACGCTGCACCTCACGCAGTGTGAACCGCGAAGGAAATATAAACAGAGGCACTACGCTTCTGTGATTTCATCCAACAAGTTCCCATATTACATCGGTTTCATACCTCATTGCCTAATGCAAGATCGCTTTGTGCATTAATTAGTATCCGTACACACGCCGACGCTGTGCTCGAGCACGCTAATGTAATCACTAATGCGTGTACATAAATGTCAATATTGCTTGTAATTTAATGAACGAGACGTGACCTCTGCGTTGTATAGTAGGTATAGGGTTGCCGCAAGATTGGTTAATTGAAATATGTGGTCGAAATTTCAAAATTAGCCATGACATTAGAGGCTACAATACATAGAAAAGAAGAAGAAGAAAGGGTCTAGATTCGATTCTCGGATGGGTTTGTTTGGGAAATTACATTCAATTTTAGGCATCGATGTCTTGTGAGAGACTTTGGATGCAGATAATACGTCAGCAAAGTCTTGGTATAGTGCATTCAATATAAGCTGGCGTGTTTCATGGCGTGGCGGGTGAATTCAAAAGTATCAACACTGGTTGATTTGCAACAAAATATATTTGGTTGAACCGGCTCCTTTAAAAATGAATGGGCTCTATGAGTGGTAAAAATCATCGTACCTCTCACCTTTCTCATACAATTATACTATACTCCTAAAAAAGCATATTATACAGTCGAAGACTATGTTAATGATAAAAAAGCTTGGATTTGACTCGCTCCAGCAATGCACGGGGCTGCAATGACTTGTATAGTATGGTATAATAACATTGTAAATTGTAAAATTAAAATTA
Organism: Maniola hyperantus; assembly: GCF_902806685.2. Classification (NCBI taxonomy): domain Eukaryota; kingdom Metazoa; phylum Arthropoda; class Insecta; order Lepidoptera; family Nymphalidae; genus Maniola; species Maniola hyperantus. Next base: position 11,045,745 of record NC_048549.1, read on the forward strand.
AAAAGGACAACCGCCGACTTTCTTGCTGGTTCTTCTCGGTAGGAACGGCATTCCGGCATTTGAGTGGTAAATTAAAACTACCCGACGATTCGAAAGCGCTTGTAAAAAGTCTACTTGACTAAAAACATATTCTATTCTATTCTATTCTAAATGTTAGGTAAAAAGCAAACAGGTTACCCACGTACGCCGACAATTTCGGTCGAGCGTACTGCGTAACGTTAATCATAATTTCGCTAGAATCATAAGTTCTGGAGTAGCTAGCAACCCTAGCTGGCGAAGGGAGTGTCTATGCAAACATCGGGGCACAAATACTATTGTTGTCGTCATATCGCCGTATTTAATTAGTTTTGATGTGAGCGCCGCTATTAACGTTTGAACTGTGGCTTCGTGTTCATGATGATTATAATTCTGATGGGAATTATCATTTTGCTAAGTCAAAACACCTGATAATAATATATATACAACTAGATGAAGCCCGCGACTTCGTCCGCGTGGATTTAGGTTATTAAAAATCCTGTAGGAAATCTTCAATTTTCCGGGATAAAATGTAGCCTATGTCCTTCCCCGGAATGCAAGCTATCTCTGTACCAAATTTCGTCAAAATCGGTTGAACGGTTGAGCCGTGAAAAGCTAGCAGACAGACAGACAGACACACTTTCGCATTTATAATATGAGTATGTATTATCCTACTAATATTATAAATGTGAAAGAATGGATGTTTGGATGTTTGTTACTCAATCACACAAAAACGGCTGATCGGATTTGAATGAAATTTGAAACGGAGATAGATTATACTCTGTATTAACACATAGGCTACTTTTTATCCCGGAAAATCAAACAGTTCGCGCGGGATTTTGAAAAATGTAAATCACGCGGACGAAGTCGCGGGCATCAGCTAGTATACAATACATCTAAATATATAATTGGAAAAGGTGACTGACTGACTAACTGACTGAACTATCAACGCACAGCTCAAACTACTGGACGGATCGGGCTGAAATTTGGCATGCAGGTAGATATAATGACGCAGACATCCGCTAAGAAAGGATTTTTGAAAATTCAACCCCAAGGGGCGTAAAATGGGGGTCAAAATTTGCAAAGTCCACTGTTAGCTTATTGAGGTTAGTTTAATGAATTAGACAATATTTGACTCATCCGATGTCACGCGATCTGTAGCGCGGAAGCCATCTTGAATCGATTTGTATAAATACCAGTGTTTGAAGGTTTTTAAGCCAGTCTCGTTCCGACTCGAGACTCAACGACTATTAAATACTTAATGTGTTTAGGTCGATATTTTGATTAAGTGGTTACAATAGCAATTGTGCCCTAATCAAGTTAATATTGCAGTTAGGTTATTATAAAGATTAAATCTCTCAATAAGCCTCTACGCGTTGTGATCTATATCCACGTGCAAGCTTTTTATGAGGGAACATTTTAATAACTTATAAAATTAGTTAAATTTAACCTGCTTTTCTGACTTTTGCTTTTACCACGCAGACGAAGTCGCGGGCATGAGCTAGTTTATTCAATAAAACAAAAGCCATCAATTATCTTTAATTTTTAAATTGTCAGTTTAAATTCAAATACGAGTTGCGAATTTATTCAGTTATATTCAATGCAACATTTTATATTCAATTTAAAAGATGATGCTGCATGCAATCGGAAAGCAATTTTGTGGCCGGTCACATTTTATATCTACGTAAATTGGGTTTATTGTACGTGACGTACTTTGCGACTACGTACCTACACAAATGTACTAGTCTGTAGATATGATATAGTGCCACATTTATACGTTGGCCCGAAGCACTCGGCGGATAATTTACGCTCCGCACACCCGCACAGCTCCCGCACTAACCCGGTGCGGGCAGGTGCGGGTGACGTGCGGATGTGCGGGGCGTCCCCCCGTCTCATACCCCGATTGCCATCTCAACCTGTCACGTACAATCACGTGCTAAAAAGTGGCATTGCAACGCATGCAAATTGACGCAATACAACATGATAAAACACTGAAATGAATAAAACATTTAAAACGCAGCATCCATAAGCTCGGAAGATTAAAGTTTGATATTTAAATGTGAAGGTTTCAAAGTTCTGACTATACATTTTGAGTGTAGAGAAGTTCTTCGCAAAATATGTTAAGAGATACCGACTCGCGATAGTTTGCTACGAACGGGCCCGACAACTTTCTTGAACGTACAGTTTTATACACAAAGGAGACTCCACTGTGTTACGCAAGTACCGTATTGTTGACTTGATCTTTTGCAATATAACTATCGATTGTAGCCCGAGTAACTGACGAAATGGGTAATTTTGGTTTATAATATGATCAGTCTTAGATATTATAAAAAAAAACTTAACTGACTGATTGACATACAGGCTGTAACTAGAACGTTGGCAAAAACGAAGACAGGTGATAGTATGATAATTGCTGATAACTTGATAAGATACCACAAAAAACCGGCCAAGTGCGAGTCAGGCTTTACTGTGTGATGTAACCACAAATTCACGGTTTTCAGATTTTTCCCCCCGAACTGCTATAAGACTTATCTACCGACCAAATTTCATGATTCCAGGTCAACGTGAAGTACCCCGTAGGTTTCTTGACAGACCGACAGACAGACAGACAACAAAGTGATCCTATAAGGGTTCCGTTTTTACTTTTGAGGTAAGGACCCTAAAAAACGCGAAATAAATTTAAAAAACCTTTAATTTTGTAAAAGTTTACGATATTTTGCAAATAAAACATTATGACGAAATTTTACGAAATCCGTGATTTCGTAAAAATACGAATCGAATGAGTACGTATTTGTATGACGGTCACTTCGAAAAATCACGAATACGAACCGAATACGGATGAGTGCACAAAGGCCCTTAGAGATAATAATTATGGTGAGATAAGTAAAGTATCAATTCTTTATTTTACATAAATTTACATACGCGGGTCGGCCGCACCCACCCACAGGGTAGTGGCACAGATAAACGAGATGCTGGATCAACTCCCAGATGCCGACGTGTTTTATCAAAAAGATGCAGCTTTCATAAAAGCAATTTTTTTCTATTTAAATAGATTATAATATAGTTAAGTACAGTTTAAATAGATTATAATATAGTTAAGTACAGTTTTTCGTTACACAAAAGAGCTTCCAATATGTTACCTATGCACTGAAGTCTGGAGTACTGTTAACTTCATCTTCAATATGGAAATCGCTTGCAGCAATCTCTCCCCTGCGAAGTAGCAAAATATTTGTTATCGAAGTCTTTCTTTTGCATAACACTATCGCTTTTGGTCTCGGGTTTTTGCACTTATTTTTATAAAGTTTTCTCTACGATTTCAAAGTTCTTTCATATTTAAGAGTTCCGTAAGAGATCTATTGTATGAAAATATTTTGTTTGTATTGCTAAATTTTCTAGTTGTTACCTAAATCTACCTACTGGCATTTTTTTAATATTTTTTTTATATAAACTAGCTTATGCTCGCGACTTCGTCCGCGTGGACCACACGAATTCCAAATCCCTATTTCACCCCCTAAGGGATTGAATTTTCAAAATTTCTTTCTTAGCGGATGCCTACGTCATAATAGTTATCTGCATGCCAAATTTCAGCCCGTTCCGTCCGGTAGTTTGAGCTGTGCGTTAATAGATCAATCAGTCGCCATTTCCTTTTATATATTTAAGGTAAGTAAATATCATGACTACACTGGAAGGCATACCTGATTCTAACTTAACGTTTGGTAGGTATACATATAAAGAACTTACTTTCAATATATTCTAAGATGCAAGTGGGAAGTTTGAGCCAAACAGCATCGATGGCTTTGCTATTTTATGTACGTACACGGTTCTCGCGCTGAGGAAGATCTTACAGTGTGTTACTACTAGGTACATACACTGCAGCGTGCTTTTGACTCGATCTTTTATATGGAAATCGGTTGTAGCACTTTCTTCAAGCGAGGTGACAAAATATTTACGTTTTCATAAGTGTTACATTTTTGTCACACTTTCAACTTAGACACTTTTGAATTTTGTGTATAATTTTAGATTTTGACATTTTGATAAATTATTGTTTAATTATCTCCTTGTTTTTCAATTATATTTTAAAGCTTATTTTAACATTGTTTTTTTTAATATAAAATTGCCCGCTTGGAAAATAAATGTATTATACATTTATTTTCCAATAAATGAATATGACTTTGACTTTGCGCGCTAAAAACTAAACACAGAATATTTATGTTATCATCGGGTGTTTTATCTTAAAATATTATGACTTACTCAAATGAGTAAATAATGGTGATGAATAAACTACGGGTTCGGAAGGTTGTGTTTAAAAAATCTGTCAACAACTTCTCTGTAGTAGCTTGAAATGGAAAAGTTGGCGATGCATACTCGGAAAGCATAAAGACGTTGGTCCTGCTCCTGATTTCTTTCCAGTAGTGTCGGATTGCCGACCTATAACCGAGTAATGAAGAACGTACCTCCTTGTGAGGAGGTACGTTCTGAACTCTCGAGTACAGATCGTACCGAGTAGGTACGGTCTGTTCTGTTCTGTTCTGCACACGGTATCTGTGGATAGTTGAATTGGGTATTTTCCTACTTTTGAATTTGATAAATATTATTACTTTATTATAAACTAGGGTAAAAATAATGACGTACACTGAAAAACATATTAAAATCCAACAAAGATTTACAAAGTTACAGTCATTTAATTTTGGAGTGGGAGGGTCTTCTATCCCTTTCTCGCAAAACGAAAATTTGTATGAAACCGCACGAAGCTACTATGGCATTAGTAGGTGTGACGTCAAACTGCTGTCTAATCAGAAATATTTAAATGCTTATAACTTTTTTGTTATTTGATCGATTTAATTAGTTTATAATAAAGTAATAATAAATAAATAAATAAATAAATAAATAAATAAACGTTTATTTCAGACCATAATAGATCCATAGATTGTTAGTATGTTAGTTACAATTTTTCCTTAAATAGTAAGTTAGTATTGTTAGTTCATTAGTGGGTAGGTACAATTAATTTTATTTTACTGACCCAATAGCTATCGCCACACAGTGGTGTAGTATGGGACAGTCGAGCCTGGCAGCAATTACTTTTAGGATGCCGTTGTCGCTGGTACGTAATAAAACAATTGGAGTCAAATGCCCAATTCTTCTGCTCAGAGCTGCTAATAACGACAAATTTAGCACTATTACCCGGAAAAGTTCCTCGAAAAAATATGGTACCGTTTGAGCGCGTATTACAATGGCTTGCCTTAAATATGGGTGGTTTAGAGAACAAGCGGAAAGCGGAAAACTTACGCAATCTTCCAATAAAATTAAAAGCGGTTTTTGAAATGGGTTGGTAATATGAGACTTTGTAGTAGCTTTTGTGCTCTACGCCTTTAGCAAAAAAAAAAAAAATGAAATGCAATTAATAAAACCTCTCGCCCAATCAACAATGTAAGAAAAGTTTTTTTTTCCGTGTTCCGTACCTGAAGGGTGCCAATGGGACTCTATTTTGCCTCGGCTGTCCGTCCGTCTGTGCATCTGTCTGTCTGTCAGCAGGCTGTACCTTATGGACCGTAATAGGTAGAGAGTTGAAATCTTCACAGAGAGTGTATACATAGAGAGAGAGAGAGCAGCGCATGCTAGACTTGGGTTATTTTATAAAAGCTGAATGTTTCTCTGCGTATTGTCCCCAACACAGGAAGAAACGATCAGCGAATATGAAGTTTTGATTATGGTGGCTTTGGGAGATAACAGGTAATCAAGGCATAAAAAATCTTACGTCAAAGTAAAAAGTGAATTATTCAAATTAATTTTTTTTTCACACAATAAGAAAAAACGCTTACAATATTGGTTTCTTCATGCTCGTAAGCGCTTGGCGGCTTGTCTGAGCACTGCACATTCCTCTGTAGTTAATACTTAGTCTAATATTCTAGGTAACTGTAACTATTATGAACAAATGTAGGTAGGTAGTTTTTAACAATTAACACTAATGAAAGCCACAAAGCAAAATAAGAAGAAGAAGTTAATTAATTAAAAATGAATTATTTTTTACTACTAATTCTTTTTTACCATCGATGTATTTTTTACTGCTATTAATTTTTACTTTCTAGTCCGTTTTAAAAACCGTATTTTTCAAATAATTTTTTTTTATTGAAGTTACAAAAGGATAGATGTAAAAATACATGGAAAGTGAAAATGGAACATGGAAACACTTATCACTTGGGCCAAAACCTGAAGCAATGCTTCATTCTTCTCTTTTTAATAACCGATAATCGATAGAGTTTGTCGAATCTCTTTTTCAACAGTGGATATCGTTTATTAATATTGAGAGTCCCTACGGCTTTTATGTATTTCGGATACCTTTTCAAACTAACCTGTTCGTTGTTTGTATGACGGATCTGTAGCAAAGAGGGGTGGAAATTTATTATCTCGAGGACCGATGGGTTTTGGGGTACCAAATTGATTAAGGCGCTGGAGTGGCGACCCTGTGCTGGGCTAGAAACTAGTACACCCTCCACTATGTTGACAGACCTACACAACCAAGTCGCAGGGAATAGCTGGACACAAGCACTACAAAGCTCGACAAAATGCTGTATGTCCAGCAATCACAGCCAGAAATGGACGAGGGACATAACGAAGACGATTACGATAAGCCCATCATATATTTGCTTAGTTGTAGTACAGGTATTTAAAGTTTTTATTAGTTTTACTAAATGCCCACGACTTCGTACGCGTCGTTATTTTAAAATCCTTTAAGAACTCTTTGATTTTGTGGAATAAAAGTGACCTATGTCCATTTCCAAGTCTTTAACTATATCCTGCAAAAAATCACGTCGATCAGTTGTTGCTCCGCTATGGCGTGATTGAAGGACAAATCAACAAACAAACACACTTGCTCATTTGTAATAATATAGGTAGTGATTACAAGAGAAAATAATCGTCTGCGCACACTAAACGACCTCACCTATTAATATACAAACTTAAGGAATCTAAAAGATAGTAGCTTTTAGCCGCTTTTGAACATGAACCAAAATTCGAGGCTTTTGTTTCAAGTGGTCGCATTTATTCTCCCCTTGTCCGAGTCCTCTTTAATTATGGATAATTTATATTCAGATTAAAGCCAGCCAGGTGGGGGCGTGTTCAGGGCTCTATTATATACCGCACGTGACTTCAACATGCAGTTATTGCGATTTATGGCGGCTACAGCTGTGGAATAGTTTAGAGGCTTTCATGTTCAAGTGTTACTGTTATTTTTGGAACTATCAAAATTTTGAATTGCCGTTCCCGTTTACACGCACAACGCCATAAACGCAAAATACAAAAACTAAAGTTGTGGCTATAATGAAAGATCAACTACTCAACTAATTCCAACGCGATTCGATAACTCAGTGATTACCTAAATGAAAGTCATCAAACTCATTTGACATCGGTTGACTTACATTGCTGCTTCACTAAGCGATATAACCAATATTTCATAGCAATTCTTCAATGGATTAAAATAAATGTCAGATTAGCTTGGTGGCTTTCATTCAATGATGATCTCTGTAAGTTAACGAATGAATCACCCCGACCTTTCTATCTCGAAAAAACAAAAGAATCTCGCGGATTACAAAAACCTAAATCTATCTATAAGAAACACAAAATATTGCACGCATTGCGTCTTCGTTGCCGGCAATGTGAGCCGCCCTTTACAATTTTCCTCGCGTCGACTCATAGTTTTCAATTTATTATTACGGCCAAAGTAAAAGAAAATACTAGAATGAAAACTTTGGCGGCGAATATGGAGATCTTTGCACATAATATAAAAGCCTTAGTAGGCTGTCGCGCTGATAAAATGTTTTGAGCATTTCGCTCAAAAAACGCTTCAGTATTTTAGGTATAAGTATTAAGTATTCCTGAAAGTGACCACGTTTGGCTTATTCTGGGTTAGAAGTACCGTAGAATGTTTTAAAGTTTAATAAATACAGCCAAGTTACTACACAATTCAACTTGGAGGTTAAACATCTTATTTGTAGACAAGTAGCGGAGTCTCCGGTAACTTACTTTACTCTAGGTTAGATCATGGTTTACTTGAACAACTTGTAAAATTAAATGTGTAAAGATGTATGCCGAGTCGGTTTACGTTGAATTTTATTAAGTTTGTACAAAAGTACAGGGTTTATTATAAGAATTGCAGAACGATGCAATAGTTGTATGGGACCCAAAAGACATTAAAGGTATGATTCCGAACCACTGATCGGGCTGAAATTTGGCATGCAGATAGTTGTTATGACGTAGGCATCCGCTAAGGATTTTTGAAAATTCAACCCTTAAGGGGGTAAAATAGGGGTTTGAAATTTGTGTAGTCTACGCGGACGAAGTCGCGGGAATAAGCTAGTCCGTTATCTCGAAGTTGTAGAAGAAGTATATATGTTGAAGGGAAATTGTCGATATTATGATTGTGACTATACAATTTGGCGAAGATTGATTTCGGGAAATTGTACTTTAGAACTACGACGAAGTCTGGTTACCCCGACTCCACGCAGCTTTGTCTGTCCTACCCCTAGAGTGATTAAGGTAAAGCGCGAAGCCAGAAAGCTCGGGAAGGAGGCGAATGAAGCGAGCTTACGAGGCTAAGTGAAAGGTGGTGGCGAGCGAAGCGAGTTATGATTTTGAGTTATAAACGGCTTTTGAATTGTCTTACGAATTTCGTGGGTTATTATACAAGAAGTTGAGGCATTTTACTATTTGTCTTGGGCCTTTTATAATTTAGCGAGCTTTCGTGAACGTATTACGCTGGCATCGTTTGTCTGTCGGTGTGTCGGACATCGAATTTTAGCTTAGTATACTCTCCCAATACTCTCCTTAGCTTGTTTGTTAATATCAATAAAGCATGTTTGATTTGTTATATAAACAGAAACCAATTAGGCCGTGAATGTTGTACGATGTGATATTAAATCATTAGCATATTATGCAGAGGTATATTAGGCTAATTAGGCTAAATAAACTACCTATAATTACTTTAGGTATATCCTTTTTAATTACTTTTGCTAGCTTTTCCCGCGGCTTCATCTGTGTTGATTTAGGTTTTCTATCTCGTTGGAATTTGTCAAAATTCTTTCACAGTAGGGGTTTACGATATTCATAGAATCATATTTAGAAAGATATTTTTATTTTGGTACATATAAAATAATATTAGGATTATAGTGTTATACACAATCTTTTAGCTAAATTAAATTTGACAGGTCCAAACTTCTATCCTTTTCCGCAAGGAGCTTATGAAAGAGATAGACATACATACATTTAGAACTGTCAATAATTCAGTTTTTGTTTAGAGATAGTTTACAACAGAATTAGTCACATTGACTTTGTATTAAAATAATAAATCAATACTAATATTATAAATGCGAAAGTGCGTCTATCTGTGTCTGCTAGCTTTTCACGGCCCCACAATTTAACAGTTTTTGATGAAATTTGGTACAGAGTTAGCTACATCCCGGGGAAGGACATAGGGTACTTTATATCCCGGAAAATGAAAGAGTTCCCACATTATTATTAAAAACCTAAATCCACGCGGACGAAGTGGCGGGCATCAGCTAGTATGTTATAATTTAATACACGGTAATAGGTAATCCATATTATGATCGAAGCAAATTAGCTTCATTAGGTTTCTTCCAAGAACTGTGGCTCAATTCCCCATATTACTTTCAGGGTAATACAAGACATATTATCAAGTGTACTATAATATAAACTAGTATACGTAGTTTACTTAAACTCACTAATTAAATAGGTCTAGTAAAGTATTAAGTAAGATCAATTACCGGTAAAAAAAACAATCAAACAAGACAGAAAATAATTGTTTAAAGAAATTTTTTTTAGCAAACAAAAAGAGAAGTAATGTTACGTTTTATATAACCGATTTTCAAAAATGGAGCAGGTTCGTCTTTTTCTATGTATGTAGGCACAAAATTTTCCAAGATCAAACGAGAAGCCTACATTGGCTCTCCAGCAACACTCCCCGAAGTCCTCACCGACCTGAGAGGCCTGCTTGGGTTTTTGTTTTTAATATCAAATAAATTTCAAGTTCGTTTCGGTCATCTTGTGTATATATAAAAATGAACTGAGCGCAAATCTTGAGAACAACTGAACCAATTTCGCTAATTATTTTTTTATAATATTCCTTAAAATACGAGGATGGTTCTTACGGAGAGAAAATTTTAAAAATTAGAATCGACTGTTAGGCGGAAGGAAGTTCGCCATGTCAGCTAGTTTATTATGAAAAATGAAAGGCATTAAACAACCGAAACGCGTACCAAAAAGGGAAACACGAACAAGCAGCATAAACAAGAAGGGGCAATTAACCTCTTAAATTTCTTGTCGCTGTTCCGAGATAGACCGCAGCCGTATCTCCGCGCTAATGTATGCAGGCAGTGTGTCGCCGGCAGTCGGGAGTTATGTCATAATTATCGCGATTTATACAATTATGAACCACGGGTGTTTTTCAGAATCTTGCTTTGTTCTAACCAGGTTTGAATACAAATAATACTAATCAGGTTTCCTTTCTAGTTGACCGCAGTTTGTTCCGGCGCTTCTTTTGCTTGAAGCGCGTTGGGCTTATGCTCAGGTGGAAGAAGCGCCGGAATAACCAGCTCTTAGTTTTAAGATGTGATGTGTGGTGTAGCACAGTTTGCTAAATAAACGTCTTTTCTTTCTTTCTTTCAGTTGTGATTCTACTCATAACAAACCTAAGAAAGCGCATGTACAAAACATGCGTACCGAATCGCTTGGAGAAGGGCGGTAAATTCTTCCAAGCGATAGATATGGAGAATCTGTCGTCCAATATAAAAACAGTCTTTGTTTGAATCAGGAAGCGCAGCTTTGTTTCTGATGCGCATCAGATGGTGTGTTTGAGCTTTATTGGTCGTACATGAGGTTCTTGGTTGTACGGATGGGATTGATCCCGTAGCGCAGCCACCAGGCGAAACGTGGGAAACCTTATGGTTGTAGTCTTTTGACATAACATCTGTGTTTCCACTGGCGCGGTAGTATTCATGAGGATTTCTTCATAAAAAAATTGTGACGTATGGCCTAGTTTGACAGCACATATCAAAATGATCAACCGGTCGGTGTCAGGTAAGCAGGCCCTGATCCTTAAGATCAGGTCTGCTAATAATCGTAAGACTTAAGAGTCGAAATCTCGTTCTCTTAGTTGAGTGGTATGCGGAAGGATCTAGGAGCTTACCGCATTATTATCCCAAGAAAGGGATTTGGAATTTTATTTTCTAAATTTCTGGTCTGGTCTGCTGGGAGGCTTCGGCCGTGCCTAGTTACTACCCTACCGACAAAGCCAAGCGATTTAGCGTTCCAGTACGATGCCATGAAGAAACCAAAGGGGCATGGGTTTAATAAAACTGCCATACCCCTTTCAGGTTAGACCGCTTCCATCTTAGATTGCATCATCACTTACCACCAGGTGAGATTGCAGTCAAGGGCTAACTTGTATTTGAATAGAAATAAAAAAAAACTCCTACCATTATGTAATTCATGAAAAAGGGGCACGATCCTCAGCGACGACGTATAGAGAGAAGAGAGAGAACTACAATAAATATTGATGATTGGTTGCAACAAAAAGACAAAACCTCCTAATACCGTAATATGTGCAGCTCATTTGTAGAGGAATTGTCTAAGTATTTCCTCGAATCGCTCCCGCAATTTAGAGGTGCGTCGTTATCGGGCGGTCGTCGACCGAGATTGGTTCTAATGCTTATTTATTGAAAGGAGCCGGTCTTCACGGCCAGTGGAGTTACTATCGGGATCAGGGTGTCACCGAGAACTGTTTTATGTGGTTAATAGTCGTTCCGCTTTCTGGCTCGCCACTTGAATTGTACTTTGTAAGGGTTGGGTTTTTTGTAGAGTGTAACTTAATATTTTTATATTATGTTACACTTATTCTTTGGCTAGTGTTGTGTTAACTAATATTGTTAGAGAACTCCTCTCCCTCTTAGAAGATAGTAAGCAGTAGACGACCGCAGGCTGAAATGATGATGGTTATGGCTCTTTTAAATCCACTTACCTTCAAACACAGTGAGGGTAGCGACTGCGGTGACCGCGTCCCCCACACCGTTCTCAGCGACGCACTCGTAGGTGGCGTCGTCTCGCTGAGCCCTCACCGGCTCAATGCGCAGTACGGCACCGTTGGCGTTTGGCCCGGCTGCAGACTCCATGCCCGACACTTGGTAGCGGGACTGCATGCCTGTTGGACAAGAGAGATTGGTTACCACTATACAAATGTTAAATATATGAGACTAGCTTATGCTCGCGACTTCGTCCGCGTGGCTTAAACAAATTTCAAACCCCTATTTCACGCCCTTAGGGGTTGAATTTTCAAAAATCCTTTTTTAACGGATGCCTACGTCATAAGCTATCTGCATGCCAAATTTCAGCCCGATCCATCCAATAGTTTGAGCTGTGCGTTGATAGATCAGTCAGTAAGTCAGTCGATCTGTCAGTCAGTCAGTCAGTCACCTTTTCCTTTTATATTTAGATAAGATACAGCCCGCTGACAGACAGATGGACAGTAGAAGTTTAGTAGGTAATAGCGTCTCGTTGGCAGCCTTCAAAACTCATGAGAAACGCCTCATGAATTTTGTGAAGTAATTATTATGCAGCGTATATAATATCGTAGAAAAGAAAATATCACTCCAAGGAATATTAATCTTAGCATAATCTACCGCCGGGTTATCAATTAATGAAACCCATTACCCCGAGTGGTAATATTTATTGCCCCGTAGAGGTCATACACGATAAGCCGTAGATAAATTACCAGAAACGCAATAAATATTATGGTAACACGAAGATACGAGTATCACTTCTTTTATTTAAGACTATCTTATGCCGCGACTTCATCCGCGTGGACTACACAAATTTCGAACCCCTATTTTACCCCCTTAGGTGTTGAATTTTCAAAAATCCTTTCTTAACGGATGTCTACATCATAATAGCTATCTGCAAAGATAAAAGAAAAGAAAAAAGAATTAAAAGCCTTCAATGTATGAACAAACTAGCTGATGGCCGCGACTCGGTCAGCGTGGAATTAGATTTATAAAAATCCCGTGGCAACTCCTTGATTTTCCGGGATAAAAAGAGCAGCATATGTCACTCTCCAGGTTTTTATCTATATCCATGCAAAAAATCAAGTCAATCCGGTGCACCGTTGCGACGTGATTGAAGGACAAACCAACAAACAAACACACTTTCACATTTCTAATATGGGTACCTAGTAATTATTCACAAAATTAAGCATTCAATTAAATACTTGGACATTTTAACATTATTTATCAAAAATAGAATTATCTGAATAATCCTGAATAGCAACTCTAATAAAAAAAAATCATTCTGTTATTTTAATAATTATAAAATAACATTAAACCTCATTCAGATGTACCTATTCAATAAATAAAGTCAATTTATTCATTTAACCACATTCCCAGTACTATAGATGGTAGATGCATCCGACTATTCGTAAGCACTTGTAAAAGTTTATACGAATAAAAAAGATTTTCATTTTCATTTTCATTTTCATATAATATATTATGTATCTAAATGTACGTTAGTTTAATTCATAACAGCACTTTTTACTTCCACCAACGAATAAAGGCAACAATAATTTATTTAACCAACATAACCGGGATTTATTCATTCAGACAATATAAAATATGTTAATTTTTAAGCTTAATAATGCACACATACCTATCTAATGTTCTATCTTATTCCAACGAGAAATCTTGTATTTTAATCATTTAACTAGCTCAAGCCCGCGACTTCGTGTGAGTTAAAGAAATTTCAAAAAACCCCCCTAGTGGTTGAATTTTCAAAAATCCTTTCTTCGTGTATAATTTTTTTTTTTTTTTTTTTTTTTTTTTTTTCCTACCATAAAGCACCATTATAAAATGGCAGCTTTATTACTACTACCATCTAGCCTATGGGCTAATAAGTAATATTATTCTAGCTTAAACTTCTACTTATGATTAATTTTTAAATCTAATTTACAGTCCAATAACTGTCCTTAGTTTATTCTAACACGTACTTACAGTTCACTATGTTCTTGTGACCTAGAAAAATAAAGTAGCACAAGCACTATTACACAAACGCTGCACTTATGTACTTTTTAACACTAATTCGAACGGCTTGGTTCTTTTGAGCCTCCTTTTGATATCCATGTTATCTAGAAGCTTCACAGCCTCCAAATTAACATGATGGCGAAGTCGATGTTGGTGAGCTTCTGCGTACTTTTGGATGATTTTGTTTACGAACTCTATCTTAAGGTCCCTGTGGAGATCGTGATTTCTTACATACCAGGGTGCATTTGTTATTTCCCTGAGTACTTTGTTCTGGAATCTCTGTATTACTTGAACATTGGTCGGTTTAGTACACCCCCAGAGTTGTATACCATACGTCCATACAGGCATCAGAACTTGCTTGTATAGCATAAGTTTATTATGTAATGAGAGCGTGGAATGCCTTCCAAGCAGCCAATACATTTTTTTGTAGCGTAATTCTAACTCCTCACGTTTCTTTTTAACATGAGCTTTCCACCGAAGCTTTGCGTCAAGCGTCATACCCAAGTACTTCGCTGTATTTACGTAGGGAATAAGTTGCCGATTTAGATAAATTGGGTGATATTTTGGTAACTTATTGGTAAAATCTATATGCATAGATTTCGACTCGTTTAGCTTAATTCGCCACTTTATAGTCCAATCGTTGACTTTATTTATGGCAGCTTGAACTTTTTCTACTGCTTCTTCGTGACTTTCTCCAGTTGCTATTATGGCAGTATCATCAGCGAATGTTGCAATAGTGTTATTTTCTAGTGCTGGAATATCACAGGTGTATAATAAGTACAGGACCGGACCTAAGACACTTCCTTGTGGCACCCCAGCTTTAATTTCCTTGAGTTCAGAATACGCATCTTCTTGACGAACTCTAAACCATCTATTTGAGATGTATGATTCAAGAATATCTGCAAATGACTTTGGTAGTATATTTCTGAGTTTATAGATAAGCCCTTCGTGCCACACTTTATCGAAAGCTTGCGCTACGTCTAAAAAGACTGTAGAACACACTTTCTTATTTTCTAATGATTTCTCTATTATGTCAGTAATTCTGTGGACTTGATCTATCGTTGAGTGTTTTTCACGGAATCCAAATTGGTGATCTGGTATTAATTTTCTCTCCTCTAGTATAGGTTTTATTCTTTTGAGTAACAGTTTTTCAAATAATTTTGAAATAACTGGTAATAAAGAGATTGGTCTGTATGATGTTGTTTCATGGGGTGGTTTCCCCGGTTTAGCGATCATAATAACTTCAGCAACTTTCCATAACTCAGGTACATGTCTTAGTCTAAATGATGCATTTATGAGATTGGTAAGTTTCACTAAAGCTTTCCGAGGTAGGTTTTTTAAAATTTCTCCGGTAATGAGATCATATCCTGGAGATTTTTTTTTGCTTAAATTGAACTTTATTTCTTCAGATACTTCCTTTGGTGTCACAAGTCTGATATTTTGCAGGTCATCTTGTCTTTCTTCATTCTCACTGAAATCAATTGTATGGCCCTCATTTGGTTGGAATATATCTTCCAGATGCTGAGCGAATCTATTAGCTTTTTGAATGTTATTGATAGCCCATTTTCCATTTGATTCTTTAATAGGTGGTATATGTGTGATAGGTCTTTTTAGATTACCTGTTACTTTCCAAAGAGAATAGTCAGTTTCTCGGTCATTGGTCAAGCTTCGTAGGTAATCATTTAACTTAGTGTCATTATGACTTTTGATTGCTTTCTTGATTGTTTTCGCGAGTTTGTTTAGTATTCTTTTGTCTTGTGGCGATCTCGAGGCATGCCATTTTTTTCTCTGCTTTCTCTTTGTTCTAATGAGCTGTATAATTTCCTTAGGATAGGTGGTACCCTTACTCCTTTTTTTTATCGATGGCGTATTATTCCAGGCTGATTTTTGTATGTCTGTTATAAATTTAGCTACTTCCATATTGAGCTGGTCTTCGTGTATAATAAATAGCTAACTGCGTGACAAATTTTAGCCCAGCCCGTCCAGTAGTTTGATCATTCAGTCAGTCAGTTAGTCAGGCAATCAGGTTTTCCTACTACTAATATAGATAAAACTACAGCACTTTTCTTTTAATTACGAAAAGCTACTTATACTTACTTTTTGTTTACTTACAACATTTATTTTTGAATTTTCATGGCGGAATTTTTTAATATTTATTGTTATAGCAGCAACAAAAATACACTATGAAAACTTAAACTCTCTACTAGCTTTTACGGTTCACGAGATACCGCCCGCAGACGGACCGACAGATGGACAGCGAAGGCTTAGTACCTAATAGTATCCCGTTGGCACGCTTTTGGTACGAAAAAAAAGGATAAACTGACTGACATCAACTTACGTATAGCTCAAACCGTTGGCTCTAGATTCTATCTATAACAGAGTGCAGTTCCATTAAGAAAGGATTAACGGAGCTTTAAAACATATAAAATCTAGTTCCACACGGACGAAGTCGCGGAAAAAAACTGTTTTTTTAATTTATTATTCAGATACAAGTTAGCATTTGACCGCAATCTCGCCTGATGGTAAGTGATGATGCAGCCTAAGATGGAAGCGGGCTAACCTGGAAGAGGTTATAGCAGTTTTTATTAAACCCACACCCCTTTGGTTTCTACACGGCAACGCACCGGAACACTAAATCGCTTGGCGGCACGGCTTTGCCGGTAGGGTGGTAACTAGCCACGGCCGAAGCCTCCCACCAGACCAGGCTAGAAAAGAAATTATATAATTCCAAACGCCTGCCGGGAATCGAACCCGGGACCTCCCAAGACAACAGCGCTTACCACTGCGCCAGGGAGGTCGTAACATACACAAAGGGAGTATAAATCCCAAGGAACAATATATATGTATGTACCTATATAATATTATGAGTGGTATACAACGTTGGGTAAACAAAATTATCGGAAACCAATATTAAACATTATAATCATGTTTGTCGAATTGAGAAAATTTGGAAGGTATCCGACGGGTCCTGTTACCTCACAGTTTGCGTATTTCATTCCACAAATAAACCCTATATGAAACGCAAATTGGTTCCAATAATCGCGTGTGAAGTGATTGAATAATAAAACGTAAATAGCTCTATGAGCGAACGGAAAAGAATTTACTCAAACTAAACTTAAACATTACCCATATTATTTACCCTTGGCGATAAAAGTAAGCGGTAGTAAAAATAAGTATTTAAGTAAGTACTTATTTATTCTAGAACTTAAAAATTTGTGCGTGAAAAAACCACACAGCTAATTTAAAAAAAATTAAAGTTGGACAAAGAAAATAGACCGACAAGAAAGCGAGTTAATAAAAACCTGTTCCGTAAAAATGTTGACCTGACCTTGACTAAGGTACCTAACACAACTATAAGAAGGAAAAACTAGTTATAATAACCTCAGATACGTAATAACAGAGTTTTTCCACCGCAACTTTTGTTTGATTAACATAAAAAGAAGTCAGAGTTATGACAAGGAGGGATCCAATAAATCTCGCAAAGTTAACGCCAAAGTGTGTTAGAAAAACTTGTAGGAAAGCTGGAACTAGATGAATGAAGAGTGGGTATATGAGATATACAACTGAATTATTAATCAGTACCCTTATTATAAGTGCGAAAGTATGTTTGTTTGTCCGTCAATTACGTCGCAACGGTGCGACGGTTTGACGTGATTTTTTGCATGGGTATAGATAAAGACCTGAGGGCCTAACATGCGCCCCGCGAGAAAATTTTGTCTACGCATTATCTCGTGTTTCTTCATACAAATAAGACGAGTAAATGCGTAGACAAAATTTTCTCGTGGTGCGCATGTTAGCCTAACTGGAGAGTGACATAAGCTACTTTTTATCATATTTTATTGCTTATAACTTCAACCAAAGTCAGTGCTGACATGAACTCTGCTCATGCATTTTTAGGTTACACCAGATGCTACTGATATGACTTCCATTTTGTCACGTCGTTGTCATATTATATTATGTAATAAAATTTGTTCCTTTTATTTCAGTTTGGTCAAAAAAGTAGTACTGCGTATATGCCCGAAAACTACAGACATCCTAACGAGTACACGGTTCTCCCTTTATTCAATTACGACTCGCATACTTCGTGTCTTGTCGTGAACTATTTTTTGTAAAAGAACTTATTCTCTCACCAAATAATTAATTCATAGATTTTCCACTCGGTCCGCCCCGAATAAATCTTCGTTCCCGTTCGTATTAGTACACGAATGTATCCCTGTCACATGCTCCGCTGAGTCAGGGGCACGTTTGATAGATAGCAGGGCAAAACGAACGTCATTGCTAATACTAACTCGAGTAAATGTATGAAAACTGTTTTCACTCTCAAAAGTGAATTTTTATAGTTATGAGCGTGATTCATGATACTACTAGTGCCATCTAGCCGAAAATAAAATTTGATAAAGCAGACAAAACGTGAAGAGACGGGACCATTCGTTTTACTTTTGAGCTGATTCTAGTGTTAACGAGCGACATGGTTCTCCCTTTATTCAATTACGACTCACATACTTCATGTCGTGTACTAGCTCCTAAAAATAGCCTATTCTCTCACCAAATAATTAATTCATAGATTTTCCACTCGGTCCGCCCCGAATAAATCTTCGTTCCCGTTCGTATTAGTATCCAAATGTTTCCCTGTCACATGCTCCGCTGAGTCAGGGGCACGTTTGATAGATAGCAGCCGACGACAGGACGACAAATCGAGAATAAAGTTTGATAAAGCAGATAAAACACGGAGTAGGGATGCGACAGTTTGTTTTTATTTTCGGAATAGAGCTGATAGTGTGTTAGTAAAGAAAATAGAGATGCTGCTTGATTTTGTAAGTCTGTGATTCTTTCTTGATTTTCTTTTTGTAATAAAAATAAAATCCTGCCGTTCTATTTTAAAGTATTTTAGAATGCTCGTAATGATTGATACGCTCCGTGGTTTCGTGTTAGAAACCAGTTAGGGGTAAAACTCTTTGGAGGTGCTTCTTAGGATGGACGCATAGGAAACAGAGTAAAATAGAGTCGAGTCGAGGCTCAGTTTATTGAACTATGGTTGTCAAGTACATGAAGTTATAGGTTATGAAGTTTAGTAAGTTTCTGAAAAGAAATACACCATCATCATCATCATTGTGAACCACACAATACACATAGGTACGACAGGACTTCCACACGCTAGTCTTGCGCCACTCCCTGCGACTCGTTTGATGTCGTCTCTTCACCTAGTAAGGGGGTTTCTAATGCTGTGCTTTCCGGCGCCTAAAACACATTATGCCAAAGTAAATAAAGCTCAATTTGACTTGTTATCAAGAAAGATGCCGCGTCTTGGTTCTACTGGTGTGCGTTGTGCTTAACGCTGACTGTTTTGTAAATAAATAGTCGACATGCAGTTTGATAGTTTTTGCAATTACATAGATATACCGGAATACCTAAATAATAAGCTTCAGCCCAAGCCAATCAGAATATGCAAAAATGCTTTCTCGCGCCTTTTTTGTCAACAATGTGTTTTAAATACTGCGATAGTTGATAAAATGTCCCACATCTGATCGATTGCGGGAAAACTGCTTCAATCATTATTACAATCGCAATCGTTGTGATTAGCTGAATTTATGGTATTCTTGTAGAAACAATACATTGTAGCCAATAGTAAGTGAACATCAACCAATCAGAGATGATTGCGATCGTGACATTGTAGCTGTCATTCTACCGCAATCAAGCCCCTGATTCTATTTGGGCTGTTGGCATGCCAGTGCGAAATCCATATCCATACTAATATTATAAATGCAAAAGTGTGTCTGTCTGTCTGTCCGTCTGTCTGTCTGCTAGCCTTTCACGGCCTATCCGTTCAACCGATTTCGACGTAATTTGGTACAGATACAACTTGCATCTCGGGCAAGGACATAGGCTACTTTTTATCCCGGAAAATCAAAGAGTTCCCATGGGATTTTTAAAAACCTAAATCCACGCGTACGAAGTTGCGGGCATCAGCTAGTAGGTACTCAATAATCAGTGACACATAAAAATCATGATCTCAGAAGTAAACGATTTGTATCTATTCGTTCCGGCATGCGAAACAACAAACACATCGTTTTGTCCCCTTCCTTCCC
Source organism: Maniola hyperantus (assembly GCF_902806685.2). Classification (NCBI taxonomy): domain Eukaryota; kingdom Metazoa; phylum Arthropoda; class Insecta; order Lepidoptera; family Nymphalidae; genus Maniola; species Maniola hyperantus. The sequence goes on from NC_048549.1 coordinate 11,065,921, forward strand.
CTCCCCCCCCCCTCCCCCCCCCCCTCCCCCCCCCTCCCCCCCCTACGGGCAAAGGCGCGGGATGACAAACGCGCTACATAAAAAACACAGACCATTGAATCTGGGAATACTGTGCGTGATTGAAATGTAAAAATGGCGTTTTAGACCGTCGATGTAAAATACACGTAAGATTCAGATTTTCTAAGAATCGTAACAACCTACAATTTTTGAATGATTTGTGCACAAGTAAGTAACTTGACTATGATATTTTATTTTAGTATACTTACATTGCTTCCTCCAGTTATATGAAAAACATTTACTTTAATTTGACCAACTTCTCCTGTCCCGATTTTTTCTTTCGCTAAAATGAAATGATCCTTACACGAAACTGAGTCGGTCGGCATTAAAAAAAATTTAGTCAATTCCATTGATTTTTATGGACAACTCATGCTTGACCAAAAAATCTATGCCAAAATTGTTTTCACAAAAAAAGACCTAAAGACAAACTGTATTTCCTATTGTTTTGGATGTGGATGTGTTAAAAAAACCGGCTATGGATAATTCCTTTTGAGGTACGGAACCCTAAAAACACACTGTATTAAGTTTAATATCTTGGGTTATGCATATCAATGATTTAGGCCCATAAATATGTGAAGCGGGTAATGATATCTATGAGCCCAGTGTCACAGAATAGATCATAGTAGGTAGTGAGCTGGGAAACCACTAGGTACTAAACTTATTTTTGTCAAGCAGTTTTGATACGGGAACCATAATATTATAGAAATCTTATGTTATCTTAGGTTATGCATATCAATGTTTTAAGCCCATAAATATGTGAGGCCGGTAATGACGTCTATAAGCCCGGAGCAATGAGCTGGAAAAACGTATCGCAGCGGCTACGCACGCGAAAACCCCTCCCATAAAACCATTCATGCCCCCTCTAAATAGTTTCATCGCCCGCCGTGAAATATGTTACGTTATCAATCATATCCGGAGTGCGGCGAACGTGAAAGAATCGCACCTCCATGACTGAACTACGGAAGGAGGAACTAGTGACGTAAGTGCGGAGCTAGCTGATTCGATTTTTCATCGCTCGATGCACAATTTTATCACTTTTGCTGGCAGCTGTAGTCCACGCATGAAATCTGCAGATCTGTCAGCGACGCATACCTACGTATTCACTCTTCTTCTTCTCAATCGTTCACTCTTGACAGAGTGGTCGTGGCTATGAATTCTTCACTGCTGCTCGTGCGATCTCCCTCCAGCGACTTCTATTGGTGGCATTATGTGCACACACGGAGACAGGTGTGCTTGTTGCAGGGCGGATTAAGTCCGTCCACCTAGTTGGGGAACGCCCACGCGGACGTGTGCCCTCCACTCGACCTTCGACCACGAGGTGTTCGATGGTACCACTCTTCCTTGTAATGTGCCCAAAGAACTTGAGGATTCGCAATTGTACAAGTGACGAAAGCCTCTGATTTATTTTTAGTTCTTTGAGGATGGAGACGTTTGTACGATGTGCGGTCCATTTTATTCTTAAGAGGCGTCTCCAGCACCACATTTCCAGAGCGTCAATCTTCCGCCGGTCGGTTTGTCTTCATTCATGTGTATTGAAATATGAGACGTATGAACATTTGTACATATTGTATGAGTGTTCAAGTACAATTGGCTGGATTTAATACAAAATTGCGTCTACACGAACAGACACTTAGTTTGAGATTTATAGATTCACTCAACATGAATTAGACAGCAGCAAAATATAATTAGGTGCATGGTATTAAAAATTTTGTTCTGCGGTTCTGCCCAGACTGGGTCTACTATAAGCTCAATTTTATAGCTAGCTGCTAGGCTGGGTGCATGCCCCTACTAAGTAATTTCATCGCCCGCCGAGAAATATGTTACGTTATCAATCATATCCGGAGTGCGGCGTCCGGAATGTGAAAGAATCCGACCTCCATGACTAAACTACGGAAGGAAGAACTATAGTGACGTAAGTGCTGAGCTAAAAAATGAGCTACCTGATTCGATTTTTCATTGCTCGATGAACAATTTCATCGTTAAAACTTATGTAAATTAAAACTACCCGACTATTCGAAAGCGCTTGTAAAAAGTCTACTTGAATAAAAACATATACTATTCTATTCTATTCTATGGGACGAAATTACGAATTTATCTTGAGAAAAAATGAACGAAATACTTACTAGAAACTCGTTTGCCGTTCTTTCTCCACTGTATGTTTGGTATGGGGTCGCCTCTTGCCGCACAGTAGAAGGCGGCGATTCCGTTCGCACGGACTTGCAGGTTGCGCGGCCGTATCGTGATCTCGGGCGGATCTGCACACAGAGAAAAAGGTCTTCATTAGTAAAACATAAGGTTCAATATTGATAACAAGTTATTATGTCACATATGACACTATAAATACCCAGCAGCCCAAGCATAACCAGAACGTCACATCTCTTACTAAAGCTAAAAAAGATTGTGCTTGGGCTGCGGGCGCTGTAAAATTGCTTGCTTAGCTTTTTTTCGCTTCGGTATTCCATACTGGCAAGTTATCATTTTTATGATACTTCCCAAGATGAAATGACACTAGAAGATAAAATTATGACTGTGTTAGAATTTAGAATACAAAATATGCTGCGATTTTCTTTGATTTCCTCTTGAAAAATATTAAAACAATATAGAAAAAATAAAATTTGACTTTCTTTTTACTCGTATTAAAATGCATGGTGACGTGGGTGTCTCTTTTTATAATAGTCGAAGCTGATGCCCGCGACTTCATACGAGTGGATTTAAGTTTTAAAAATCCTGTCGAAATTATGATTTTCCGAGATAAAACGTAGTCACTCTCCAGATCTTTCTGGAAGAAGAAAAATCAAGTTGATCCGTAGATCTGTTGCGACAAATCAAAATGCGTGAAAATAGCATGTCATCCCGCAAGTAGCTCTTGTTTTCCCGGGGTAAAAAATTAACAATGCAAAAAATCACAAACCAACACCCTTTCGCATTATAATACTAAATAGGGCTATTAATATGGATATAGATATATTTAGAATTATATGCCTAAATTAATGACCCCCGTATTTTAGTGACCATGTAGGCATTTGGAAGGAAACCCCAGTCGGAATTAAACTTTTACCTGTGGTCGCGCGGTACAGCAAAGTCCATTTAGATTCAATTTTCGACTATGAATAAATTAAGACCATATCAAGACCCTTCGTAATGAAATTATCTCAACCGTAAGAGCATTACGTGTACAGTACGTAGCAGAAAATACTGTACATCGACCTTTAGAAAGAGATAGCAGTTTTGTAGAGCGTTGACAAAACGTCACATAGGTATGAGTGACAGAGACAACGCTCTACATACCCGAAATGTCATTCTAAAGGGCGATATGCCGTGTACTCTATGTATACTCTATCCACGCCACGGATAGAATCTAAATATATAAAAGGAAAAGGTGACTGACTGACTGATCTATCAACGCACAGCTCACACTACTGGTCGGATCGGGCTGAAAATTGGCATGCAGATAGCTATTATGACGTAGACATCCGCTAAGAAAGGTTTTTGAAAATTCAACCCCTAAGGGGGTGAAATAGGGGTTTGATATTTGTGTAGTCCACGCGGACGAAGTCGCGAGCATAAGCTAGTTTGATATAACGCTCGCTCTGTTGACAGTTACGTAATCCCATACAAATGACAGAGCCAAAAATCTCAGTGGGCGTTAACCATTTTGAAACACCAACCAAACACAAACAAAACTATGTTTTCGAATTGAATTTCGAATGTTTCTAAAAACATTCCCGAATTGAATTTCTTATATTATTTGAAAACATGTTTGTGATTGGTTGGTGACTTTAATGTTACTTCTAGTGAAAGAATCACATACAGTACGCGGCCAAAAGTGATGAACATCGATCTTTAGATGGAGATAGCAGATTTGTAGAGCACTGTCTCGGTCGTTGATACCGACAAAACGTCATATGGGTATGAGTGACAGAGACAACGCTAAAATGTCATTCTAAAGGCCGATGTTCGTCACTTTAAGCCGTATACTGTACATATTTGTCTTATCTACTAGTTCATTTACCTTATACGGATAAATATAAAATAAACCATATACCGCGTAAAGTCACGCACTGAGGCTTGAAATAACCATGACGCGTAAACAACAGACCCCTACGCCTGTCGAACCTGAACAAAAATGTCTAAAGGGACGCTCAGAGATCATTGGACGCGCGCCGCTGGGAACGTTTGATTCCTGAACTAGAAAATGAAATCCCATTTAGTTCTCTATACGAGGTGCGTCCCTTGGGCCGGTATCTGGCAATCAGTGTGACATTAATAAACGAACGTTTGTAATGGCGGTTCCACATTGGCACATGTCGTGTTGCGAACGACTATGGTTTCCGGCTATATTGACCAAATCATGACCGATAATGCACCCAAATTGTAAGGCAATACATGACTATAGGTAGACCAGAATCTCATGAAAAATACGGAAATGAAATTCCAAATTTAGCAACACTGTACTCTGTGAATATCCTATGTATATAGTACTCTGTGGTGAATATTGTGGTGAATTATTAATATTCGTCTTCGCTGGCAAAGACGAGGTCCCCGATTTCTAACGTCACCTGGACGTGGACTCTCTGCTTAAGAATATTTTTGAATGTAATTAAACACTGTGAGTTTTTTTTAAAAACCACAATAAATTAAAATAATTCGTCTTTGTAAGTAAAAAATACAACCGAACCAGATGACAGAGTCATTCTTCGATAATTTAAGAGAACTGCTGAAAAAATATTTGGAATTTGAAGCTGGTTTTTATAGCATACTTTGCCAGATTCAGCTCAGTTCATAGCGCGAAAATATGGCGTATAGGGTTTGCGGTGCAATGTGAAGCCGCCGTAACGTATATTTATGTCCGCAGAGTTAAATATTCATGGAGCGGCCACCACAGAGATGGGTTCGAGATTGGACTTATCAAAAAAAGATGGATCAGCTTTGAGCGTCATAAAACGATCATATCGGTTCCCTCACGTGTGTAATAATTGTTGCCGGCCACCGCCACTGATGTGGAACATTGAAGCAAAAAAATACATATTTCTCTAGCGTTATACAGGGTGTAACCAGAAAGCTAACAAAAATGAAGACAGGTGATAGTACCTACTGATGATTACTGATATGATACCACAAAAAAAGCGAAAAAATAAATAAAAAAATATCCTATACTTTGTAAAAGTTCACTATATATTGCAAATAAAATATCTGACTGATTATTTCCTATTATAAAATCCTATCTGGATTCCTAGGCTTAGCAATAATCGCCAGATTTAGGATTACCTGACGCATGGCCCAATTTTTGGGAATTGGCATTAATACGATCTCTTGAACCATTTTGCTTTTAAATCACGTCGCGAGGTGGCGGGGGAAAAAAAGATGTGTGACAGATTATGTTTATTCCTCGACGGACGAGACTGTGAATGGTCACGTTTTATATGTACGAGGGATTGAAACGGGCATAAGGACGTGCCTGCGCACGAATACAAATAGAAGTCGTCCACTTTTTAGTGTTCCGTATACAAAAAAACTGGCCAAGTGCGAGTCAGACTCGCGCACTGAGGGTTCCGTACTGCAGTCGTATTTTTTCGACTTTTTGCACGATAAATCAAAAACTATTATGCATAAAAATATATAAAACTCTGTTTTAGAATGCACAAGTGAAGCCTTTTCATATGATACATTCCAAAAATCTTTACAATCCATTGTAAAGATTTTTGGAAATCATTGTACTTGAGCCTCGAAATGGGCTTACGACTGTCTCGAATAGGTTTCAGCGCGGGCATAGAGAATCCTCTTCGTTTATTCCGTATAAAACTCACTTCTTCGAAAGTTTCCTGAGCAAAAGATGTTTTGTAGAACATTGAACCCAGTTGATTTTTTCGAAACTGCATCCAGACTATAGACGAATAAGGCACAGAACCCTAAATCGACGCAGACGAAGTCGGAGGAATTAGCTAGTATACTATATAAAAAACCCGTCAAGTGCGAGTCAGGCTCAGGCAACGAGAGGTCCGTAGGTACTACAATCGTATTTTTTCGATATTTTACGACAAAACTATGATACATAAAAATAAATAAAAATCTGTTTTAGAATGCACAAGTAAAGCCCTTTCATATGATACCCCACTTGATATAGTTATCTTACTTCGAAAGTTGAAAATAGCAATATTTGTTCATGACCACAATAAATTTTTTTTTGTAACCACAAATTCACGGTTTTCAGATTTTTCCCCGAATGTCTGCTGTGAGACCTACCTACCTGCCAAATTTCATGATTCTAGGTCAACGGGAAGTACCCTGTAGGTTTCTTGACAGACAGACAGACAACAAAGTGATCCTATAAGGGTTCCGTTTTTCCTTTTGAGGTAGGTACGGAACCCTAAATCTGTGGGCTGATTCGCTAACTCAGTGCCTAACCACTGAATGATAGCCAATGAACTCATTTGACATTTATTTTTAATCCACGTTAGTTTGCTAACATACATATTACTCAATATACATATACATAGATACAACCCCTACAATTACTGACGCTGAATAAACATTGTATCGTAGCACCATTAGGGTGCGTTACCACTGAAGCGGATGCGAGCGGAGACAGGAAAAGTGGAGCAGTAAAAAGTTATGGGCCTGTCAGTGTCACACTTAACGACTATCTACTAAGCACTACGCATTAGATGGGTCATTTCGGAACAGAATAGTTTTCTATGAATAGGATTATTCCAAGGACAAGTTATAAGGAACACGATTTCAAATGATCCATTTAGTGCAAAGTAGGTACATAGCGATCGTTGTAAATGCGATGCTAAGTACACAAAACTTTGTCAAGTGAATTCAGCGCATACTCCACCTACTCCTAAAATTCAGCTACTGCGCTGGACGAATGTTACCAGAGCACGCTTCACTCTGCTCTGTTCTATATTGTGCTAACCTGCAGCTATATTCATTTTACACTTATTTTAGTTTAACACAAAACTGACGTGGCGTAGACGCAGGTATCATCCAAAAACTTATTTATAAGTTGTGATTACATATTATGGTGGTGCCACATTGACTGTGTATAATTAATTATTCTTTTCTAAACTAACGCTGATTTTCACTGAAGATACTCGTATGTATAAAATGTAGTTACTTAAACTTCACCTACTCTATGCTTGATTTTGTTTTAATGGAAACGTTCCCTAACTAATGCGGGGTCAGTGGGTCAGTTGGTGACCATTATCTTGCCACTTTTTGTGGCGAGCTTGCCAGTAATTGACTTCACGATTATTGCCTTCCGTAACTTCAAACTTCTTATCTAAGTTGCGAGTGCAATGCAGGAAAAAACGTTGTTTACCTTAAACTTGTTCGAGACATGCAATCTTATTATTATCAATTATTGTATTAATCAAATCCTAAGTTAAAACATGACTGTACATTATAAACTACCTACTCATTGAATCAAGGCTCACCTTACTTTGATTGTTACTTAATACAGTTGTATTTGATACTAATTAATTGATATGCTATGATATGATATGAAGCTGTGGTAGTCTGGTGGTTAGGACGTCCGCCTTCCAATCGGAGGTCGAGGGTTTGATCCCGGGCACGCACCACTAACTTTTCGGAGTTATGTGCGTTTTTAAGTAATTAAAATATTACTTGCTTTAACGGTGAAGGAAAACATCGTGAGTAAACCTGCATGCCTAAGAGTTCTCCATAATGTTCTCAAAGGTGTGTGAAGTCTGCCAATCCGCACTTGGCCAGCGTGGTAGACTATGGCCAAAACCCTTCTCACTCTGAGAGGAGACCTGTGCTCTATAGTGAGCCGGTGATGGGTTGATCATGATGATGATGAATTGATATGAAATGCGGTTTGACAATTCACACAAATTTGAGAAAGTTATGGAGAACTCTCAGGTATGCAGGTTTCCCATCCTTACGATCTTTATCGTTAAAGCAAATAACATTTATTGCTTAAAACGCACAAAACTTCGAACAGTTAGAGAACCCCCGGCCCTCGATTAGGAGGCTGACGTCTCAACCACTACGCTATCATCGCTTCCTTAAAACTATAATTTAATGCCAAATGAACGAAAACGTAATGATAATAATTAGTAATGTTGTGCAAAACGAAATCCGTCACAAAACATTGCTATTATAATATCGATGTACGTGTTGACAAAGCAGCTTGGTGGCCACAACGTTACATATTTCACAGAATTTATGACAATAATCTCGCCTGCCCAGGTTAGGTCAGGTTCACACAGAAATTGGGCCAATTTATTATATCGCAGGTATTAAATTGACGTTGTTTTTGGAATATTTCATCTGGCGAGCACCATGTGGTGGCTAATCATCTAATTTGTATGCTTTGGAATAGAAAGCGGTACAATTTGTACTGTTAAAATGTAACACACGTAGAATAGTAGTTTATGAAATAGTTGCATTTATCAATTTTTAATTGATTGAAAACAGACGTAGGTGCTGTAAACTATTGCCTGCGTTGGTAAAATTCGTCGTCAAAAACTTTTCGGGTACAGTGATCTAACATAATTTTAATGAAAATATTATGATAAATCAATTTTACTTTCCCGTATTTCTTAGTCATGTATTGCTTAATAATGATAAGTTGACCAACATGAATAACAGTAATTTATCAAACTCAATGACGATATATTCATAATTCATAATTCATAATTCATAATTCATAATTTTTTATTGCAAAAAATACACGTGTAGTGGTGTTACAATATTTTTTTGGAAACAGTGTATTACCAAGTATGGCGTGCAATGTTATTAAGTAGGTACAATAAATGTCAATAATATATACCTAATTTAAATAAGTCATCAATAATTAGTATTTTAAAGGAGAATATTGAGTACGAAACAAAATAAAATATTGCGATTACAAAATGTCAATCATTAAAATTAATAAAATATTGTGTAAACAGACATCAAAAGTGGAAAAAAGTATGTCAACATGCTATCATTAAAATTATTATTAGTTATAGTACTTAGATTAGTAATTTTTAACAACAAACACTTTATCCGCCAAATAATCATTCTTTGAAATTTAAGAAGTCATTAACCGAGTAAAAACAATGAAATAATAACCATTCGTGTAGCTTCCGTTTAAATTTAGGAAGTGTCATTTCTTTCATGGCCGTTGGTAGATTATTGAATATTTGAATCGCCATACAAAATGCATTTTGTCTATACAAAGTTAGTTTGATGTTAGTGTGAGTGTTAGTTATTGTTAGTGGGATGCATTATCGTTATTGATATTGAGGATTTCAATAATAATACATTATTATTAATTTATAGAGACATCCGTTCATAGTGAGATTAGAAATGCAAAAAATTGCATTATGTATCTAATGTGTTTGGTCTCAGCATAGATACTAAACTCGAAGATATGGTCTCGAATAGGACCTATATGAGCAGATTCTAAGTCGTGGGCATCATCTAGTAGTTTATCTAAATGTATGAAAGGAAAAGGTGACTGATTGACTGACTGACTGATCTATCAACGCACAGTTCAAACTACTAGACGAATCGGGCTGATATTTGGTATGCAGATAGCTATTATGACGTAGGCATCCGCTAAGAAAAGATTTTTGGAAATTCAACCCCTAAGGGGGTGAAATAGAGGTTTGAAATTTGTAATAATAAAATATAATTTTATTAATTAAAAAAAAAAAAAAAAAAAAATTTGTAATAAAAAAATAAAAAAATAGTCCACGCGGACGAAGTCGCGAGTATAAGCTAGTATTTGATAATTATGGAAAGTAAGTATATACTTACCTTACCTTGTAATAAAAGCGCATCGCTTATAGCGGAAAAATCGTAAATAATAATATAGGTATGGGACGCGACAGTTTGAGATAGCAATCAGGGACGGAACGTGCACACCCGCGCAGCCCCCGTACTAATCCGGTGCGGGCGAGCGCGGGTGACGTGCGGGTGTGCGGGGTGTTCCTTCCCCGATTGCCATCTCCACCTGCCGCGCACTATACCTATGTAGTTTGTACCTACCTACCTAGAGATAATCCGACATTGTGGTTAATTTTGCTGTACACTAAATTATTGAACTACAACGATAGGTCTACTTAAATCTATTCCTATCCTTTTTATAGCGCTTCCTGCGGAAAAGGATAGCACAAAGGATAAACAAATTATATTGCCACCATGCATATTAAAATATGAGTAAAAAGTAATGAAAATTAATTTTATTAAAAAAAGGATTATAGTTAAAGTGGTTCAGTACAAGCCATAACTCCGCACCTAATTCTGGAAATCTTTAAGAAAAATAGGATTTTCATTAAAAATAACCAAAACTGATTATCAAAAAAAGTTCTATAAATACAATGACGTGGACTCCCGCTGAGGATCTGTAAAACACAAAAACAATTAGTTCATACAAAACTTACGTGTTAAATATTGTATAAAAAAATTCGCAGAGTCGTTGACCGGGGGTATCCCGATCAGGGGTTCTTGTGTCACTGTGACTTCTAGGGGCGGCAGTGTCTCCAGTGAGTCTTCGGTCCCTACGTCTGTCCCAGAATGATAAAACTTTTGTATTTTTTATGCGGTTGTCGTATTTTTTTAAACCTAATTAAATGTTCTAGCTTAAGTTCTACTTAGTACTAGCTATTATAATAGTAAGATAGGTCGGAATATAACATATATATCGCGCTAAAATAGTACGTTCTGCAGCCCAAGCATTACAACTGCGACAACGATTTAACGTCAACAAAGCAACGAGAAAGCGCTGTCTTTGCAAAAGTCGTGAGATGAGTTCCACTGACTGTTCTTAGGCTGCCGAATGTGACAAAGCTCTTAATATACCTACATATAATTGTAGAGAATTGTTAGTTTCTCATAAAATGCAAATATATTAAAGATCGGTAAAATCAAACTAAATTGGATCTAGAGATTTCTATTGCGGATCAGAATTTGATCTCAACTGAATAATATTAATGTTTATAACATGCGTGGATTGGCCGTGCCCATAAATTATCATACTTTTGTTCACCTATGGGGCACGGGCACCGTCCACGGTTCAAACCGGTTCGGTTTATCGTAAATCTACCCTCAAATTTAAGTATACTCAAACAAAAGGCATATTCAATCGATTAAACGTAATATTATAAATATGAGTAGGTACAAAATACATATTTCAATCACAATACACACGTATTGAAATCTACGAGTATATAATACAAGGAAAAGCATAATATTATATATAAATCTACATATTGTATGAATTGTATATACATTATTTATGATTTCATACAACACATAATATAAGCACCATAAATCAGTTCATTGTTACAGCCGAGAAAAACCCAGTTTTCGAAACGGTATGCAATAAATAAACATCCAAGCATCGATTATTGAAAGATTTATATCTGAGCGCCTCTGAAGAGGGCTACATCATTATTCATACACTTTATATATCCACTCCTATTGTATGGATAAGAATGCTGGCAAAATTTTCCTACTGATACTAGGTATTTAAAATATAATATTACTAGCTGTTATTTATAGGTTTTTTGGGTAGTTTCAAAGAAACGCAGTTACTCCATTACTAGCTATATTTCCACTGACTCATGCATCGCGCGGCTGCAACCGCGCACCTTTCCTTTTACATCTACCTACATCCTATAACATCCCTCCGACATTATTTTCACAAATAAAGAACCTTATCCACTAAAAGACATAGGTAGGTACTTAACTAAAAATATTTCCTATAATTAATGTGTTTACGAGGTCTTAAAGTCCGACGAATTCGATTGCTCGTATCCGGTATAGCCTGGGCTGAAGGTAGCGGGGAACCCGATGGCATAGGAACCGGCTCCGTGGCCTGGTCAATCCGTTCCGCCGATGTGCCGCCGCTGGGGCAACGTGTGCGAACCTCCAAGTCTACAGTGCCCGTACTGGCGACCTCATCATGTCGTTCGGGTTCTTGGTGTCCTTCCATCACACTTTCCCCCTCAAATTTGCAAATTTGGTTTTTGTGTCTTTTTATTGGAACGTTACTGTCCATTAGACTTATTAAGTATAACGATTGACCAATTTTTTTCAGCACAGTTCCTTTGGCCCAATTTTGTTGTTTATTGTAGATCTTCACCAAAACAACTTCCCCTTCCTTAAAGTCTATGTTCCTTTTTCCCCGATAGTTTTTAATCTGTGAACACTGATTCCTTTTTACCGTTTTTGCTATTTCCCGGTCGGATGACGATGATGATCGCACCGGAGGATTTAGCAAATCTAATCTACAACGTAAATTTTTACCAAATAACATCTCAGCAGGTGACCGATTTGTGGTGGAATGTGTAGAATTGCGATAGTGGAACAAAAACTCATTTAACTTATTATTTATATCTCTTTTTGACGTCCCTGATAAAACTATGCTCTTTAAAGCTTTTTTAACGATCTTAACAAAACTTTCTGCCTGTCCATTGCTTGAAGGGTGATAGGTAGGCGAAGTTAAATGAGAAATACCATTGTAACTACAGAAGTTTTTAAATTCTGATGACGTAAAAGAACTGCCGTTATCGCTGCAGATTGTATGAAATAATCCAAATCTTGACATAATTTCGCTTAACTTTTCAATTACTACTCTAGAATTGTACCCGTTACTCACATCAAAAACTTCCACCCATTTAGAATAAGCGTCAACCACTACTAAATATACCTTATTATTAAAAGGGCCTAAAAAATCCACATGTACCCGGAACCAGGGTTCCGGCGGATACGGCCATGGAGTGAGCGGGGCGCGCGGCGGGGCGGCACGAAGCTGCGCGCACACTGCACATGCACCTACTGCAGCTTCTAAACTCGCGGACATCTTAGGCCACCAAAATCGCATTCTTGCCGAGGCCTTCATTTTAGCTACACCCATGTGGCCCGTATGCAACTCCTTAAGCACTGCGCCTTGCATAGCTTCGGGTATTACGAGTTTCGCCCCTCTCATTACGCACCCGTTTTCAAACGACAATTCATAACGACAATTAAAATACGGCTTTAGTTTATTATCCATCACCTTGTTTGGCCAACCGTTCAAGAGATAACTAGTAACTTGCATTAATATTTTATCCGACTTCGTACTTTGTTGAACATCTTTAAAGATCGCTGGCATTGAATTTGCGTCCCAAATGTAATAAGAATAGGAGCTATTATCGATTGTGCTACTTTCACTTCTAATCTGTTTACATTGATTATTAAATTTTTTTGGTACTAATTCTGACTCATCGCGGATCGTGGCGCGGCTAAGGTAATCGGCCGAGTTATTTGCACTACTAACGTATTCAATACAGTAGTTATACGCTGCTAGGAACAACGCGTACCTTTGTAAACGGTTTGCTGTAATTTCAGGTATACCACGGCCTGGTCGAAAAATAGATAATAATGGCTTATGATCGGTTCTCAATATAAATGGCTCTGCTCTGCCATATAGATATTGGTGGAACCGCCGCACCCCGAATATAATTGCCGTAGCTTCTTTTTGTATTTGACTATACTGTTTTTCTGCTGCACTTAATGACCTAGATACATACGAGACGGGCCGCTCCTCGCCATCGACTTCTATCTGTGATAACACTGCACCGAGACCGTAAGGTGACGCGTCCACTGTCAAAATTATTTTCGCGTCAGGATTAAAATGTGCTAAAGTATTTTCAGAAGCTAACTGTTTCTTGATTAATTCAAAAGCCTCCGAATGTTCCTGTTCCCATTTCCAATTAATATTTTTTTTTAATAAGGAATGTAAAGGACATAAAATACTAGAAGCATTTTTGATAAAACCCCTATAATAGTTTACTAAACCCAAAAACGACTTAAGTTCGGTAACATTTGTGGGAACATTAGCCTTAAGAATAGCCTTCACTTTGTCTGGTGACTTATGTAACCCGTTTTTGTCGATAGTATATCCTAAATAAGATACCGACTCTTGGAAAAAAGTACATTTATCTTTTTGTAATACAAGTCCAGCATTTTGTAGTCTTTTAAAAACCTGGTTTAACCTCTCTAAATGTTCTTGATCATTTTTCCCTGTTATTAAAATATCATCTAAGAACTGAAGCACTCCATCTATCCCTGTTAAAATTAACTCTAATGTTCTTTGAAATATAGCCGGCGCACTTGACAACCCAAACACTAATCTCGTGTATTTAAATAAACCCTTATGTGTATTTATGCATGTCAATAATTGTGAATCTTCTTTTAACCTTAGTTGATTATATGCATTAGATAAGTCTAGTTTTGAAAATTTTACCCCGCCATGGAGTTTAGAAAATAATTCCTCAATACGAGGGAGTGGATATTTTTCAATTAAAAGTTGTTTGTTAAGCGTCGCTGAGTAATCTGCACACACCCTTATGCTTCCATTACTTTTTAAAACCGGAACTATTGGGCTTGCATACTCAGAAAACTGTACCGGCTCAATGACTCCTAAAGACATTAATCTATTCAATTCTGCTTCTAGTTTATTACGTAGGGCAAAAGGTACCGACCTGGCTTTAAAAAAAATAGGTTTAGAGTCTGGTTTCAAATTCAACGTCACTTCAATGTCTTTGCAACACCCTAATGAATCAGAAAAAAGCCTTGGGTATTTATTAATTAGGGCGTCAACACAGTCTTCTTTTGCTGTGCAACTATTTATTGGGCATATTTCTAGATTGAATTTAGTAATGAAATCACGGCCTAGCAGGGGTGGCCCGCCTCCTTTTACCACATAAACATCTAACATTTCCGTTTTATTTCTGTATTCAAACTTTAAAGGTAACATTCCTATTGTCCGAATAATGCTGCCATTGTAACTTTGCAGAATTCTATTGTTTTCCAATAATTTATGTTTAGAAAAATACTTATAATATGTAGAATCTGAAATAGCCGTTACAGCTGATCCTGTATCTAATTCAAAACACAAAGATACACTATCCACCACAATCGTTTCCCGCATCGGTTGTCCGTGATAGCTACGAAGATTAAATATGAGTCGCTTACCATCATCGCCATCGACCTGCTCATCCGAATGAAACTGTAGGAAATGCTGGTTGTCCTGTCCTTTCTTGGCGACACAGGCGCGCTGTATATGACCTTTGACCCCGCATAGCCTACAAGTAAACGACTTATATCTACAGATTTGGCTATCATGACCGAAAACATTACACACGCAACACTTTTTTTTATTAGCTGGCACTGTACGAGACGCACTTCCTTTCTTAGCACTATTCACTTGTCTTCCTTGGGACAACCCTGGTTGCCCGGCCGCTACTGCGTGTACCTCGACGAATGGTGATACTGCTAGGTCTTGAGATGGCGGCGCTGTCGTGGCTACTTGCCGTGCTCCCTCGCTAGCCCAATATACACTTTCCGCCCATTGCAACGCTTTTTCTATTGTTAGTCCCTCGAGGGACTTCTCGAAGAGTCGTTCCCGAACTTTGCCATTCGCCATACCGAGGACGAACCTGTCGCGCAGCATCTCATTCAGAACGACGGCCGGAAAACTGCAATCCTTTGCTAATCCTCGTACTCGGGCGGCCCACTCGCTCAAGGACTCACTATTGCCTTGACAGGCACTATGGAATTTATAACGTTCCGCAAACCCACATTTCTTTGCTTTGAAATGTCCATCCAGCAACGATACAACTTGGGCGTAAGACAGAGAGGAAACCTCATTAGGTAATGCTAAATCCCTAATGAGTTTATAGGTAGGTTCCGCACAACTACTCAGCAAAATCGCCCGCCGCTTTGCGCCTGACTTGTCCGCGACATCGTCGCGTCGCGAGAAACCATTGTTCTATGCGTCCTTTGTACAACTCCCATTCCTGTGTTTCGTGATTAAACACTGTCAATAAACCCACTGACACTTTATCCATGCTTGCTCGCGTTTTAATTATTCGTCGCCACTGTTATTTATAGGTTTTTTGGGTAGTTTCAAAGAAACGCAGTTACTCCATTACTAGCTATATTTCCACTGACTCATGCATCGCGCGGCTGCAACCGCGCACCTTTCCTTTTACATCTACCTACATCCTATAACACTAGCTGATGCCCGCGACTTCGTACGCGTGGATTTAGGTTCTAAAAATCCCGTGGGAACTCTTTGATTTTCAGGGATAAAAAGTAGCCTATATCACTCTCCAGGTCTTAAGCTATACCCATGCAAAAAATCACGTCAATCCGTAGCGACGTAATTGTAGGACAAACCAACAAACAAACACACTTTTACATTTATAATAAGGGTACTGATAGCCTGGAGTTTTAACACTTGAAGAAGTGTTTTTTATTATTTTTAATTCCGATACAAGTAAGCCCTTAACTGCGTACTCACCTGGTGGTAAGTGATGATGCAGTTTAAGCGGGCTAACTTGGAAAGGGTATGGCAGTTTCATCAAACCCGTACCCCTGTTTATCCGCCTTTTAAATAGCTCCATATACAATGTGTCCAGTCATAAAGTGTTAAACGAAAGGATGAGAAACTAAGATGTAGAACTATCACTAAAAAATATTAAAAAAAAGCGGAAAACATTTTTTGTTTTTACAATATTCCAAATTTTTTGCAGGATTTTTTCAATTGAAGTGATTTTAATGTCAAAGTCAAATGATTTATTCAAAATAGGTAATAAATTACTCTTTTTGATAGTCAGATGTTGGATTTGTAAGATATAGTGGTGATAATTATTACGTTATTATATTTTGTTCGTGAAACCGGCCCTGTAAAACTATTATTATCAACCAAAGCATAGGCTTTAACAACAGAATTTAAATACACAGAAAAAACTAGGTATATAAAGAAGGTGTAGCACGAATTAATATAATATTTTCCGTTCCATTTAAACAACGAGACAAAACCGGGCCGCTCCCGAAAATAGAAGATCCCGCTAAAACTCTATTCATTCAAAAGTGTTTCCTTAAAATAAAAGCGCAAATATTTTTGCCTCCGTTCCGCCTCATTACATGCAATTTCATATCGTTGGCAACCAAAACATGATTGCAGAAAATGCTTAACACCCAAGCACCCGGCATTTGAATGCAAATGAGAGCTAAAAACTAGGAAATTCTTCGCTAACTTAATGCTCGGTCAGACCAGAGACTTTTTATTTCACAACTTTTTGTCTTGTCGTCTAGGAAACAAATCTTTAAACTAAATTGACAGGTCTAGGGCTCCGCGTATATGGGTTACTGAACGCAGCCACCATCGATGGCAGTGGCTAGTGGTAGGTGGCTCCTACAATTTGTAACACTCTCCTATTGTAAAACGGGAAGAATCCAACAGGTTTTCTTGACAGACGCGATAGACAGACGGACAGACGGACAGGCGGGCATACGGCCAGACAGACACACAGACAACAAAATGATCCTATAAGGATTCCTTTTTTCCTTTTGAGGTACGGAACCTTAAGGTTCTGATAGACTTGAGCATTCACTTGTAACAGAACATCGAGCATTCGCTGTTTTTATTTTTGTCGAACTGAACAACGAGCCGAGCCAAGCATAGAGTCAAATATTGCAACGAATATCATGAGAATTCTAGCGAACGCTCTATTCGATGCTCGTCAATTTTTCATGAAGATGTCACACTGGAGAGCAACATGGGTACGGGGAGGGAAGTCGCAGAGCGGCCGGGCGCGGAACGATGACTGAAGTTTGGCTCGGCAAAAACTCCAAGGAAATCTGCTCGCTAGAATGCTCGCCAGAATGCTCGCTAAAATGTTCTCGTATTTTTCTGTGATGTAACATTCGCACGAATGCTCATTACAAATGAATGCTCAAATCTATCAGCATCTTTAAATTGAGCTAGCCAACGAGACACGGTGGCATCACATAGCATAACGTCCGTTGTACCAGGAAACCATGGTTTTACGGAAGTGTAATCTTGGAAAACCTTTTATATTACCCACCGCCGTTCATTAGCAGTCGCCACGGAAGTGTTTAGAACGTGAAATATTGCCTTTGCTGAGTTATGATTATGACTACTTATCTAGGCTTTCCCTTTTTGTAGAATGTTAAGTTTTTTAAAAATCTCTCTTGAACTCTTTGATTTTCCGGGATAAAAAGTAGCCTATGTCACTCTTCAGGTCTTTATCTATACCCATGCAAAGATCACGTCAATCCGTTGCACTGTTGCGACCAACAAAAAAAATACACTTTCGCATTTATAATGAGGGTACTGATATTAGTAGGTACCTACTGTAGGTATTTCGTTGAAGTTAGTCAAAAGGATGTACCAGCTCTACTATTGTAAAATTTTAATAACAATTATTGTAAAAGAGATGACAGCCTAGGGCCTAGTGGCGTTCGAGATGAGGAGGAGACTTTTCCAGAGGAATTTTTCGGACTCATGTGCGTTTTAAGCAATAAATTAAATATCGCTTGTTACTTTAATGATGAAGGAAAATATCGTGAGGTAACCTGCATACCTGAAAGTTCTCCATAATTTTACGCAATTATATGCAATATGCATTACGATAAAATCGAGTAGAACAATTGGGTATTTGACTATACCAAAAATAAATTATTTCTCAGTGATTATTAAACAGAGCGTCTTCCAAAATACGTAAATTCCACGTCCTTTCTTAGTTTTACGTGTAATAACCATTTTAAATTATCGATTAATCTAAAAAGTACGTCATTATGATGTGATGTGACGTCACATTCCAGTATTTCATAGAATATCACATACTAAGTGCGCGTTTTGACGGTTGATAAAAAGTTACTGATTTGACTAGTTGTTTGTCAAATATCGTATTGTCAAAAGTGTGGATATACACTGACATGCTAAGAGGAATTCACGGTCTTACGCGAGAGTGGAATATGTACAAATAAACGAGGTCACACAATGGACAGCAAACAATGCGGGTTTCTCAGAGGACAACCGTTGAAAAAGCTAGGACAAGCGGGAAACCGTCACTCGGAGCGGGGCGTTGACGAGGTGAACAATAAAACTGTTGTGTAAATTGTCAGGAAAGCACGTAACATCATTAAGTGCCGGTTTGTGGCTTGTTTCTTTTACTGTGGAATGATTATGTGGCTTTTAAAATGATTTCACAGGAACTCTGGACAAAAGAGAGAACAAGCCTTCCTTTACATGGTACCTACTTGAAGGGGCAGATGAATAAATGTATGAAAAGTTGGCATTGGCGATTCCTCCGGTGCTGCAAATGTTAATACCACCCGTGACCCGTTAGTCCGTTTGCTCGCTATTTATATACAAAGATATAGCTAAAGTTACTGGTTATATTCTTTGCCTTAATGTACTTACTTAAATGCAGGTTTTCACATAATGATTTTCTTAAGCAAACCAAGCAATATTTTAATCTATACAGGCGCATTTTTAGTAAAGCTTACACGTTAAAACTGGTATATATTCCTTCAAAGCAATACTAAAAGAGTTCTTTTAGGCAATTTCCCACACGAGAAAATGGCACATAAATCTAAAACATGGTAGGGAACTAATAGAGTCTTCCGGCGCCTGCCATTAAAGACGAGCTACGGCCGTCATTCGAGTCAATTTCCGGGATACTACGGGCCTATAAAGGGTTATATTTTTATGAAAACCATTCCATGGATACCCATTTCATTGTTTAGGTATACAGTCCATAAATAAGACAAATAGGTATAGCCTCGAATGTTATATAAGAAAGATCACGTAAGTCAACATAAAATCTAAATATATAAAAGGAAAAGGTGACTGACTGACTAACTGACTGACTGACTGATCTATCAACGCACAGCTCAAACTACTAGATGGATCGGGATGAAGTTTGGCATGCAGATAGCTATTATGACGTAGGCATCCGCTAAGAAAGGATTTTTGAAAATTCAACCCCTAAGGGGGTGAAGTAGGGGTTTGAACTTTGTGTAGTCCACCCGGATGAAGTCGCGAGCATAAGCTAGTATCATGTAAAAATTAAAACCACCCCTCGAAAAACTGTATAGTTTGCAGTTTTGAAAACTATAGGGTAAATGCAACAAAAAATAAAAAACCCAGGAATAATAGTTTTCTCTAACGCATCCCATAGTTTGGTTTTCTTTTGAATATAACTCAATGCATACAGATTCTTCTCTTACAGCCGTACTCAGAGTCGCTAATCGTTACTTAAGATTGAGTTAAAACGAGACAGATTTATGAGAGAGATATAAGTAGCTCTGTCTTGTTTTAACTAAACTTAAGTAACGATTAAGCGGCTCTGAGTACGGCTGTTAATGTATGATGTCACATTCGACAAAAGCTACGACCGTCATTCCAGTCAATTTCCGGTACACTATGGATACATAAAGGGTTATCTTTTTGTGAAAACCCTTTCCTAGGGTATCCATTTCATTGTTTGCGTGTACATCACAAACAAGTAAACTCTACTCTATCTATACCAATAAAAAGTACAATGGTATTGATTCTGTGCGTGTTCTGTGCACACCTAAATTTTAGAGTATTCGCATCCTCTTCTTACTAATGCATTTAGAAAAGGACAAATACAGTTTGACAGTTTTAACTTTAATTTAGAGCTGCCAAACCTCGTGACTTTAGCTGTCAGTCGCGAGCCTAAAAGTAGCGTACACTAAAATTTAGGTGCCGTCCCTTTTTAGCAATATTAAAAAGAAAAAGATGCAGATAGTCCTACCTACTACTAGGACGTCCTAACCACTAGGCTGTATTCCTATAATTATCCAATATAAATACTATCTGTCCCGGCTTTACTCACGTGTGTAGTCGACGTTAGCCCGACTAGTTTCGAACCCATACGGGGTCCTTTTTCAAGGACCCCGTATTTTCATATTTATAATGGAAATCACTCACGGTAGTTTAAACGCTAAAATTATCCAATACTTATTTTGGATTTTTCAAAACTATACAGATACATTTTCTAGTAAGTTTTATTAGGAGAGAGTGCTGTCGATAAAACGCAATACAAGCAGTGCTTTGAGTAAAGTGCGCTTTGATGCCAGTATTCAAATAGTTTACAACGTTTTAGCATTGCGAGTATGGTACATTCAAAGCGTGGATAAAATTTTCTTTTTTTGGGTTCCGTACCAAAATGTTAAAGAAAGGAATCTTTTTGGTACCATTTCGTTTGTCTATATCCGTCTATCACAACTGCTTATTTTAAGCAACAAACAAACCTGCGCGACCAAAGCGACACCAAGCGGGAACGTCAGCCGCGCGGCGGTCACCTCCCACTATATTTAATGGCACCATGCACAACTACGAGATTACTACATATATACGCGTATACATATATAACTATAGGCATGTAGGAGTATGTAGCCGTAGCTTTATGATAATTTGGAATATTTTTTATTAAGTCCCAAACTAACCGGCTCGTTAGAAAGCCTGGAGCACCGCAGAAACGTTAGCTCTCTATGCGTGTTCTATCGCCTTTATAATGAGGAGTGCTCTGAAGAGCTTTTTGACCTCATTCCACCCTAATTTTTCTACAACCGCACCGCGCGCCACTGTAAGGAATTTCACCCTCACCACCAGGGTGTCTGGTGCACTTCGACCGTCCGCTAAGCCAGATCCTTCTTTCCACGCACATGCAAACTGTGGAACCAACTCCCATCGGCGGTGTTCCCACTAGATAACAACATAGGGTTATTCAAGGGGTGGACCAACAAATTCCTAAAAGGCCGGCAACGCATCGGCGGTTCCTCTGGTGCTGCAAATGATGCTATCTCTATTTAAAAAAAAGGTTAAAAAATACCACTGATATAAAAATTTACATTAAATATGTTTCCACTCATTTCGTTTCTGTGTTCCACACTTCAAAGCTTTGAAAATGTTTAATGAGACTGAATATGCCTTTTAGTAAGTCGTAACATAAATACCATTAACATATTATATACCATTAATAATTAATACTATTCACAAATACACATTCTTATAACTAGCTAACTTTACATAGTAAATCTAAAATTTTAGAACGAACTGACGAACTTTTACAGAACCCGTATAATTTTAATTTAGGCTACTTATAAGTAGCCTAAACTATATTATAAGTACGGTGAATAAATTATACGGTGGCTGAGCTGATATTTTCAGGCAAACTTTATGACTATATCCTGTGATTATTCGTCAACGCGGACGAAGTCGCGAGCACAAGCTAATCATCAGTACCCTTATCACAAATGCAATAGTGTGTTTGTTTGTTGGTTTGTCCTTCAATCACGTCGCAACGGTGCAACGGATTGACGTGATTTTGCATCGGTATAGATAAAGACCTGGAGAGTGATATAGGCTACTTTTTATCCCGAAAAATCAAAGAGTTTTCACGGGATTTTTAAAAAACCTATTAAAATTCCACGCGGACAAAGTCGCGGGCCTCAGCTAGTATACAATAAAATAATATTATATGGTGTGTAGGAAATATTTAAATCTCAAACACACCGTTTCTCAGACTTACCGCAAAGCATAGACGTTTGTATTTAAACTTATGAATGTATAGTGGGATATAAAGCTGTGACAAGATTTTCAGCTTACCATAAACAATATTACTTCGAAGCACTGTCTGCGGTACATTCGCCGCCAAAATTACTTTTGTGCATTAATTTTATGTTAGTTTTATTTGCCTTAGTTACTGAGTGCATGCTAACGTGAGAGTTGAACAGTAAAAAGTGAACTCAGAATTCAAAATGAGTATAGAAACGGTAAAGATATAGAAGCGAGAGCTTGTCACAGCGTAGATGTTTAGTGAAACATCAGTGCGCGTTATTTAAAAAAAAACAGTCATTTTATTTGCATATCGTTACAGTTTAATATTCTTCAAACGAATCTATACAAGTAACTCGCAAGTCTCACGGGAGTTATTAAATATATGTATTTTTGATTTTCCATTTGCCTATCCTCACAACAATTGGGTATTTGACTACATTAAAAATAAATTATTTCTCAGTTATTTCTTATTGAAAATAGGGTCTTCCACAAAACATAAAATCCACGTCCTTTGTTACTTTTAAGTGTAATAACCATTTTAAATTATCGATTAAACTAAAAAAGTGCGTCATTATGATGTAACGTCACATTCCAGTATTTCAAAGAAATATCGCATACTAAGTGCGCGTTTTGACGATTTTTTTTTAATTTTTTTTATTCATTATAGGTGCACGCTTGACCACGATCACACCTGATGGGAAGTGATGATGTGGCCTAAGATGGGACGATTGATAAAAAGTTACTAATTTTGAATACCGTATTCAAAATTAGTTCACGTGTCAGACAGTAGCTTTTTGCTATTTCTATGGCAACTTAGATCATGTGACCGATCGAATTGAGTGAGATACTGATATGCAAGTGAAGAGATGGCAGCAGCTGTCTCAAAAGCTCGCACTATGTAACAAAGCCATTACATTTGTGCATTAATTTTATGTTAGTTTTATACGCGGTGAATACAATAGCGCGGCTTATGCATTTTGATGCATATTTTGGCGCTTAGCGCGGTATTGGTGGGGCATTCTAACTGAAAATATTGTTAATAGTCATAGTTATACCCCGTATTTGAATAAAGACCGTAGTCCGTATTTATTACAAAAGATAACCAAGCATAGTAGGTACCTATCCATTATACAGTATACTTTTTTTTTTTAAAGTAGGTACACCAAATTATGACGGTCTTAGTGTCTGAACATCAAAAGTGTAAAAACACGCAGTAGACCTATAAATTATATGTATTCGTGCTAATAGCTACTAAAGTAGAGACTACCTAATGTTATTTTGGTTCATTGAAGAAATATCTGATGTATAATTTTTTTTGGGGATTATATTTTTATAAGGTTGAAAAATTGATGTAAGATTGAAAAAAAGTATGGAACCGCATTTTTTCCTTTTGCACTAATAGTCATATAATGATTATTGGTATATTCAATTGACTAAGTATTTAATTATGCTGCTATTGCTATATCAAATAAAACACATATTATATCTATCATCACCAAGATGATCAATTCATCGCCAGCCCACTATTGAGCACGGGTCTCCTCTCAGAATGGGCAAGGTTTAGGCAGTAGTCCGCCACGCTGGCCAAGTTCTGATTGGCAAAATTCACACACCTATAGAACACTCAAGCATGCAAGTTTCCTCACGATATCTTCTTTCACTATTAAAGCAAGTGATATTCAATTACTTAAACAAAATCAAAACTATACTTTCGAAGTAAAAGTAGTGGCGTCAAAAGCCACGCTCAAGATTTGAAAGGCAAAACCAAAGATTTTAATAAAGCCAAAGGCCAAACCATCGCACAAAATAAACGGAATCATACATATGCTGATCTTTTATACGCGACTGTACCCCGGTATTTCTGTATGCTTTTATATTGCATATGACGAACACGTACCTCTGGCGACGTGTTGATATTCTAGCAACAAAATATAGGTGTACTGGGAACACCGGAATATAGTAGTTTATTTTGTCAATGTATTTTTATCATACAGACAGGTCAATAAGTTGCAGGATCGCCGACCGACGTAGAAATGCCATTAACGGTTGGTTCACATTTTACTATATTATAGTTACATATTACTTAATATTATAAAGACGAAAGTTTGTGTGTGTGTGTGTGTGTGTGTGTGTGTGTGTGTATGTTTGTTACTCCTTCACGCAAAAACTACTGGACGGATTTGGCTGAAATTTGGAATGAAGATAGATTATACCCTGGATTAACACATAGGCTACTTTTTATCCCAGAAAATCAAAGAGTTCCCGCGGGATTTTGAAAAACGTAAATCCACGCGAACAAAGTCGCGAGCATCAGCTAGTAATATTGTTACATATTATAGTACATTCTATTAATCTGTGCATATTATAGTCTGTAGTAATATCCTAATGTCAAATGTCAAATGTCAACGTCTTGTCACCTGTCACTTGTCTCTCTGCTCTGTCTTGTTTTATAATGTCATGTCTGTTATGTGAATAAAAAGTCGAATCGAAAATCATCTATCTATTATTAAAACCATACCAATAAAATAAATATATACAGGTTTACCTATAGTTACATAGTTATAGTTATATATAGGCATTACAGTTGAAACTGTTAACATTGTCATCAAACGATAGACGTCCACTGCTGGACACAGATCTCTTGTAGAGACTTCCACGGGCCATGGTCATGCGCCGCCTGAATCCAGCGGCTCCCTGGGACTCATTTGATATCGTTCGCTAGCCTAGTGGGCGGTCGCTAAACTGCTTTGCGGTACTTTTTTGCTAGTTGGATGGTAGCTAGCCACGACCAAATCATCCCACCAGATAACACTATCAACTACTATTGACCTAGCAAGGATTTTCAAACCTCTAGGTCAGGAGTCACCAAATGGCGGACCACGGTCCGGATCCGGACCGCCGCGCCGGCCTATTTTGTGCAGACCTTAATTGAATACACAACAGAAACTAAATCTTCTTTTAGAAGACTTAAAGACATTTCTTTTCAACATTGAACAAACTTCAGCAATTCTAAGCAAAAAACAAACCAGCCAAGTGCAAGTCAAGCTCGCGCACCGATGGTTCCGTACTACAGTCGTATTTTTTCGACATTTTGCACGATAATTCAAAAACCATGATGCGTAAAAAAAAAAAACTGTTTTAGAATGCACAGGTGAAACCCTTTTATATGATACCCCACTTGATATAGCTATCTTACTTCTAAAATTGAAAATACTAATTATTAGTTAATGACCACAATTTTTTTTGTGTGATGTACCTAACCACAAATTCAAAATTTTCAGATTTTTCTCCTTATATCTGCTATAAGACCTACCTGCCTGTAATTTCACGATTCTAGGTAGTACGGGAAGTACCCTGTAGGTTTCTTGACAGACAGACAGACAGCAAAGTGATCCTATAAGGCTTCCGTTTTCCTTTTGAGGTTCGGAACCCTTAAAATATAGTTTCCATCGCTCTCTTATGACTTCATATTTATATATTTATGTTAATTTTGAGTTTCGTAAAGACGTGGGCCCTGGAGAAGGACGGTTGGTTTGCTAAGAAACTTACATGGTGTATAAAAAAAAGTAGAAACAGACCGCGACGGTCATATTATTTTAAAAACGGACCCCAAATGGAACTAATTGGTGACCCCTGCTCTAGCACATCGGGAAGTTAGTATTTTTTTTCAATTCTATTCAATTAGTTTAAAATCTTAAAACTTTGATCGAACAGACAAACAAGCAGATCAACAAGAAAGCGAGTTAATAAAAAGGTGTTAAAAACAACAATTAAGTGAGTTTATAAAACGTGGTAACAAATGTCATCAGGCCGAGATTAAATATACACTTAACATGGACTTAATGTCGAAAATGAATACGAAATTGCCATTTAATAACATAAAGTCCACAGCGAAAAGCGTTCGAGGATTAAGGATTTCGCATCAACAATTTATTAAGCCTTTTGTCCTGATTGAAAAGCGCCGTAATATTTTAGTCCATTTTTTACTAAGCCTAAATGACCGAACGGCTTAGGAGGACTTAAATTCAAAAGGACCATATCCCGCCCCTTTGTAAGTTTGTTTTGTTTAAACTCTATCCGCGAAAAGAAGTTAGTATGGCGCTCTCTCTGTTACGTAATCCTATACAAGTGATAGAGACAAAAATCTCAGCGGGCGTTAACCAATTTGAGTCACCAACCAATCACAAACAGTTTTTCAAAAACATTCGAAATTCAAAACGAAAATGTTTTTAAAAATTCAATTAGGAAACATAGTTTAATTTGTGATTAGTTGGTGTCTCAAAATAGTTAGCGCGAGAGATTAGAGATATAGATATAGATAGAGATTTTTGTCTCTATCATTTGTATGTCATTACGTAACAGAGAGAACGCTATACTAACTTCTTTCCGCGGATAGAGTATAGTTGTAGAATCGGTTGAGACGACGACAAACCATCTGTATAGAGGCACTTAGGGCGCTATTCCCAACGAGGTGAAAATATACTACTCAAGTATCAAGTTCGTGGTTCGGCTCAAACATTTAAAAAAATACATAAAACAATCTGTGAAGGCAGTAAATGCCGATGGAAATCTAATTTCTATCTCAATATCCCATTAAAATCATATTTGCGGAGATATCTTATCGAACTGCCGGCGGTATTTCACTGCGTATTTTTCCAGTGGCTCCCAACTTTGACACCTTATTGCCTCTCATGCAATATGCATGGTAATACCCCGTCGCACGAAAACACAGCGGGCCCATCGTTCCGCACCCCTGTAATTGGTGAAAATCTACTCCCCACCCCCCTAGGTTGTTGAAAAAAAACGCGCGGAATAAAAATAGACTTTACCCGCTCCACAGAAAAGTGGTAAAAAGGTAGGAAATCAAAGCTTTTTTAAAATGACTCTTGGAGTCTCGAGTTTTTCTATATTTTTTCTTCTTTTTCATATCTAAATTGAATTTTTTTATTTCCTTACTAACTAGTTTCACGCGACTTTCTCCGTATGGATTTAGATTTATAAGATTCTGCGCCTCTGATCCTGACCAAAGTCATTGAACAGTGCGTGTTATGAATGATGACATATGCATCCGAGACTTAGTCGCTATGAGCCTAGTAAGAAACCTCCGTCACTCAGCGGGCGATAGAGAGAGCTATACCTGGAGTGTTCATAAAAGAGGTGACTCGTAGAATCCATACTAATATTATAAATGCGAAAGTGTGTGTCTGTCTGTCTGTCAGTCTGCTAGCTTTTCACGGCTCAACCGTACAACCGATTTTGATGAAATTTGGTACAGAGTTAGATAATATCTCGGGGAAGGACATAGGCTACTTTTTATCCCGGAAAATCAAAGAGTTCCCACGGGATTTTTAAAAATCCTAAATCCACGCGGACGAAGTCGCGGTTATCAGCTAGTCCGCTAGTTTGAGAATACACGTCTTTAAACTAAAGCCTAAAGCTAAACGCCTAAAGCTTTTATGAATTTGTGAGGTATTATTTTGTCCAAGTGTGAAGGATAAGTTGTGAAATCAATAGTCCTAGCCATTGTAGAGCCAGTGTAAAGACTGCCGTCAGACTTATTGTCACGTAGGTGGCTTTATCTGCCCACACATCTAAAGTGAGTAAACCTACAGGGTGTAAGCCGTACCCGTTGTATAAGATTTTACGTCTCACCAAACGTTGCTAGAATTCAAAAATCGAAACACAA
Source organism: Maniola hyperantus (assembly GCF_902806685.2). Lineage (NCBI taxonomy): Eukaryota > Metazoa > Arthropoda > Insecta > Lepidoptera > Nymphalidae > Maniola > Maniola hyperantus. The sequence continues at coordinate 11,094,072 of NC_048549.1, forward strand.
TAACATCAAAGTAAAATGGACCTAAATAGCCTTGAATTGAAGTCAAAAAATTCAATGCCACTGATTTTAATTTCACAACGTTTCCGCTTGGAGCGCTGGCTGTAGATGTGTAAACAAACTTGAGCTTTAAACCAAGGCATTTAAGATCCAGTTTACTATAACGCGGAAGTGTTTCGTCTCTCGAATTCTAGCAACGTTTGGTGAGACGTAAAATCTTATACTACGGGTACCGATCCATATTGTTCTTCAGAAGTTCTGCTTCTGAGTTTACTTATAATTTGTTTGATAAGTAGGCGGTAGATACTTATTTATCTTTCTTTTTGTTAAGATTGTTTGTTTACTTTAAACTAGGTTTAAACGAACTGCTAAGTTGTGAAATGTACTTCCGGCGTCCGTGTTTCCTGCCACGTATAACCTAAATACCTTCAAAGTAAGAGTGAAAAGGCATATTCTGAGCCTCAATAGCTCAACCGGTAAAGGAGTGGACTGAAAACCGAAAGGTCGACGGTTCAAACCCCGCCCGTTGCACTATTGTCGTACCTACTCCTAGCACAAGCCTGACGCTTAGTTGGAGAGGAAAGGGGAATATTAGTCATTTAACATGGCTAATATTCTTAAAAAAAAAAATATATATATATTCTAGGCAAGCGCGCTCCAACCTCATCACTGCTTTTTTAAACATGATTATCGTCAATCACGCAATAAAAAAAACAATTGCAATAGGGTCTTGGACTGTAGTAATAAAATGAAGTGATTTTTTGTATAGCGGTAGTTTATGGGGCTAGAGTTCATTACTAAAGAGAATAATTTAAAAAATCATGATTTTTATTTTTAACATGAACGAATGATTTTTTTTCAATTTATACATTTTTTAATAAATTGAAAAATGGTTGTCGTTTAGGCCTTGTGACGTCATTAATCACTTTCAGTACAGCGTGACGTTAATAAGTGATTATTTTAAAAATGATTTTTTTTAATTATTCTCTATAGTAATGATTTCAAGCCCCATAAACTACCGCTATATAAAAAAATCACGTCTTTTATAACTACAGTCCAAGACCCTATTTAGATGATTAATGTGAATTTGTTAATGGATAAGTAGCTTGTAAACTAGCCTGCATTATAAAATCTATATACTTCATTGAGTTTACGGCTGATATGAACATCAATATTAATCTATTTCATAACTACATAAGGTACGTAGGTACGTAAGACGGCACGCCATGATGAAACATGATGAATGGTCCCCAGTCTCTGATATAATAACATCTTACTTTGCTCACTCCGCTAAGGTGTTTGCTACTTAGAGACACAGGTGTGTGTAATGCACTTAATATCTAACGTTACTTAAATAACAACCATGCTAATATTAGAAAATATTACGCGAAAGTGTGCTTGTATGACAGTTTGTGTCACCTTTACACGGCCTATCCGTTTTACTAATTCGACGTGTGTAGAATCCCAGAAAATTAAAGAGTTCCCACGGGATATTAAAAAAAAAACCACGCAGCGAAGTCGCGCATCATTACCACATTTACAACTTAGAGACAGGTATCTAAATATAAAAGGAAAACGTGACTGACTGATCTATCAACGCACAGGTCAAACTACTGGACGGATAGGGCTGAAATTCGGCATGCAGATAGCTATTATGACGTATGCATCCGCAAAGAAAGGCTTTTTGAAATTTCAACCTCTAAGTTCACCCTCTTATATTTCTATAGTTCTATAGGGGTTTGAAATTTGTGTAGTCCACGCGGACGAAGTTGCGAGCATAAGCTACTGTTTAATATACATTTAATGTCTATCAGTATTTTATGTTATTTTAATTTTATTTTTACGAAGATAACATTCTAATACGATTCAATCTTAGGCCTGCTTCGATCTTATTTTATCTAGTCTTTAAAAATACTCCCATGGATCTTCTTATTTCTTTTTTTTTAAGTTTTTAAGGTATTTTCTACTTAAGATCAACAGATCCTAGCACAGTAGTAAACTAATGGCACTAAATCATTAACGATAAATTTAACCATTAAAAAATCACAGATCAACACTAAAATATTCTGTGAACAAAGCAATAATAATTAAAGTTTGCAATATTATTCTGCTACGCGAACATGCGCGAATATACAATAGAAAGGTACAAATTAATGAATATTGGCTCCTTTAATTTTAAATTCCTCCGGATTTCCTCCTAACAATACTTTTCATTGTTCAGCTTCATGAAAAAACCTAATCAAATGAGAAAAGCACCCCTTTCGGTGCGATAAATAAAAAATGACCCGTAAATAACTTTAGAGAGCTGAGCACGGATTCTAATGAGTTAGAGAGAGGAGGCCGGGGCAAAATTGAAACCGATTGCAGAAATAAACCATTTGTATTCAAACCGGCCGTCCGACCGGCCGCATTTTAATTTACTTACTCGAATTAAAAGTGCGCGTGATTCGAATAGAATCCCAAGTTTCATTCCATGCTTCTTTTTTATCGTTGATTGAAGACACCGGCCCTACCTTTAGGACGAGTTTGTATATTTCTGTAACGTTTAAAAATTTTAGATAGCAAAGCTTCAGAGTAATATGGACTTAAATGCTTTTGGTTTAAAGTCGGTTATTCAATGCCGTTCCCTTTCCAATATTTCTGCTTGGAACGCTGGCTTGGGATGTATTCAGAAACAAATCTAGCACATTTCGCTCATGAACTTTATATACAATGTAATATTAGGCACTACATCTGCGAAAACAAATTGCTAGCGACGATTTCCGATAGATTTGTCGTTATATTATCACAGATTACGTCCTTTCAGATTCAGAAGGACCACTCCATAAAAATGTTAAAATGAATTTACAATGTAATATTAGGCACTACATCTGCGAAAACAAATTGCTAGGGACGATTTCCGAAAGATTTGTCGTTATATTATCACAGATTACGTCCTTCCAGATTCAGAAGGACCACTCCATAAAAATGTTAAAATGAATACGAACTCTTGTTACGATGCAATAAAGTGCAATTCATCTCGCACAGCGCTGCAGCCTAAAATTAATTAAACGCCTCTATTTTTATCGCTCTCTCTCTCTTATAAGAGATAAGACTAAACGGAAATGAGCGCGCTGCCGTAGCTATATTACGATTACGGGTCACGTATTTAGTTTCTCAAAGTCGAAATGTAACAACGTTATCGAGATATGGAAACTCATGACAAGCCTATTGGTCTGTTATTATTGGAGGTTTTCTTAGGATCCCCAGCTCTTCAATTGAAATTCAATTGTATATTCAACTCGGCCCGTTCCGGTATACTTTCCGAATCGGCCGGCTCAAGGCATATTTTGCAAATTGACTATAAGTCTCCCGTGATAAAGTCGATTTTCTTCGGCCGTTTATTCTTTCAATTTGTGTATTGAATCGCCTGTGCAGAATTGAAGAGCTTCTGCGTATTATTACTGGGACTTATTTCGTTCGTTTTAAAAATGTCCTTGAAATATATAGCATTTTTTTTACATATTTATTTCCGGGACTTTTCACTTAGAACATGAACTCGCTATTCGATTAGTAGCGGAATTAGATTTACAGCGTAATTCTGCAAATTCCTGTGAATTATTTTACCTTACTATTATGACACACTAGATTACCGCGACTTTAATAAGTACAGGTTCTAAAAACCCCGTTGAAACTAAATTCCGGGATAAAAAGTATGTCTATCCCCGGGACGTAAGCTAACTCTATACTAGATCTGGTCAAAATCGGTAAAAAGGATTGACCCTTGAAAATGTAACTGACAGACAGAAACACTTTCGCAGTTATAATATTGGTAAGGATGTATGGATAATTGCGATTGTGTCTTTCTGTCTGTCTGTTTGTTGTTCTTTTTAAAGCATACCTCTTTATCAATCTGCAGCCCAAGTTCAATCAGCTTTTGCATGTACAACGCTTTAGCGACTGAAAACCTACAACCTACAAGGAACAACTACAAATCCATACTATGTAATGTTATAAAGAGTTAAAGTTTGTAAGTCTGTTTGTAGGAAGTAATGTCTAGAATTTCCGATTTAAAAAAAATCTTTCACCATTATTCTTGAGTGACATAGGCCAGGTAAGTATCTTTAATTTTCAAAAAAATTAGAGATCCCTGCGAAAATTGTAATAAGATACCCGTTCGAAGCTGGGGCGGGTCACTATAAAGAGTGTGAAACCAAGGAAAAACAACTAGGAGCACTACAATAATTAATATAAAAAATATTTTTTCCGTAAAGTCAATGTAAGAATAAATAACTCAACTATTCCTTCAATAATATTGAAGTCAAACAACAGGCAACACCTTCTTGCAGACTTTTTGTTCCGGTTTTTTGGTTTCCTTGCGCCGCTTTTATCGGAGATTCGATGTTTATATTTGCACAACAATCTCGCTGCAGCGCTGCCGACGCTTTGTTGTGGTAATTTCATTAGACGGTCGCTGCCCGCTGCATATTAATTGATGGGGACGCAGCCGCGCTTCCTGCACTTTTGCGTCATCTTTCATAAAGCGCTTTTTATGCGGTAATTTTTAAATCCCAGTTATGAATTGAGATGTATCGGTGATATTCATAACTTATTTATCACTAAACTACGGCGAAAGGAAAACATCGTGATGAAACCAAAGCCTTCAAAGCCTCGATAACTCAACTGGTATAGAGTCGATTGTAATCCAAAAGGTCGGCAGTTCAACCCCACCCGTTGCACTATTGTCGTACCTACTCGTAGCAAAACCCGTACACTTATTCGGAGGAGAAAGGTGAACATTATGTACTCATGAAAACATGGCTAGTACATATTGAAGTCTGCCAATCTGTCCTTGGCCAGTGTGGTGGACTGGCCAGAGTCTTCTCGTTCTGGGAGGAGACTCATGCAAAGTAGCAGGCCCGTGATGGGATTGAAACTCGAGATAATGATGATTTTGATGATGATGATGATGAATGTACGGTACCTAAAGCTTTTTAATAAACATTCTTTACTTCTTTACAACAAGATAATAGTTGCGCAAACAGTGGATGTGCAGTCAACAACAAAGCTAGGTTTGCACCCGCCAGTACAAGCTACTATGGACGGGTGCAAAACTAGGTTTGTTGCTGACTGTACAACAATTTATTGGCTTTAAAAATACTTATTGCTTTTCGACTTGCTAAACACTACATAAACTGGCAATAAAACGGAGCAAGACACGGCCAATGAAATAAAATAACACCACGCCCGTATAATTATTCAGTTATTAGGATTTCGTATAAACAAGTAACAAAAAGGGTGCCAGCGAGACCCTATACTAAGCCGTCTATCTGTTTGTCTGTCCGTCTGTCTGGATAAACGTCTGTGGTCAGAGGGCTGTATCTTATGAACCGTGATAAGTAGAGAGTTCTAATTTTTACACGAATTAAAAAAAAAAAGATTTTAGAATTTTTGTGTATTTAAATAAATTAGGTATAGTTACTTAGTGATTTTGGAGAATGTAATTAGATTTTAATAACTTATTAAGTACCTACACGTGATGAATAAGTCTGTAAGTGTATATTGTTTCGACTGAAAAAAAAAATTGCCACTGTAACAAAAAATAATAAAAATATGAAAATTTAAAAAATTTTAAAGTACAATCATCTACGATTGTATGGAACTCTTCGTGTGCGAGTCCGGCTCGCACTTGACCCGTTTTTAGCATTACGGAGCGTTATTTACATAAAAAACGCCGTATCTCGCGACTCGCAACGCACCAAGCCGACACTTGCTCATAAATGGCCGCCTGACACGAGGTTGGATACACGCTCGTTGTTTATTGGATGTTGAATAATTTTTACGAGTGAATAAATCAATGGAAATATTTATTGTATTCATGAGATCTCTGCATCCAGGCAACGAAAAACGTGAATAAAAAACAACAAATACAATAATTTTACACTTTTTTGAAAAGTGACCTAATTTGTGATCCTAACGTGTTAATAAAATACAAAAAAAAAATCGATCGATAAGTGCAATAAAAATGCATTTAAATTTTGCATTTCCGCCGCGAAAGTCATGACTAATAATGTCATGAGTAGTATAATAATAGCGCTAAGTGTGCGCATGCCTTGTAATTACATCTTTAATATCTGTGGATAGAAAATATATATAATCCGCGACAGATTGAGATGGCAATCGGGGAATGAGACGGGGGGACGCCGCACGTCACCAGCGCTCGCCCGCACTGGGCTAGCGCGGGGGCTGTGCAGGTGTGCGGGGCGTTCCCTCCTTGATTGCAATCTCGACCTGTCGCGTACTATACAAGAAAGAGTAGAACGACATAATCATCGAATCACGTGACGTCAGATGCGTGACGAGGGGGCAAAATGTTGGTGTCGCGTTTGACACTATAGTAATAAGGCCACCATTATGACTCCGTGCAAATTGATAACGACTGTAGTTTGCTTTTTGATTATATTCCTGAAGTTATTAAACTGGGTAAAGAAACTTAATGTTAACAAAGACTAGCAGAAATAAATAAATATAAATTACTCAAAGAAAACTTATCACAAACATTAAAACATAAGCAAAAAAATGAAATGAAGGTTACACTTCTTAGGCGTTTCTCCATACTCCGATTTTGAAAAAATTGCCAATTTTGTAGTTAATTTGACAAAATAAAACTAGTTTTGATTTTATAGTTAGTTAAGAATCCAATTACCCTTGACTACAAATAAACATTAATTTTATTCTGTTACGAATCTGGATAAAATATTCTTGATTAATAACCAGTTACGAAAAGACGAAGTATTTACCTTATTTCGTAGCTGTTTACGAAAAATTGGTTACCAACGTGGTGGGAACCAATTAGGGATAGTTTAGCACTTGTTAGAAGTCTATTGATTTATCAGGAACTACTTAGTAAGTACCAGTCATACAGCCGCACTCAGAGTCGTTTAATCGTTACTTAAGGCATTAATTAGTATGGATAAGGAATGCCTTAAGTAACAATTAAGCTACTCTGAGTGCGGCTGTAAAACTAATATTAGTTCAAGTTAATAGAATATATTAATGTAAAAACTCTGCAACTCCTTATTTAAACAAGGTTTAACAAGTCTACTTCAAGAACTTCTTCGAAATCTCTACCTAATACACATAATGACGCTAACTCTGTTGTACCTTTACAATCGCTAAATTGTTAATCGACAGGTCTAACTCTAGTGCTATCATTTTCCGCAGGGAGCATTGTGAAAGAGATCTCCTATCTCTATGAAAAAAAGCATTTCAGTTCCTTATTTTGAGAAGGGTTGACAATATGATTAACAAAATGAAATTTGTACCAGCATTAATAAAAAGTGGCTACTTAAGGGATTACATGTCTAAGGAACCCTGTATCTTTGGGTTTTTATATCAATGAGTCCAATCAAGGCGAAATATTGCAAGGGAAGGCAATGACGCACAGAATAAATTTACCCGAGTAAATTAGATTAGGATTTTAATTTCTTCGAGTCGGTGACGGGTCGTCTTTATGAAAATCAAGACCCGATATTAAAAAGACAATTTTTATGCGACAGGGACGGGTATTCACCTGAGAAAATGTCCTTCGGTCTTACTTAAAATGAATACCTATTTTTCTCTTTTCAAATTACTTACATTGAGAAGGGATGACAAAACAAACGATTAAATTTAAGTACTTACACGTAGTACCTATAAAGCTACAATTTTTTCACACAACGTACCTATCTTTTTTTTTCCGCTGTTAAAAATGCGGTTACGCATCCCGCACAAGGGCGGGTATATGGGACTCACTGACAATTTTTTAAACCGCCTTCAGCATACCAACTAAAAAACCCAGCAGTACCGTCCCCGTAAAGTATAAGGCGTCTCAGGATCCCGGATAACGAATGCGACTGAAACGTCCTGACGTTGAACTGCCACAGATTTACACCCCATACCTAGGGCGGGAGAAGGTGAGCAGAATGTCTCCTTCTTCTCCCCTGTCTTCTTCTGCGGTGCGGGTGGGCGTCAGCATCCAGCTCTCGTTCCCGCTCCGCGGCCTCCTTCAATGATATGACAGTTTCACAGAAGGAGGCCATTACGCCCCAACTCGTCTCACTACTGATCACTTCGTCTATTATATTCGAAAGTGAGAGGCTTAGTTTTAGACTTGACGACGGGAAACCTATGTAAGCGATGATGATGTACGAAGTAGTGATAGCCTAGTATAGTTATGACTTCGGTTTCTTAAAGGGAGGTCTAGTGTTCTAACTTATTGGAGCTATTAATTAATATCACTTGATTTAACGTGAAGGAAAACATCGTGTAGAAACCTTCATGCAGAGAGTTCTTCACAATGTTCTCAAAGGTATGTAAAATATAAAAAAACTATTTAAGCACACAACTAAACACTTTGGCAAAACTTAGGTTGTACAGTTAAATCTTTATTGGCTTATTAAGTAAGTAATATGAGTCCGAATATAGCTGGTTGCTTGCTGTTACTAGTATCAGTAATAACGTGCTATCGAATAAGCTAAGCAATTTCGCCTGACCGTTTATTCACATTGAGGTTAAAGCCTGATTAAACTTTACTCAATACACAATAGCTTTCTGCATAAAGGGCGCTTACAGCAAAATTTTCTTCAGTATCGTTGCTTGTATATTAAATTATTTTCTTTGGTAGGATTTACAAATTGCTGGCAGGTCCTTTTATGTCAAAGTACTGAGAGCTTTTATGGCTTCTATTTATATACCAATAATTGACAGATATACTTTGATCGTGACATGATTATTACGTAATCACTGATGTAATCACTAAAATCTGATAAACAAAGGAGATATTGTACGGAAGTAGTTTCAAGCAATAACTAGAAGTTAAAAAACATTATCACATTAAATAAAAGGCTTAAGAGAACTATAGTTAGAGATATACACCGAAAAGCCTGACAAATGACAAATGTGAGTTGAGCTCACGTGAAGAGGGTTCCGTACGATGTATATGGAAGTTTGTACGCACAATATTGAGAGATTTATACCATGCCATTTTAAGATATTAAAAATGGCAGTGCCCCAACGGGGTTCCAATATTGTTATTATATAATAATAATTGTTTAATGATTCATGTAATTAATATTGGAATGCATTGAATAGATAAATGATAGTTATTATTGGTCTCGCTCCACTCTACGATATAGTTTTTCTTGTAATCTACATGTAAATAACTTTATAGTCCTTACAAAATGACTGCTCACGTGCCGTTCTAACTCTATGGGTTAACTGTCATGTCAAAAGTACTAAGTAAGGTGAACTCTCTCTTTAAAATAAGGACTAAAATCGTACTTTTGACATAAAATTTGCCACATAAATTAAAAATGGCGCGTAAGGAGTAAAATTTTATGCGTTATATCTATGTATATTTTCAACATTTTTGCTTTAAGGCTTAGTAGGTGAAGCGCGTTTGCCTAGAAGATGCCTAATCCAGGATAAATGACAGTTATGTCGGGTTCGATGAGGGGGTTCTTCTTTCTTCGCTCTGGGCTGGTTTCCGCACTTAAACGTTTCCGTCTGTTGTGCGTTCGATGAGGGGGTTAGTAAACTTATGAAAACAATGTTCATTTCGGACTATAAAGCCACTAATTCTCACTCGAGCGTATATTTTCATCAGAATCGAAGCCGGTTTAATATCGACTGAGCCCAAATCTGTGGAGAGGAGCCCGATAACATAACTCAAGGGGGATTTGAGCCTGGTCGACGCACCCGAAAACTTTGTCCATTCGTTTTTATAATGACATTAAGGCTTTTGAATTAATGGTATTGAGAATATGTTTTGATTTATGTGGACTACTGGTACCCGGATGTGGCGAAAGACACCCGAAGGACACATTTGATTTTGTAAATGGACTTTTGTAAATGATTATAGAGCACTAGATGATACCCGCGACTTCGTCCACGTGGATTTAGGTTTTTGAAAATCCCGTGGGAATGCTTTGATTATCCGAGATAAAAAGTAGCATCCTTCCCCGATGCAAGCTATATCTGTACCAAATTTCGTCAAAATCGGTTGAACGAATGGGCCGTGAAAGGCTAGCAGACAGACAGACACACTTTCGCATTTATAATATTAAGTAAGAATAATGTTTTTATTAATGGATAAATGCAAGCTCTGGGCACTTAGTTTTTTGTGTTGTTATTCGTTTACAGAAATTATTATGAAAATTTAAAAAAATATTATGCTTTTATTGTGAAATCTACATGGTGTCACAAAGTAGAATCTAATTTCCTTATTAGATTCATGTCAGAATTTTAAATTTTTGTGAAAAGACTAGCCAAAAGTTAACCGACGTGTATGCAGTCCTGATTTGATTAACTTTGTGAATAAAGGCTTGTTCTGTCTGGAAATAAATGTACTACAATGTGACCTCCTTTACCGTCCTGAAACTATGAATCAGCTTAGCGTGGTAACGATAGTCCGTAACTGACACTCTGTATGACAGATATAAGCCAGAGCATATTGCGAAATAAAAGACACCAAGCAGAAAGCTCATAGTTTTTGATTTTATTATTATCTCACAAGAATCCTTATTATAAATGCAAAAGTGTGTTTGTTTGTTGGTTTATTGGTTTGTTGGTTCGTTCTTCAATCACGTCGCAACGGTGCAACGGATTGACGTAATTTTTTGCATGGGTGTTGATAAGGAACTGGAGAGTGACATAGGCTACTTTTTATCCCGGAAAATCAAAGAGTTCCCACGGGATTTTTAAAAACCTAATTCCACGCGGACGAAGTCGCGGGCATCAGCTAGTGTAACATAATACTGCTTTGTAGCACAGCAAAAAAATCACGAAGGCTTAAGATGTGTGCAAGTTGTTTCATAAAGCGAAGAAAAGAAAAGAAAAACAAACTGAAATTGAATAATTTCAGCAATACGGCAAGGAGCGCTTTCTTCCGGCACATTTTACAGGTAAATCAAGTTACGTTATGTGAAGGTTTTATATAAAAGTCCTCGGGGAATCGCCTAGTGCTCGATATAAAAGCGCTTTGCATGCCACCTGCGAGCTGTTTACTTTACGAGGTTTTTGTTCATTCAAACCTCGCTCGTTCACGATTCATCCACATCTGGGACCCAGGCATTGTGGTAGCTTCGTTCCACTCGTGTTAACAATTTTGGTATGGGGACGATAAAAGTAGGTTCTCTCAAACTAAAACGAATATTCAACCGATGTAAATGGAATTTTACCAATCTCTTTTCATGAAGACATACAATAGCCAGAGGCTGTTATAGCATGTTATACATCTATTTAGTTAAAGTAACAAAATCTTGGTTAGAAGAAAGATAATAATTTTTAAAAACTTTTTCAGATATCTGTCTGGTAATGTCTCTATTTCAACTGATGTACCTAAACTCCGAAAAATAAATTTCACCCATTCTAATATTATAAATGAGAAAGTGTATCCGTCTGTCTGTTACCTTTTTGTGGCTCAGCAACAGAACCAATCTTGACAAAAGCACAAATTGGCAAAATTTTTGTATGTTGGAGACCTTACCATACAATCCTTACAATCCACAATTGCAAAGTGACAATTGGGTATTTTCCTACTTTTGATTTGATAAATATTATTACTTTATTATAAACTAGTATAAAAATAATGGCGTACGCTGAAAAAAATATTAAAATCCAACAAAGATTTACAAAGTTACAGCCATTTTAATTTTGGAGTGGGAGGGTCTTCTATCTATCTAAAAATTGGAGTCAAATAGCCAATTGGGGATTGTAAGGTCTACATCTCCTGAGCATGCTCCGGTGTCGGGGCGATACGTGCGTCGAGTGTGTTTTGGGATTTGTGTGGTGCTGCGTGGTAGTGGTGCGTATTGCTTGCCTGGTGGCAGCTTTTTCCTGCATGTTTAGCAGTGGGAAGGAAGGCGGTGCATGTCGCACCATACAGATTCGATCTGTTTCAGCGGATTATACTAAATTAAGCTTTTAGTTCATTGTATCATGGATTTCCGCAAAATAACGCCTGCTCATACAACATATTTTCTTTCTTTTAAAACGTTTAGAAAATGATCAAAGATGAAAACATGCAAAGTTGATACGGTATCAAAACAAACTTGGGATTTCTAAATCTTTTGCGAATATTACTGAGTGTGGGGTCGGGTGTAAGGAATACGGAGGCTCTAAAGGAAGCCATCGGAGCGTGAATTCAGAACATACTTCATTACTGCCTGTGTGGAGGCTGACTATGGATATTAAAAGACTTCTTTTGATATCTAGAGACATACAAACCGCTTGTAGAAATTGGTTTTTTAAAATTAAAAAGTTTTATTCACATTTTAAGGTGTTTTAATAAATCAATTGACTGAAATTCGATTCAAAAATATGTTGGACTTCCGTTTGGATCCAACAGTTTTTTTTAAAGAATATTAGCCAATGTAGACTAATATTCCCCTTCCCCCTCCAACTAAGCGTCAAGCTTGTGCTAGGAGTAGGTACGACAATAGTGCAACGGGTGCGGGTTGAACCGGAGACCTTTCGAATTTCAGTCCGCACGTCTAACCGTTGAGCTGTCGAGGCTTATTACGATTTCCCGTCTGTTTAACTAAGGACTAAATAAGGATCCACAAATAAATAATTAAAAGTCGCTCAGCGAGCTATCGAGAGGACTGTCCAACAGTGGACGTCTATTGGTTGATGATGATGCTGACGATGATGATAATGAAAGAAGCAAAAATTTTTTTGAGAAGCATAACTAATGTTAACGCTCACAAAATATCACCATCAAAATAATTAAATAAATAGACCGAGCAACAAAAACGAAACGTTAAATAAAGTGAATGCCATAATATCGGCTTACGCAACTGAAAAATGGGGTCGCACTTCGCAGTGACAACTTCGGTACGCATAACTGCGATGTTCGCGATAAAAGCAATTTAAATTAGGGCATAAAACACGTCAAGGGATTGTCAGCCGGGAGGAGAATAGTCCCGGACAATTCATTTAATTCTTAGACCTTGTCCAAAAGGAGTAAATTCACTCTGAATCGTTTCGTGCGTATACGCGGATACGTTGCGTCCAAAAGAAGCGTGCAACGCGCGAGCATTCATGCTTCATTTTCCTAGATACGTGAACTCGCTCTGTACGCTTAGTACGAGATTTTATGTCTCACCAACGTTGATAGTATTCGAGTGTCGAAACACTTCCATGTTATAGTAAACTAGTTCTTAATGCCTTGTTTTAAAAGCTTAAGTTTGTTTGAAATTAAAATCATTGGCATTGAATTTTTGACTTGTCCATTTTACTTTGAAGTTATTGTGTTTCGACACTCGAATTCTAGCAACGTTGGTGAGACGTAAAATATTATATTAAGCGTATTGAGGTCCGCGCTTAAAGTAACGCAACCAAGGAGTCTCTAGTATCTCGATTCGCACGATCGACACACGTTATAATACGCACTAGCCGAGTCTGGCGTGTTACACGCGATTTACGCGCGTATTTTGAATTTGCGTAATGCTTATGCACGCATTGTATTGGCACTCAGTACCTTGCCAACGCGCGTATAAACTCGCGGCGAGTTCCCCCTCCTAGACAAGGTCTTACGCAACTGAAAAATGGGGTTGAAGTGACAACTTCGGTACGCATAACTGCGATAAAAGCAATTTAAATTAGGACATAAAACACGTCAAGGGATTGTCAGTGGGAGGAGAATAGTCCCGGACAATTCATTTAATTCTTACGACGGCGGAGAATGTAAAGTGGAAGTTAAAAAGGATTTTGAATTGAAAAGAATTGCTGAGTAATTACTTCTCTCGGACTTTGCTTGTGGCCGATGAGATTTGCTTTAGGATCTTAATTTAGAATGTTTTTCTAGGAATCTCATATAGAAACTCATTAATTTTTTGCGCGGATTTTTGCTATGCTGAATCTGTAAAAGAAGTTCCCGTTATGCAATAACATTAAAATATTTTTGGGTGCGACGAAAATATTTAAATAATTATATACTGTATCTGAAGAGGACCTGTGACAAAATTAAGTTGGAACTTGGATTAAAAAAGACTATGTTATTTAATAAGTATACATAGTACTCAAATAGCTGACTGACTGACTGATTTATCAACGCACAGCTCAAACTACTGGACAGATTGGGCTGAAATTTGGCATGCAGCTATCTATTATGACGTAGACATCCGCTAAGAAAAGATTTTTGAAGATTCAAACCCTAAAGGGGTAAAACAGGGATTCAAAATTTATGTAGTCCAGATGAAGTTGCGGGTATAAGCTAGTCAATTATAATAATCTTACTTCTGTGCATAAAAAATGTTGTAAATCATGTAACAGCCTTTGAAAACATAAAACCTACGATTACATATAACCATTGATACAAAGAACATTATAACAATGTAAACTTGGATCTCCAAAAGGATGTTCGTCGAAACGCTTTTTCTAATGGAGATCAAAGGGAGATATTTCTTTGAAAGACTGCTTTTATCCACATCCTACATTGATCATGCATACAAAGGACCTGTAACGATTATCATCATAACCAACCGCTAGTGGGGACTTCCACACGCCATGCGCGCCACCCGAATCCAGTGGATCCCTCGATTCATTTGATGTCATATATCCACCCAGTGAAAGGTTTTCCAACGCCGGTGAGAGGACGCGGTTCTAGCAACTTGGAACCCCGACGCGACGTCTATTAATTTTTCGAACTAAGTGCCCTGCCCATTGCCACTTCAGCTTCGCAATGCGCTGAGCTATGTTGGCTACTCTCCGACGGATTGCCTAATTTTGATCTGATCAGGTATAGAAAATCCAAGCATAGCTCTCTCCATTGCCCGCTAAGTGACTCTGACCTTCCTTATAAGGCATAAAGGTCTTTAAACGATAAGATCGTGAAACTTCACAAACCCCTGGATTTAAAAGTTCGAGATTAACGAACGCGAGAATTAATTAGAGGAATACAAGTTCCTTTATAAACTTTTACGATTTTGGGAGACGTTGACAACCGGAGAGTCGTCAGAGCATATAAACTCCTTTTTAATCAGAAATACCTACCTACTTACGGGTTTAAAAGTTACTAACGGAAAACTTCGTTGTTTGAGTTTGTGAACAAGATTCTAAAGAGGAGTCAGATTCATATGTTTTGTACAAGTATTACGTGCGAGACCCGTGATAGTCTAGTGGTTAAGACGTCCGTCTTCTCTTCGGAAGGTCGAGAGTTCGAACCCGTGCACCTCTAACATTTCGGAGCTATGTGCGTTTTAAGCAATTAAATATCACTCGCTTTAACCGTCAAGGAAAACATCGTGAGGCGTTGCATGCCCGAGAGTTCTCCATAATGTTCTCAAAGGTGTGTGAAGTCTGCAATCCGCACTTGATGGTCAACGTGGGAGACTATGGCCAAACCCTTCTCACTGTGAGGACACCCGTACTCAGTAGTGTGCCGGCAACGGGTTGATGATGATGATTACGTACTAATCATGTAGAACCATGTTCTATGTCAGGCGTGATACGTAATTAGCGAGAATGGCGACAAATGAGCCGAGACGAATGTTTATGACGTCACATTTCACTATTTCATACAAGTTCCCATACAAAGCGTGCGTTTTGACGTTTGATAAAGACTTGCTGATTAATTGGCAATATCCATATTATATCGCAAGAGAACCCCTATCATTGAGAGATTAATGAAGGGAGTAACTAGCTTCAACACTGAGGTATAGGTACAACATTATCATCATCATTGTCAAGCGATAGACGTTCACTGCTGGATATAGGTCTCTTGTAGAGACTTCCACACGCCACGGTCTTACGTTGATTTAATCCAGCGGTTGCCTGCAACTCGCTTGATGTTGTCTGTCAACCTATTGTAGGGTATTCCAATGGTGCGCTTTCCGGCGTGAGGTCGGCATTTCTTGGGAATCCAACGTCTATCGATTTTTCGAACTATGTTACAAGTATGAACGAGGTATACAACGAGGAATATAAAATTAGTGGGAAGGGGAACCAGTAGATGTATAATCAGGTAACCGATACAGCAGTGTGTCAGTTGTGTTCGTCTAATGAATAGTAATGAGACGCCCGGTAATGAGCAGACGACTGATCGGGAGGTTGTAATTCATTGGAGCTCTGATCTTTTGCTGAATATTCAAATATCCGCATTGTTTATTTCATTAAATTGTTAGTTTTATGTTTAATAACCATTTTAAACTAACGATCAAGCTAAAAAAGCATGTCAAATGTTTATGACGTCACATTTCACTATTTTGTACAAGGCACAAGCTTCTATACTAAGCGCGCGTTTTGGCGTTTGATAAAGAGTTGCTGACAATAACCATATTATATCCCAAGAGAAGAAAGAGTCACGATCTTCAGCAATGAGGAATACAACAAGGAATATAAAATTAGTAGGAATCAGAAGATGTACAATCAGGTAACCGACACGGCAGTGTGTCAGTTGTGTTCATATGAATAGTAATGAGACGCCCGGTAATGAGCAGACGACTGATCGGGAGGTTGTAGTTCATTGGAGCTCTGATCTTTTGCTGAATATTCCAACAATTAGCTTTGTTTATTTCCTTTTAATGTACCTTCGCTTTTCGAAGTACAGACAGACAGACAACAAAGTGTCTATAAGGGTTCCCTTTTTCCTTTTGAGGTACGGAAAAGCAACTTGATAAACAAAGCATTTTTTTAAATAGTTTTGCCTTTCGTACTTCAGTGATATCTGGTGAGCTTGTATGTACACAGATGTGACGTCACAATTTAAAGTACTTTTATAGTTAAATAGACTAACAGCGGACGTGGTTGTTACGAATTTTGGAAGACCCTCTATTTAATAATTCTTAAGAAATACTTTATTTTCGACATCATCCCAATTATGATTATGACATTGTGATTTGTGACTTGTCTAATGTACCTACTCCAAAATGTTACATGATTTCAGTTTTGTTGGGCCCTAGTAACACGGAATTTGGAAACCTTTTGCTCTACATTTCTCCGACCGTGTGTCATTCGAACGTGGTGTCATGAATAGTAATGAAAATCAGCTCGCTAATGAATAAAGGATTGATCTGGAATCCGTAATACCTTAGTGCCGTGGTCTTTTAGTGCCTGGTTAATATTACAGACGACCTCCCTGGCACAGTGGTAAACGCTGTTGTCTTATTAGAAGGAGGTCCGGGTTCGATTCCCGGCAGGGTTTGGAATTTTATAATTCTAAATTTCTGGCCTGGTCTGGTGGGAGGCTTTGGCCGTGGCTAGTCACCAACCCATCGGCAAAGGCCGTGCTACAAAGCGATTTAACGCTCCAGTACGATTTAAGTATGATTATCAAAGCTTTATTATGAGATATTTTTTTTCTTATTGTTGAGTGCCAATTAGATCTAGCCTAATTTATGACTAATAAGTAATTTTATTTTAGCCTAAACTTATAAATTATCTTATATACAAAGATATTGTCGATTGACGCATCTAAGGCTGAATGACGAGTGAGAAGAAGAGACGAGAGACGAGCTGACGAATCTATAGAGCGCACTTTGACTTTGCTCAGACTTAAGATTGAGTTCAAACGAGACAGACTTATGTGAGATATATAACTCGTTGTCTCGTTTGAACTCTGTCTTAAGTCTAAGCAAAGTCAGAGTGCGTTCTATAGAATATCTTACCCGTCTTTCTTGATTAGAGATACACTTTGTTTATGTGTTGTTTCAGAAATGAGATACTCGTATATGCAGTTAAAAACAACTTCTGAATAAAAGTGATAAAATATTCGCCCATATTCTTAGAAAGCGGCGGCCGATGATGCTTTCATACACATTAAAAGTTGCCCACAAACTTGATCGAGGGTCTTTTGTACGAATATAAAGAAAAAACTTTTATAAACACAACTAATCTATAGCAAAGGTTGAGTGGCGAGTGCTTATGGGAGTTTTTTTCGAGAGGAAATAATGCTTTTTCCTTTAATTATGTAAGGATATATCTAGGCGTCGATATCTGTCGATTTATCGACTCCACAGCCTAAACAGATACTTTATAGGTACAGTACGCGGCAAAAAATAATGTACATCGACTTAGAATGAGATTTCGGCTTTGTAGAGCGTTGTCTCTGTCACTCATACTTGTGTGACGTTTTGTCGGTATCCACGACAGAAACAACGCTCTTCAAAACCACTATCTAAATATATAAAAGGAAAAGGTGACTCGCTGACTGACTGACTGACTGATCTATCAACGCACAGCTCAAACTACTTGACGGATCGGGCTGAAATTTGACATGCAGGTAGCTATTATCACGGAGGCATCCAGTAAGAAAGGATTTTTGGAAATTCAACCCCTTTTTTTATAATAGATATAGCGAGCAAACGAGCAGGCGGGTCACCTGATGTTAAGTGATTACCGCCGCCCATGAACATTTGCAGCACCAGAGGAGCCGCCGATGCGTTGCCGGCCTTTTAGGAATTTGTTGGTCCGCCCCTTGAATAACCCCATGCTATAATCTAGTGGGAACACCGCCGATGGGAGTTTGATGGGAGTGACGCCACAGATTGCACGTGCGTGGAAAGAAGGATCTGGCCTAAAGGGGTGAGAGAGAGTTTAGTACATATAGGCTCTCTCTGTTACGTAATTCCATACAAATGATAGAGACAAAAACTCAGTGAGCATTAACCATTTTGAGCCACCAATCAATGACAAATGGAATTGTTATTTCAAATTGAATTTCGAATGTTGTTTACGTACAAATTACAACATGGGGTTATTCAAGGGGCGGACCCATAAATTCCTAAAAGGCCGGCAACGCATCGGCGGTTCCTCTGGTGCTCATGGGCAGCGCTAATCATCTAACATCAGGTGACCCGCCTGCTCGTTTGCTAGCTATCTCTATTAAAAAAAAAAAAAAAAATAACCCCATACAAATTTTTCTTCGTGGATTAAATATAGACAGAGGAATCTTGTGGGGGGTTCAGGGGCGAGACTGGCAGAATTACTGATTCATCATCATCATTATCAACCCATCGCCAGCTCACTATTTTGAGCACAGGTCTCCTCTCTGAATGAGAAGGGTTTGGCCATAGTCCACCACGATGGCCAAGTGCGGATTAGCAGACTCCACACATTTTATGGAGAGCTCTCAGGCATGTAGGTTACCTCATAATGTTTTCCTTCACGTTAAAGCATGATATATAATTGCTTAAAACGCACATGACTCGGAAAAGTTTGAGATATCTACGTGCCCAGGATCGATCCCCAGACCTCCCGAATAAATACTTACAATGATCTAACTGTCAAGAACTTTTTTTTTTTTTGCTACTTTTATCATTCACAGTCATTTTCAAGAAATCTTTTTGATTTTTAACATAAACAAAATTAATTAGGTCATGAAACCTCTGTTTTGACTTTTTCATTTTCACTTAATAAGCTTTGCGGCTATCGTCTACATTATTCACATGTTTTTAAGAAAGTAACTTTTTAATAGTGAAGTTGAGAGTTTACAAATACCTGGGAAACTTTGTAAGCATTATGGTCTTACATTTTTAATAGAAAATATGCGCACCGACGCGGTCCACAATTAGCTTAATGAACAACTCCACTTAAGAGACAGTAGTAATTGGAGTCAAAAACTTAAATTGCTGCAACTGTGGTAACCTTAATTACTGGGCAGAAGCGACTGGGTTTATTTTACTTGACTGAGTATATTTTATGATCATAATTAGATTTTTTTTTAGAATTTAGAATTTGTTTATTTATCACTTAGTACACAAACAATTTTTTTACAAAAACACTATATTAATCAATTATCAGTAAATATATGAGCTTCACACATCCATAGTTTATACAAAGTGTAACCAGAACGATAGCAAAAACTTAGCGTTATTGTTATACTATCTAATCACAATCCAATACCAATTACCATTTGCCTCATTTTGTAGTTTTACTGATTTAGTGTTTTTCAAACCCGCAATGTATAGCGTGCAAAACTGGGGTCAAAGTAGGCCACTTAATGCCACGTTGTAGGTGACAACGCGGCATTGACTTTGAGCGGCCTACTCACGCAATTCAATATATCGTAAACTTTTACAAAATATAGGATATTTTTTTAATTTTTTACGCGTTTTTTTGTGGTATCATATCAGCAGTAATCATCAGTACTATCGCTTGTATTTCTCTAATCTGTGATCGATTTAGAATTTTTCTAAATCTCGTGAAAAAGAAAACCGTTCAATTTTCCGGGTTAAAAGTAGCTGTTACTATTCTAGTCTGTTACTATATCTATGCGGAAAAAAATCACGTCAATCCGTTGAGATGCTATTGAAGAATTAAACCAACAAACAAACACACTTTTTTATTTTATAAATATGGGTAGCGATTAATCAAAAAAAACTATTTTGAATAACATAAATCGTAAAAGCAAAAAGGCATCAAAATTTACCATTGACAAATGATTACGAAAGTCACTTCAGGCAAAGTACTGCCTAAGGCCGAAGTTGTGAACAATTTATATTTCAGTCCCCCAATTTTAGATGGCATAATCAATTTATAGGAGACTAGCTGATGCCCGCGACTTCGTACGCGTGGATTTAGTTTTTAAAATTCCTGTGGGAACCCTTAAATTTTCCGGGATAAAAAGTAACCTAAGTCCTTCCCCGGGTTGCAAGCTACCTCTGTACCAAATTTCGTCAAAATCGGTTGTACGGTTGAGCCGTGAAAAGCTAGCAGACAGACAGACACACTTTCGCATTTATAATTTTAGTATGGTAACCATACTAATATTATAAATAATAAATAAATATTTATGTTAATAAATGTTTATGTTAATGAAAGTATTACAAAATACCGAGAAGGCTGAGCAAAGTTCAGTAAAATTATAACGCAAGGTATATCTAGCAACAGTAGGAATGATGAAACCTATGATGAATTCGTTTTTTGAAATACTGTGGGAACTCCTTGATTTTCCGGGATAAAAATAAGCCTGCTTTTTTTCAAAAACGGTAAAAAAATGAGCCATGAAAAGCTAGCAGACAAACACACTTTCGTATTTGAATTTGGTACGGACAAATAAAATCAAAGTGAAAAAAAACGGCAAAGTGCGAGTCAGGCTAGCGCAATGAGGGTTCCGTACTACAGTCGTATTATTTCGACATTTTGCAGGATAATTCAAAAACTATAAACATAAAAATAAATAAAAATCTGTTTTAGAATGCACAGGTGAAGACCTTTCATATGATACCCCACTTAATATAGTTATCTTACTTAGAAAATTGAAAATACTAATTATTAGGTCATGACCACAATTTAATTTTTTTTGTGTGATGTAACCACAAATTCACGATTTTCAGATTTTTCCCCAAATGTCAGCTATAAAATCTACCTACCTGAGAAATTTCATCTTCATTTTCATGATTCTAGGTCAACGGGAATTACCTTGTAGGTTGGACCGACAGACAGACAACAAAGTGATTCTATAAGGGTTCCGTTTTTCCTTTTGAGGTACGGAACCCTAAAAACGGCGAATACGTGTACCTAATAATACAAGTAATATACATGCGATAACTATTCTATTGATGATACGGTATAAGGAGAAGAATTTCAGGTAAAGTACTTCAGTACTTTAAACAATTTTATCAGTAGGTAATAACTTTTGAGCTGTAAACAAGGAAACCCATATTCTCACATTGGCTATCGTTGTAAATTACTCGATTACAATCCAATCTCGATTGCAGTAGGGAACAACCCCCTTAGCGAGCACTTGAAATCTCAATTCGATTTGCTGGCGACTGAAAAATATTCGACGTCAAAGGAAACCATCGATTTTAAAGTTGATTCGATTATCAAGGTTAATGTTGGTTTAAGTAATGGCCTATTTTGAGTTTCTGGTTGCATATTGTCAGTAAATAAAATGAAAAAAAATTTGAGAGCGATTTATTGCGAATTGCCAAAATATACCGAAACGGTATTTTCTCAGAGAAACGCATTGAATGTTAGCCCACAGCAAACAGTTTTTGATCAATTATGAGAGTATATTTCTGAGAAAAGAATCCTTGCCTTTTAAACCTTTGACATGCGAAGACTCTTTGCACACGGCGTGTAGTAATTTTTTTTAATGAATTAATCAGCCTGATCGCAATCTGCTGCTGGTTACAGGCCTTCCCAAGAGCACGCCACAGCACACGGTCTTCTGTTCCTCATTCACACACTTTCCACAATCGTCAGTCCAGCGGGTTGGAGGTCATCCCACACTGCGTTTGCTGGTAGGCGGTCTTCATTCCAGAAAACCATAGTCTATCATGGATGGCCATCGCTTCTGCCAGTTTTTTTTTATTTTCCAAACTCGATGGGAGCTTCATATTTTGTGCCTTTTGGTGTGGAGACCTAAGGGCCGTGGGGCCCGGAGGCTCGAGTTATTTTTGTGGAAATTTCGAATAGGGTCCAGGGACCCGAGAGCTTACAGCTACCATGGACAAATAATTAGTTTGGCCATCCAAAGTGGTAATGCTGCCAGCATCTTGGGTACAATGCCTCGCTGCTGTGATCTCGATGAGGTTTTAGATTTAATTTAATGTTTTTTAAACTTTTAATTTAGATTTAAGTTTATCTAAATATATATAAAAGTCTAAATATATATAAAAGGAAAAGGTGACTGACTGACTGACTGACTGATCAATCAACGCACAGCTTAAACTACTGGACGGATTGGGCTGAAATTTGGCATGCAGATAGCTATTATAACGTACGCATCCACTAAGAAAGGATTTTTGAAAATTCAACCCCAAAAGGGGTGAAATTTGTATAGTCCACGCGGACGAAGTCGCGAGCTTAAGCTAGTTTAATAGAATTGTCTGTTTTTATTATACCTTCCAAATAAAATAAAATTTTATGATGAAACCTTACTGATGGTAATATCAGTCCCTTTCATTTCATAATCCCGTTTACAAAACAAGAGGCGTGAATTTATTAATTAAACGCGACGCCTATCTCGACTCCTTTCATTTGCTTTCCATTTGCGAATTAGTTTACCTTTAATTTGGCTAAGCGCACTGACAATGCTCCCCATAAAAGCAAGCCGGGGTGGCTGGCTACCTTCCACCACCCTACCTTCGAGTTAAATCTATTATCCGTATTGACATTTATAAAATCTGGGAGATGATAAAAGCTCATGTGAGGTATTTAAAATACAAATTGCTTTTCGTGACAGCCCTCATACCCCGATTGCCTTCTCGACCTGTCGCATACTATGAATATTTATCATATTTATAAACAATTTTATGACAAGAAGTTATGAATGGTGAGAATGTGTGTCATGGAATGAGTTAACCTGAAAAATTAAGACCCCAAAAAGTCAAGTAGACTAAAAGCCCGTGAGGGCCAGAACTTCGGTATTTTATAAAATCTGAAAGTTACGTACGTAGTCGAAATTTCATGGATACGTAGGAAGCGATTTGCCTCCTCAATTCTAATCCGAACCGCTAAGATTTGGAACACCCTTTCAGCATCACTTCTCCCTTCCAATTATAATATACCTTCAAGTCAAGAGTGAATAGGCATCATCACTTGCCACCAGGTCTCATTGCAGCAAAGCACAAGTTTCTATGCGCCTTTTCCCCAACGCATGGAGGAACGATCAGAGGCTATGATTTCTTCAAATATTTTCTTCAGAATTGTATTAGAAATCACATCATGCATTGCCAGACACCGTTAGTTCACTCTGGTATCTTGCAACTGTCTGTTAGACATCATTTTTTAATATGTCTTGGGTGCAAAGCCAAGGCAACATTGTTACACAAGCGATTAAAATTAGGCCACACCGCAATCACATAACTAAACTTCCATTATTGCAGTTACACTAAACCGCTATTATTAAACGCCCATAAAATCTATAGAAGCAATGGCCCGCTTATACCGATTCGAAATATCGGGTTGCAAAGTTGGAAACCGCCACGTTTGTCAGCGCGGGAGTGCGTAATCCCATGATTAGTGCACGGGATATGCGGAATTAGGGACGATGATTTAGCTAAACTGTGTTACCATTATTTATGCCGGCTAAGAGGATCCTGGATCGGGATTGTTTTTGTTTATCTAGTTTCAAAACTTCATTGGTTTGGTCTATTGATTTGGAACCAGAATTGGAATGAAATTTTTATGCAACTGTGGCGAAAAACAAAAGAACCTGTATGTGTGTATGTATCTATGTCCGTTCTCATGTCCGCTACGTAACTACTCAACGGCTCAACCGATTTTGACAAATGATACGTCATTAGGGTCATTAGATTCGTCGTGATGGCTGGTTACATAAAATTCTTTAAAAAAAACACAATATCGGATTTTATGTGCCGGCCGAAAAAGATGCAGTGCAAACCGCAGTCAAAATTTTTTGAAAACTTTGTAAATTACTTTTAAGTAATAATTGGGCGCCAATAAGTGTATCTGTTTCGTGCCTGCAGATTTATGACGTCATGAACTCCATTGGCAAAACATTTAACTTACCTGGACCCAGATTGGGAATGTAAAATCATCGTATTAATCGAAGTACGTAGCCACTTTCTACGGTATATTGTGTCTTAATAAGCCTAAAATCACAGTCAGTTGAATTATTTTTTGATAAGCGAAACAATCAATAAATATTTCATAATATAAATAGAGTGTAAAGAAAACAGAAGGCACGAAGTGTGTGGATAATAATATGAAACACCTATCAGGGAGGAAGATGGAGCGATACCCATAATAAGGCGCCATTATTTTATTGTTTGTTTCATGCCAGCAGATTTATGACGTCATGATCTCCATTTATAAAATCATGATCTATGAAACTATGATCTTACAATCGAGTTACGTAGTCGTTCGTTACATTAGGTTTTGATGTTAGACTACAAAATGAGGCTAAATCATCAATTGAGTAAATTTTTCCTATAAAGTCTCCTAAGTAATAAAAAAGATCAATCCGTATATTCATAGAGTGTAAAGAAAACAGAAGACACAAAGTGTGGGGATGATAATATGAAACACCTATCAGGGAGGAAGATGGAGCGATACCCATAATTGGGCGCCATTGAGTATGTTTGTTTCGCGCCAGCAGATTTATGACGTCGATTTATGCGTAGCCGCGCGCCATGTATTTTTTCCGTCCGAGCTAATATTTTTCGGCGGGTGTTTGAATTAATGCTTTTAGCGAACTACTCTACGGGCCTGCATCATTAATGTAGGATTTACACTATGCCCTGCCAATTACGTGGAGTATGTTTATGCAGCAGCAGCATACCTACTGTTTTTTTTTGTTTTTATGTTAGTTGTGGCTTGTTAAATGATTATTATTTCACATTATTCACACTAACATTACAAAAGGTATGTTTGCAGCTACCTCTGCTTTATCTGCTGCTGAGGTTTTGATGGGATTCGGTACAAAGATAGCGTCCCGGAAACGGACTTAGGTTACTTTTTATCCCGGAAACCGAAGAGTTACCACAGTATTTTAAAAAATCTAAATTTACGCGGTAAGTCAAGTGCATTATTTGGTATCATATAATTAAACTCTACTGCCTATTATAAAATTATATAAATTGAAGATAGACTTTCACCACTTTTTAATTATAAGAGCTAATCTCTAAAATGCTGAACGGATTTTATTAACATTTCCATTAATAAATAGAGTGTTTCTCGGGAAAGGTTGGTTAATCTTATGAAAAATTGTGACACGTAACAAGGTTTAAAATCTGAATTCGTAAAATTATTAAAATTTAATATTCTGGGTCTGAAACATTCCAGTATCAAAATGTACTTTTTACTGTGGAGAAAAACATACAGTTACTTATAAATAGCTCAATACTCAGTTACTTAATAGTAGAAGAAAAAGTAGAGCTTCCAAAATAAACCTTATATATCAAAACCAAAACCAAATTCCACGTACAGGATAACTAAATTTTGTTATAAAATAAATGACATCATGGGCATTACTCAACCAATATGAGAATGCTTTTACCTCTGAGTAACATTGCTTTGTGGTACTCATTACGAAAAAATCCGCCCTATATTGCCAACATAAAGCGTATAATAACAACATTAAGTGGTAAGTCTGGAGGAGAAGCTAGTGTCAGTAATAATAAAGGGATTTCATGCTTAGAGATCACTTTCTAGGGTTCCGTACATGAAGGGTGCCAACGGGACCTAAACTTCTGCTGTCCGTCCGTCTATCTGTCTGTCAGCGGATAGTATCTCATAATCTGTAATAGGTAGAGTTTAATTGACACAGAGTGTGTGTTTCTTGTGTAGCTATAACAACAAATCCTGCCGTGCTGGTCCTCAATTTTTGATCTATTTAAAATTATTTATAAGAGCATCCAATAAAAAACCAACATTTCAAAATGCTATGCAAAACTAAAATATTTAAAAAGTAGGTACATATAGTGTTATATCTTGTACGATGGTGCGGAACCATTCGTGTGCGAGTCCGATTCGCTTTTTAAACGGTTTTTAAACATTTAATATATTTTAAAAGACATTATGAGAATTCTTAATTGAAAATCTATTTAACAAAACAACTTTGAATCGAACGATTTCAAACAAAATTAATTCAGATGAAGCAAAATAAAAACCTTAAACATTTTTTTTATAATAAACTATTGTCCTCTATTACATAACTTCATCAATATTGTAAAAAAATTGCGTATTTTTGTATTCTAAACTAATCTAACGGTGCCAATTTGGTTGTACATAGTTTTTAAACTAAATTGATAAGACAATAGGAATGCTATCCTTAATCCACAATTTTTTATACATGCCAATTTTATTCAATTTAGGGATTGTGTGTGTGTGCAACCAATTTTGTAACCAACTCTTCGACTATTTTGCTTTAAAGAGAGAAACAAGCACAAGAGCAGAGGAATTTACTTAGGATATTAAACGACAGACAAAGGGGTCTCGTGTTTAAATCGGCGAAAAAGAAACTTTTACAGCAGTAGACGGCTCTTTGGGTTTAATTTTTTAGCATTTTCTAGATAATTACAGAAGGTAATAGCTTTTCTTTAGCTCGACTAACAGTTTCTGCTAAAACTTGAAAATAAATATAAATTGTACGGAAATTAGCACATGTTATGGTAAATAGCTTATTTATATTTAAATGGACATTCTGCAAATAAAATAGCTCATGCTCGCGACTTCGTCCGCGTGGACTACACAAATTTCGAACCCCCCCCCCCTTTAGGGGTTGAATTTTTAAAAATCCTATCTTAGCGGATGTCTACGTCATAATAGCTATCTGCATGCCAATCCGTCCAGTAGTTTCAACTGTGCGTTGATAGATCAGTCGGCCAGTCAGTCACCTATTCCTTTTTTATATTTAGGTTTGTTCGTTGGAAAAATATAATCTAACTTAAATACGAAATACAGATAAATGCAAATGGCAATGGCAAATAACGGACTTTACCTTTAGGTCCGAATCGCATCTACAAAATTAATTTAGGTTAGGAGTTCTTCAACCCGGAATATTCGAGAATATTGGCTTGGACCGATTGTGGATCCTAATTAGTTTACCGAATTCATTTCGAAGACCTAAGGATGCCTTTCAGATGCTGATGTAATTGAATATATTATATATATTTAATTCTATTTGTAACTAGCTGGATTTAGGTTTTTAAAAATCGTGTGGGAAATTTTGATTTTCCAGGACAAAAAGTAGCCTATCCGTAGTAGCCCGTCTCAGGGATGCAAATATGTTTAAACGCATGATCCTTTAAAAATCCCGTTGGATCACCACGATTTAGGAATGCAATTCCATACAGCATCAGGGTTTAGTAGGTGGGTTATCGAGTTCAAAAAGGCTTTACTTGGTAGGTACCTCCAATATCAATTTAAAACCGACAGTTTCTAAATGCCATCGGTTTAGGTGGTCAGGTTCCCTGTAGCATCAGAATTGAGGAATCCAATTTTTTTATTAAACAAAGTCGCAAAGTTTCTCTATCGATTAAAAAAGAAACTACGCAAATCGGTTCAGTAATCTCGGAGATTTCGATGTATATAATATGTAGAAAAAACACAATTACTCCTCTTTAGATTAAGGATTGGTCTCCGCTGCACTAACAGTCGATAATCCAGTTATCGATAACTAAAACCAAACCAAAGACATGAATATGGCGGAAACTATTAAAAATATACGTCAGCCGAAGCAACTTTCGCTCCAAAATGGGAACAAATTACAGAAATGCAATTCCGAATCCCGCTAAAGTTGTAAACGAAATCCATGTCGCGCTCATAACTTTTAAGTTTGCTAATTAAGTAAGCAAGAATTAAGTAACTTTAGAAATTGGCCGCGAATAAAACCTTCAAAATGATTATAACTACGTTATTATTATTATTTTTTAAATTCTGATTCAAGTTAACCCTTGACTGCAATCTCACCTGGTGGTAAGTGATGATTCAGTCTAAGATGGAAGCGGGCTAACCTAGAAGGAGTATGGCAGTTTTTTGTCATAAACCCATATCCCCTTTGCCGGTAGGATGGTAACTAGCTCCGGCCAAAGCCTCCCACCAGAACAGAATCAGTACCCTTATTGTAAATGCGAAAGTGTGT
Source organism: Maniola hyperantus (assembly GCF_902806685.2). NCBI lineage: Eukaryota > Metazoa > Arthropoda > Insecta > Lepidoptera > Nymphalidae > Maniola > Maniola hyperantus. Next base: position 11,122,585 of record NC_048549.1, read on the forward strand.
TTGTTTGTTGGTTTGTCCTTCAATTATGTCGCAACGGTGCAACGGATTGACGTGATTTTTTGCATGAATATATATAAAGACCTGGAGAATGACAAAGGCGTTGATTCAGATTTTTAAAATCCCGTGAGAACTCTTTGATTTCCCGGAATAAAAAGTAACCTATGTCACTCTCCAGATTTTTACCTATACCCATGCAAAAAATCACGTCGATCAGTTGCTTTGTTGCGACGTGATCGAAGGACAAACCAATAAACCAACAAACAAACACACTTTCACATTTATAATATGGGTACTGATTTTAGGCATTTACTTCCATGTCCCAGATATTTAAATTTTCTTTTAATTGTGTTTAAAAGAATCTCCCGATTTTATCTGACCCATTGCTCAGGAAGATTATAAACTGCCAAAAAAAGTTAGACAGCAAGAGATCGTGATTAAATGAATATCCAAAATTAGAAGAAGACGTCAGCTAAAACAATTTTAACTGCAGATGGAAGGCAAATTACAGATGTAGACGGAATCCATGTCTCGCATATAACTTCAACTTACGAATGAAGTAAGTAAGAACTTTGAAAATTCACCGCGAACAAAGCCTGCAAATTAGCCAACTTCCGACCGAAGCATGTAGGGTTGAACAATTAAGTAATAATATATCTGCCAAAGTATTGTCTCCAATTAGCAGCTTTCGTATGTTTACAGTACCTACTACCACCTTTATAAGCTAGACGGACAGGTACATATACAGGTTATTATTCTATGGTGTATTTGGGTTGCCATACGTATTAGCAAAGTTCACATCGACAGTCAAACTTATTTTTAAAAACAAATTTAACGTTTTGCTACTAAGTATCATATTTGGGATCATTGTTCACTACGATACTATAGTCCACCCGTATTTGCTAGCAGATAATCGTCACTATACATTTTATATATGGAATAGATGGTTTGGTAAATACGATTATGCAATATACCTGTAGTATGTACCTGCGCAGAAAAAGTATAAGGTGCACCACCACCCCATTTTGAAATAATAAAATAGGTCAAGTGCGAGTCAGACTCGCATACGAAGGGTCGTACAAGAAATAACACTTTTTAATTGTCATGGCAGCCATTTTGAAATGTTTATTATTTGTTGTTATAGCGGCAATAGAAATACACATTCTGTGAAAATTTCAACTCTCTATCTATTACGGTTCACGAGATACAGCCCACTGACAGACAGACGGACGGACAGCGGAATCTTAGTAATAGGGTCTCATTGGCCTACTTACGCAACGTTCGTTGACTTCTATCGTCAGTTAGATGGTTTATTTGCAATATATCGTGAACTTTTACGAAATATAGGAATTTCCTTTAAAAAAAAATCGCGTTTCTTTTTGTGGTATCATATCAGTAATCATCAGTACTATCACCTGTCGGGATTGGCTGCCGTTGCCAAAATTCGGTCAAGGGAACTACAAAGGCTGTACCTACGTTATTACCAGCTTACCAGCTCTTTATCATTATTAAGGTCTTTAGATAATAATTAGATGCAGCCAACCAAGCGAAAGGGTTGCCGACTGAGGTTAACAAACAAACTAAGCAAATTAACAGTAGGTATTAAATGTTCCCAGTTTATGTGAGGAAAGGTATTTAAAATACACACTTTGCATACAAGAAAAGCTGTTACATTTCCCGCGAGTCTTAGTTAACGTCGTTCTCTCTCTCTCTCTCTACTCATAATTGTACTTGTAGTAAAAATCTTTAGTATCTTACAAAGGAAGAAATTTTTGACTGGTAATTGGGTACTTACTCAATAAATAAAAGAATGAAGTAACATATAAACATTTTTGACAGCCATGCAAAGCCACAGATAAACGCTAGTAAAGCTTCATAATCATAATCAACTCAACCCATCTCCGGCCCACTACTGAGCACAGAATCTAGCAGTCTCTCAAAATGAGAACGGTTTAGACCACACGGCCAAGTGGCAGACTTCACCCGCCTTTGAGAACTCTCAAGTCTCAGGCAGGCAGGTTCCCTCAGCATATTTTACTTCATCATTAAAGCAAGTAATATATTTTAAATATTTTAAATAGGTATATACCAAAAATTGCGGACCGGCAGGATTCGAATCCGCGTCTCCTGGGATCGCGCTCGACGCTCTATCCGCTGAGCTACAGTTCGCTTGCTGCCAGTGACGAAATATGTGATATGTATTTTCACTCAGTACTGAAGCGACTGTTAATGCCATCTAGTAGCGACACTTTACAGCTATCAATACTACTTTCAAAGGCCCATATTACAATGCAGCTCTTTGATCATGAAATGACATATTTGGTTTTTACTATATCTATATATATAAAAGGAAAAGGTGACTGACTGACTGACTGACTGATCTATCAACGCACAGCTCAAACTACTGGACGGATCGCGCTGAAGTTCGGCATGCAGATAGTTATTATGACGTAGACATCCGCTAAGAAAGGATTTTAGAAAATTCAACCCCTAAGGGGGTGAAATAGGGGTTTGAAATTTGTGTAGTCCACGCGGACGAAGTCGCGAACATTAGCTAGTTTTTACAATATAAAGTGTGAAAAGTAAAAACACTATAAAAAATTATAAAATAAAGTAATATTTAATTGCTTGAATGCAAATAGCTCCGAAAAGTTAGAGATAGTAAAGCTCACTAGCAATAAATTTACTTTGCATTTTGAATTTCGCAAGGTACATTTTATATAAAATGTCCTTTTGAAAATTGACCGTTGGCCAAGGGTTGGCTAGAGCTCTTTCAACTACGGGCGGGTATATTGGGCCCAGTAATTACGCTAATAGCTCTAATAGGGGTCTCGTGGACCCAAATCGTAACGAAACATGTGATGCTCATGTGAATAACTTTGTGTGGAATATGTTTACAAGGTATTTAAACTAGCACACCTGTTTAGTTATTTCTTTACCAGATGATGCCATTGACTTCGTCCGCGTGGAATTAGGTTTTTAAAAATCCCAATGGAACTCTTTGATTTTCCGGGATAAAAAGTAGCCTATGTCACTCTCCAGGTCTTTATCTATAACCATACAAAAAATCACGCGAATCCGTTGCACCGTGATTGAAGGACAAACCAACAAACAAACACACTTTCGCATTTATAATAAGGGTACCGATTTTTCAACCTAGAGACTTGGAATGGTAGATATTGGTTTTGAGATCTTTGGAAAACAAGGATAGTACTACGCCAGGACATATTCACACTTTCGTGTTTATAATAATAACAATAATTAGTTTTTCATGCAATTTTTTATTTATTTATTCGTACTAATTTGTAACAGTAAAATGACAAACTTTTCCTTTTTTCCTTTAGAGTTCATTCCGTTGGATGAACGCTTAGAAGAAGCATATCAATCTTTTTATTTCAAGAAAAATATTTAGACAGTTTTTTTTTTTGTTAAAGAATATTAGCCATATTAAATGACTAATATTCCCCTTTCCTCTCCAATTAAGCGTCAGGCATGTGCTAGGAGTAGGTACGACAATAGTGCAACGGGCGGGATTTGAACCGTCGACCATTCGGTTTTCAGTCCACTCCTATACCGGTTGAGCTATTGAGGCTCTTGAGGTTAAAAAAAAGAATGAAATCCGTCGGGAAATAGCGATCGCCTAGCAGTCTCCTTGGCGCCGCGTCGCGAACAGAGATCTAATTGGAAATTAGGACGGGGTTGAAACTAGTTGGACATACTCCGACTTACGGTGATTACGCACTGCACTTCCGTCATCCAAGTTCTATTCGTCATCCGTGAGAATACCAGCGATTATCTACGACATATTACCTATGTCATAAGCTCCCATTTAAAACAAAAAGGAACGTATTTTCACGAACTCGGATCGGATGAGTGCGTAACCACCGTTACACGTGAATTTAGCCATCATACCTACTTATATTGCCACAAATTATATTTATAATAATAATTGTATTTAATTACAAAAATGACAGCAAAAACCTATCGTCTAATGGATGCCTAAAGCAGACAAAACGTGTCACGGGCTCATTACACGTTTTGACGGCACAAATACTCCACATGATCAGTTCGGTCTGTTAAATTTCAATCCGTATATGAAGTGGGATATTAATTAGTTTGTCCGGCGATTACGTGAATTAATTGGGTAATCCAATATAAATTTAACGACGATGGGAACCGAGTGAGTGATTTTGCATTACGCAACCGTGCGAATTGTTTCCGAAATCACATTTATTTTGCCCTTGTTGAGTCTCCGTGCGGATTTGTTGTTGGTAAACATTGTTGCTAGTGTGACTCCTTTACACACAATTAAAATCAGCCACTAGGCCACGGCTTCCCTAACTGTGCGTCTCGACGCCCTGGGGCGCCGCGGTACTATCCCAGGGCGTCGTGAGGCGATCTAATCTATTTCCCCGAAAATCTGGGAGCAATATGACTGGGTTAGAAACCCTTTCCAGTCGACCTCACCATCAACACTTTCGACAACACTTTGGACAACAGAAGAAGAACAATTAATAGAATTGTCCTGTGACTCCAGCCTTAAGCTCCAATACAACAAGGATAAGCTATTTGAATATTTTTTTAATTTTCAATTTAATTTTAAATAAAATAGATAAATTATTTAAAATTTAGCAAGAAACGTCGGTAGATTGCCCTACCGTAGTATTTCAGTTCTACATCACGATTTCGTCTCGAAAAAATAGACTACCGCTTGCTGCTTCAGGCAGAAAAATTAATGTTTCTATTATATTTGTGGCATGCTGAATTGTCGCATGTTGTTGTTTTGGCGTAAAACAGTCTTAAGTAAAATTAATGTGATACATGTTTCTCGCGGCATTCATAACGTTTTTTCAAACAAAACAAAAAACCACAATTTCTCCTGAAAACTTTTATGAAAAATCGTCGAGCAAACATTTACATAGACAATTCGTTTTAATTGTTAGCATAAGCGAAATGAGGTAGTAAAAGAATCGTGTACAAAATACACAATGGCTGTGAGCCCTCAAGGGCAAGGCTCGATTTAAAAAAAACTGCGTGTATTATATTACATAGTGTTGGTCTGTGGATTCATTAAAATATGAAGGACCAATTCCAGACTACTTACCTGGTTTACTAATAAGGGTTCTGTATCTCAAAATAAAAAAGGAACTCTTATAGGATTACTTTGTTGTCTGTCTGTCTGTCGTGTATGTTAAAAAACTTATAAGGTACTTCCCGTTGTCCTAGAATCATGAAACTTGGCAGGTAGCCTACCTACATCTTATAGCACACGTAAGAGAAAAGATCCGAAAACCGCCAATTTTTGTAAAATACGATTGTAGTACGGAACCGTCGTCGGTGCGCGAGTTGACTCACACTGGACCGGTTTTTTTTTGTTAAATGAATTGAGACATAGCAGCACACGAAAATGTAACGGTGGTTACGCACTCATCCAATACGAGTCCGTGAAAATCCGTTCCTTTTTGTTTTGTATGAGAGCTTATGAAATATGTCGTAGATAATCGCTGGTATTCTCACGGATGACGGATAGAACTCGGATGACAAAAGTGCAGTGCGTAATCGCCGTAAGGGAAATAGGTAAAACATGAAAGGTAGCATTTTGATTTTCCGGGATGTGTAGCGTGCACTAAAATTTAGAGTCTTTAAATGTAAAGTTCATGTTCTGTCCCTTTTTAGCATTGTTAAAAAGAAAAGAATGCAGATACTCTAAATTTAGTTTAGAGAAAGACAACGGAATCGGTGCCATCGGCCATTTTCGGGAAGCAAGCTATAGATATCTGTATCAAACATCAAAATCGGTCAAGCAGATGGGCCGTGAAAAGACAGACACTTTTGCTTTTTTTAATATTATAGTATGGTTTGCAGTTTTAGTTACATGTTTCTTCTTTATTCTATTTTCTATTATTTTAAAATAACACACCTTTCCGCATACCGTATCGTTTCCTATTTACTACCAAGTTATTCGTATATGTGCAGCAAACTTTATCTCACAAATTCTCTCGAGTCAAGACTCTATATTCAACTGTGGGAAGTATCTAAGAGTCTTTACCTGTTTCACTTTAAAAGTAAACTTTATTGTACAGGCAATAAAGTTCACATTTGTAGTGGAAATACAGGTTTAAATAGTTAAAGGAGACACGTGCAAAATTCAAATTTGAAACGTTTCATGAAACGATACGATGCTGCCGAGCTTTGGTCTTTTAGTGTTTCACTACGTTTCTATGTTTATACTAGATACTAGACAGTATTATGTACTTTCTTTGACTATGAAATCGTACTACTATTCTAATTATCTAACTCTCGTGAGTCACTTATAGTCAGCGAATGATAAAACATAGAAGACGTGTTTTCTAACAATTATTGTTCTTCGTAAATAGAAGCCACGAACTTACGTAAGTTAAACACGTAACTTTAACTTATGCAAGAAAGTGTCTCCATCTATTATTTTTCACGGCTCGACAGCTGAACCCACTTTACAAAATTGACCAAAAAAAGAGATGGACATAGAATACCTTTTTATTTCGAAAAATCAAAAAGTTTCACGGGATTCTTTAGAACATGAGCATAAGCTATTATTGAAGTACTAGCTGATGCCCGCGACTTGGTTCGCGAGGAATTAGGTTTTTAAAAATCCCGTGGGAACTCTTTGATTTACCGGGATAAAAAGTAACCTATGTCACTCTTCAGGTCTTTATCTATACCCATGCAAAAAATCACGTCAATCCGTTGTACCGTTGGAACGTGATTAAAGGACAAACCAACAAACAAACACACTTTCGCATTTATAATCAGGGTACTGATTGTATTATATTGATGCAATGTTACACTCATATTGGGTGTATTTTTCGCTTCAAAACTACGCGGAGAACGAAATATGGAATATATAGAAGCATGCATATTAATGCACAAATATTATTTTCTCCCTCACCCCAGTCAGGTAAGAAGTTTTCTGTGTACCCTCTCGACTGCCGGCTGATTTAAAATATGTTTTGACACTCGTTTCAGCACTTTCGCGCAATTTGTTCCAATTTCCCGCCTTTCCTCTGCTTTTCACCGAGTTACGATTCCGTAATCGTTTGTATGGATAGGTGGAATTGAATTATTTCGGAAACGGTTTAACGCATTTACATTTACAACGCAGTTAATTTAGGTAAAAGGTATAATGTAGTGGGTACCAAAGCGGTGATATAGTCTAGTGGTTAAGACGTCCAACCAAGTAAAACCAGTAGGTATAAAGTACTACATTGCCTATCTTCTATATACATATATATAAAAGGAAAAGTTGACTGACTGATTGACTGACTGATCTATCAACGCACAGCTCAAACTACTGGACGAAATGGGCTGAAATTTGACATGCTATTATGACATAAACATCAGCTAAGAAAGGATTTTTGAAAATACCACACCTAAGAGGGTAAAATAGGGGTTCGAAATCTGTGTAATCCACCCGAAGAGCGTCGCGGGAATGAGTTGGTAATATAATTTTTTGTGTTTTAACACAAAAAATGTTTCTACCGCTGTCCGTTTTAAACCATTCAACCGATGTGCCCCAAACCAGTTTCATTATAAAGGCATTAATGCGAAGATGTTTTTAAAGTTTTTTGAGCGTAGTACACACACACACACAGCACACGCCGGGTATCCGCTAGTCCACACTAATATTATAAATGCGAAAGTGTGTCTGTCTGTCTGCCTGCTTTTCACTGCCCAACAGTTTAACCGGTTTTGATGAAATTGGTACAGAGTTAGCTTACATCCCGGGGACGGACATGGCTACCTTTTGTCCCGGAAAATCGAAGAGTTCCCACGGAATTAAGAAAAATTTCTTAAAGAGCTCTCACATTTCATACCTCCTCCTAATATTTTCATTTTAACCGGTAAACTTAGCAGTCAAAAGTATTTTCATTGAAAACAAGTTGTCCAGGGAACTCGAGTAAAGTCGGGTAGAGTACATAAACATTATTTAGACGTGGTTCGGTAAACTTAGATACTGAGTTTGCCGGTGGCCAAATTATGAAATATTTATGGTTAGATGCATCCTATGGTTAGTTTACTCACTCTACGAACTTAATGGGTTAATAAAATCTATGGAAATAAATTTTTTATTTAGTTCTAAAGAATATTACAGGATAAGAACCATGTCATAAAACTGTTCGGCAATATTATCATCATAATCATCACCAACCCAACGTTGGCTCTCTACTGCGTGCTCAGTCAGTTTTCTTCTCAGAATAAGAAGCATTTGCCATAGTCCGCCACGCTGGCCACGTGCAGATTAGCAGACCTCACACACCTTTGAGAACATTCGAGATTCCTGCCGGTTCGCAATTTTTGATATGTATTGAAAATTATTTGAAACAAAGGAAATCGCCTAATAAGCATCGCAATAAAATCCAAACTGTCCGCACCAATTAATATTTTAGCGCGCAAAACGTTGTGTCCGCCGCGGAAATTAATTATTCGGATTTGGTTAACGAGCGTCCAAGCGATATTATATTCGGCGGAATTATTAGGCGTTTCATCTGATATCAATTAACAATGGCTATCCTGGAAACATTTTAACGATTACACGTCAAATTCACGTAAATGCGAAACCGACAGTTATTGGTGAAGCGTTGATCAAATATTAATTAGAAGACCTTCGTTTTCAAATGGATCCAGAAAGTGGCATAATATAAGCTTCAGTAGTCACTACTTATACTATAAATGCGAAAGAAAAACCATATACATACCTAAAGAAAAGAAACCGGCCAAGTGCAAGTCAGGCTCGCGCAATGAGGGTTCCGTACTACAGTCGTATTTTTTCGACATTTTGCACGATAATTCAAAAACTATGATACATAAAAATAAATAAAAATCTGTTTTAGAATGTACAGGTGAAGAAATTTCATATGATACCCCACTTGATATAGTCACTCACTTCGAAAGTTGAAAATACTAATTATTAGTTCATGACCACAATTTAATTTTTTTTTGTGTGATCTAACCCTAAATTCACGGTTTTCAGATTTTCCCCCAAATGTCAGCTATAAGATCTACCTACCTTCCAAATTTCATGATTCTGGGTCAACGGGAAGTACCCTGTAGGTTTCTTGACAGACAGACAGACAGACAGACAGACAGACAGACAGACAGACAGACTGACTGACAGACAGACAGACAGTGATCAATGACAAATGACAAGTGATCCTATAAGGGTTCCATTTTTCCTTTTGAGGTACGGAACCCTAAAAAAGAAAATTCTACGTACTTTAATCAACATAGTTTTATCTCCAAGTAATAAACAATACATTATCTTAAGTTTTCAACCATTAAGAAATTTTAAACCATTCTTTTTAAACGTTTCATTCATTCACTTTCATGATATTTTAATGTTTCATAATTTTTCCGGCCATGATAATATAAATTTCCAACGAGATTTGTGCGGTACAGCGCGCGTGACTACGTTGTTGATGAGTTGATAAAAATATAACCACCATTTAATATCCTGAAAAAATATCTGTAAATCCCATTGATATACGTAATCAAAGACACACTACCACGTGAAAATATTGATGAAAAATATCATCTCGATCTCGCTGATCGCACTGAAAATCTGAACTGGATCTGACCATGATGTTATAATAGATTGAACTCGTATGTTATTAAAATTAATAAATTGGAACCTTAGCGAGAATTTTGACTATAATTGTGTAATAATGCAGTTATTATAGAGAAAATATCGAAGATAAAGTCTAAACACAGTTACTAAAAATTTCATAGCATTTGTAATTTCATAGGATGATCCATGAGTCATGACTGATGACGACTCTTTCCTCGAGAGTCTCGAAGTTATTTATGATCATAAATCCCATCAACACGTGCACGCGACAGCTTGGAGGAAGCGGAAGAATGAGCTTGACTGAGAAAAACGTTAACTTATTAATAATATCCAGACCCCATCAAAAAAATTGAGAATAATATAGCGTTCATCAATACATTAAAAAAAATCTTAATCGAAGAAGCCTATTACAAGATTAATGACTATCTACTTGCCGATTAATAAGCGCCGTCTCCCTACTATTATAATTGCTGTGCCCCAACGGGGCTTCAATATTGTAATAAATATAATTGTTTAATAATTTATCAATATTGGAATGCATGAATAATAATAAATGAAATAAATAAACATGATCGCATTAACATTTTTCACGGCTTAATGGCTTAACTGGGTATCTTTGATTTTGGTTTAATATATCAATGATAGAGTCTCGAAGTTATTTATTCAGTGGATCATAAATCACATCGGCACGTGCACGCGGCAGCTCGGAGGAAGCGGAAGAATGAGCTCGACTGAGAAAAAACGTAACTTATTAATAACACGATCGCATTACCATTTTTCACGTCATGATGACTTAACTGTGTATCTTTGATTCTGGTTTAGTATATCAATAGTCTTGAAGTTATATTTTATTCAGTGTATCAGAAATCACATCGGCACGTGCACGCGTCGGCTCTGTACCATATATGCGTGTATGTTTGTGTGTGAGTGTGTGTGTGTGTAGTGCAGCCTGTGTCCGGTGTGTGCAAACCGGGAGCCGCATTAGAATCATCTGAAAACGGCAAGCGGCGCAAGTATGCCTCTCTTATCGAGAGTTAAATTTTTGTTCCGTTTGCGGTGGAGACCCTGGGCCATGGAGTCTTAGTGCAAAAAAAAATTACGAGACATTTTCAACGGTTAGAGAAGTTGCACTATTGTCGTACTTACTCCTAGCACAGGTTTGACGCTGGGTTGGAGGGGAAAGGGGAATATTCGTCATCATTGGCTAATATTCTTTAAAAAATACACTCCACATGGTCCAGGTGCCGCGGTAAATGTGTCAGCAAAGAACATATCTGGGCCACGCTGCTCTGTCGTTACACAAAACAAACAGGAGCGAATAAAATAAATAGACGAGAAAAACTCGGGTGGGCAGCTTTTGGCAAAACTGAGATAAGTGCTTAGAGCGGAGTTGATGGAGAGTCAAAATATAATGCTTATTTCAACATTAAAACCGTACAAAAGTTTATTTTTATAAAACAATTGAGATATTACAACTTTTTTTAAATTCCGCTGCTTCAATCTCTGAATTTATCTAGGAATCTTTTCTAAGGATATGTACTTATTTAACGCAAAATTATTATCAAATTGGTCAACTCATTTCTAAAGAAAAAGTTACAGGCATCCCTATACAAGCTTGTTACAACTTGAGGAACTAGTGGACATTGGGGTCCTTAAATGCCACCTCTTATAAGAAAGCGAAGTGATAATAGACCACTACGATCTAGCAGCTAGATGCGAATGACAGAAAACCGTGGTGTGTAGAGATCCCTAAAAGATACCCATGTCCATCAGTGGACGTCTTTTTGTCAAGGAGACGGCATATCAATCTAAATATAGGAAAAGGTGACTGACTGATCAACACACGGCTCAAACTACTGGACGGATCGGGCTGAAAGGCTAGCTATTATGACGTAGGCATCCGCTAAGAAAGGAGTTTTAAAAATTCAACCCCTAAATGGATGATATAGGGGTTTGAAATTTGTGTAGTCCATCCGGACGAAGTCGCAAGCATAAGCTTGTATAATATAAAAAGAAAAGTCCTGAGTTACTGACTCACTATCAACACCCAGCCCAAACCCTTGGACCCAGTAAGTAAGAACGAAGACCAGATTTTTCATAATTCCCACGAGAGCGACGCCGAGTACGGTCGCTAGTCAACTGCAAAATTTTACTACAAATAAAGAAAACTCACCTTAACTTAAAAGAATATTTTTCCATCGCGCATTCAGTAGTATAAATAGTTACACAGCCACGAGGTTAATGCTCAGTAAAAGCTTACATAAACATCGGCCGTATGTGTGTGAAAAATGGCAGCTTGGTTGTCGTGATATGCGAGGCTTTCATATACTTCCACAAACGTAAAAGCATCTACGAGTATCGCAAGTTTTTACCAAATGTGCCGAGAAACAAGATAATAATCCACTCCATTTCCAGATAGATTCCTAGTTCATCAAATACTTGGTTTTGGAATTAATTTAATGTAACCAATATAACAGCTGTGATAGCCTAGTGGTTAGGACGTCCGTCTTCTAATCGGAGGTTGGGGGTTCGATCCCGGGCATGCACCTCTAACTTTTCGGAGTTATGTGCGTTTTAATTAATTAAATATCACTTTAACGGTGAAGGAAAACATCGTGAGGAAACCTGCATGCCTGAAGAGTTCTCAATAATGTTCTCAAAGGTGTGTGAAGTCTACCAATCCGCACATGCCCAGCGTGGTAGACTATGGCCAAAACCCTTCTCACTCTGAGAGGAGACCCGTTCTCTGTAGTGAGCCGGTGATGGGTTGATTATGATGAACCAATATATAAATATAATCAATCCAGTTAAAACACCCGCGTCTTAATTGAGGGGGTATGGAGTTCAAAATGTAGGTCTACATCTCCTGAGGATGCTCCGGTGTCGGGGCGAAACGTGCGTCAAGTGTGTTTTGGGATTTGTGTGGTGCTGCGTGGTGGTGGTGCGTATTGCTTGCCTGGTGGCTGATTTTTCCTGCATGTTTAGCAGTGGGAGGGCGGTTGGTGCACGTCCCATGCTGCATGTTGCACCATACAGATTCGACCTGTTTCAGCGGATTTTAGCAAATTGAGCTTTTGGTTCATTGTATATCATGGATTTCCGCAAAGTACGCCTGCTTCTTTCTATACAACGTTTCAGATTATAATACATTCTTTGCGCGTATAAGCCCATTTTTATACGCACGTATACGCGCACTTTGTTAATACACATCTCGTACGAGGGTAGATGCATTTACAAGCGCATATACGCGCAAGCCGAGAAAGGCCCATTCAATATTGCTACCTGAAACCTGCCCCACTGGTTTGGCGAACATGCTGGAATGAGCAAAAACCCGCGCGTTCAATATAATTATAATAATAAATAAAGATATATTGAAAAAAATATATAATAAAATATATATAATAAAAATGCGCTAGTCTGAAACCATTATAGGGAAAGACAATAAGAATATACAGAACAGAAAATGATATATTCGAGGGTGCGTAAGTGGGGACAATTTTCCCGCTATTTATTGTAGTTCGACCGTGTATTGGGGGACTGTTCTCGCGGCATCTGCAGTATTATTACAGAGTAAGGATATGATATTAAATGCAGAGGTTCGACGAAGCCATCTCGATACTAGACAGAGCAATCGTAAGTGCGGGGCAACCCGACCAGCAGGGTTATTACGTAAAACGTTGCAGTAGCGACAGCAACGCGACAGCAGTAGCAATGCGACAGTTCATTTGCTGTCTCTTTTCTGCTTCTTCTTAATTTTCTTTGAAGCTATTGCTGTCTCTCTCTAGAGACAGCAAGAGATTTACGCCTGTCGCAAGCCTGTCGCGAGATCGTAATCAACCCGCAGAACTGGCCTACGTAGTTATGCTTCTATCACAGCTTCTATGTTGAAGGGTCACCGTGGTCGACATTTACCATGAAATTAAAGACGTTGGACTATTGTCTACAGTGACCGACATAGCTCAAAGGATTAGGAAACTGAAGTGGCAATAAAATAAAAAAAAAAAAAAAATATTTTTTATTCGAATAAACTTTTACAAGTACCTACTTAGGAATAGTCGGATGCATCTACCACTGGTTCGGAATGCCTTTCCTACCGAGAAGAACCAGCAAAAAACTCGCAATGTACAGATCATGTTTGTCGCAGAACCGATTGCCGATGTAGCAGACGTGTTCTGGAGTGGAGACCACGTACCGGTAAGCGCAGTGTACAACGACCTCCACGCTGGACCGATAACCTGACGAAGGTGGTGGGGAGCGGGTGGGTGAAGAAGTTAGGAGACCGTGTTTGGTGGCGCGCTCTTGACAAGGCCTATGTCCAGCAGTGGATGTATACAGGCTGATGGATTGGATTGAATTGTATTGGACTACTGCTTAGTGTGTCTCTTTTTATACTGTGGTATTATAGTGACATTCCCAAGCCTCCCAATATCAATAACAGAAAGTGGTGGAAAAGTTAGAAAGCGGGATGCCGGTCAGTCCAAACTTTCAACGTTGTTACGGTCGGGATTGGCTCAGTTTCTCAATAAAAGACCTGACGTAATTTCACTAGGCTTCTATCATAGCTTTTATGTTGAAGTGTCATCGTGGTCGTCATTTACCAAGAGACTAAAGACGTCGGACTACTGTCTATTGCGTCTTTTTTATACTGTGGTATTATAAGGACATTCCCAAGCCTCCCAATATCAATAACAAAAAGTGGTGGAAAAGTTAGAAAGCGGGATGCCGGTCAGTCCAAACTTTCAACGTTGTTACGGTCGGGATTCGCTCAGTTTCTCAATAAAAGTCCGAAAGTAATTCCACCTTGGGACTGTATCTCTTTATAAACTCGAACGGAAGAGAGTTTTATTAGTTGGACATATTTACAAATTGCGCAGCCAGTGAGGTAGAAATGAAATGTGAGATTCTGTTTAAGTTGGCTTCTTTACCCCAATCAATTATTATCAACGTCCCTGGCGCAGTCGTGAGCGCTGAAAACTTATCAATGGGAGGTCACGGTTTGTATATTATAGGTACTACTCAGCAGCGGCAATATGGGAATTTGCAAATCAGTTTTTTAATATTTTAAAATAATCAATGCTGCGTAGAAACCAATTAATGGTATGACTTTGACTGAACTGTCATACTCCTTTCCTCCTTTCTACGACAACCTGCTTTCGTCGTAACGTCATTGTCTCCCTACGAAAGGGAGCTAATTAATCAGTTTGTAATGAGACTTAATCGATTTAACGTGTTAATTCCTTATTACATTTTGCTTTGCTTTACTGCCTTTTAAAGTCATAACATCATTGTACCTGAATCTTTTGTACTAGCCAGTTGTTAACGTTTATGCTATGTGTCCTTTAGTTATAAATCCTTTTGTATGTAAATACTTGTGTATGTGTAAATGTTGTTGGTTAGTCAAATAAAATAAAATTAAAATAAATGCATGGTGAATTCTGGTCAGGTGATAAATTGCAGTCAGTGGCTAACTAATCATCGAATGAAACAAATACTTAGTTCTGAATAGGCGAACTAACGAACTTTACAAGCTGATGATAACAAACGCTTCAATAAATCCACAATTAAACTGCCGTTGCTTTAAATATACGGGTTACGACGCTGGATTTGAGTTATATGGATTTAATTAATCTACCATACGTTTTCCAACTTTTACCGCTTTAGGACATCGTCACTAGTCAAAGTGCTATAATCTAGTGCTATCCTTTTCTGCAGCTTACAGTATGAAAGAGATTGCAATACATTTAGACCTGCCATTTTTGTTAAGAGACTGTGTACAGTAGGATTAGCCACATTGCCATTTAGTCATCTCTATATATAAAAATGAATCGCTGAATATGTTGCTGATCGCAAATCTACTAGCTGAACCGATTTCGCTAATTCTTTTTTTATAATATTAGTAAGTACGGGCATGGTTCTTACGGAGAAAAAAATTGCCTGAAAAAGAATCGACTGTTAGGCGGTACGAAGTTCGCCGAGGCAGCTAGTTGAAAAAAAAAAAATTCGTTCTGAATAGGCGAACGAGCGAACTTTACAAGCTGATGATAACAAATGCTTCAATAAATCCACAATCAAACTGCCGTTGCTTTAAAAATACGAGTTACGACGCCGCGTAAGCCCGAACTGTGCAACAAAGTAAATCGTGAATTTAGAACGCCACCATCGGATTAGTCTATGAAAACTTTGGCGGCCCTCGGGCGAAGTTTTCATTTCGCCTTGATGTTGAAAAATAATAAAAAAATTGTCAAGTGCGAATCAGACTCGCGCACTGAGGGTTCCGTAGTACAATCGTATTTTATCGACATTTTTCACGATAAATCAAGAACTACTTACTAGACCTCGTTCAAACCAATTTTCGGTGGAAGTTTGCATGGTTATGTACATCAGATATTTTTTTAGTTTTATCATTCTCTTATTTTAGAAGTTACAGGGGAGGGGGAACACATTTTACCACTTTGGAAGTGTCTCTCGCGCAAACTATTCAGTTTAGAAAAAAATAATATTAGAAACCTCAATATCATTTTTGAAGACCTATCTATAGATACCCCACACGTATGGGTTTGATGGAAAAAAAAATCACTTTCAGTTTTAAGTACGGAGACCCCCAAAATTTATTGTATTTTTTCTGTTCTTGTGTGAAAATCTTAGTGCGGTTCACAGAATACATTTACTTACCAAGTTTCAACAGTATAGCTCATAGTTTCGGAAAAAACTGGCTGCGACATACGGACGGACACACAGACATGACGAATCTATAAGGGTTCCATTTTTTGCCATTCGGCTACGGAACCCTAAAAATAGGTTAAGTGCGAGTCAGAGCCACGCACTGAAGTTTCCGTTGCTTGAAACATGTAATTATTTTGTTGCATAAATTATCTACAAGTGAAAATGTAAGTCTTTAGTTTAACTACAAATTAATGATTTCCAGGTTTTTTGCTTTTCTTGTGGTCTGAGACCTTGCTACTCAGTCAAATATCATGATTCTAGGTCAATGGGTAGTAGATACCCCATCGCTTTGTTTTTTTTTTGCGAAATTCAAAGTATGTGGCATAAATAGGCGTATTTTAGGATTGCGTTAACGTAGAAGCTTAATTTTTTTACAACTCTAAGGAACCAAAGAAATATTTGATACAAACAACTTGATGCCTCCACGGTCCTGAAAAAAAAAAGGGTTTAGTAAGACAGATGAAAAACGAAGTGATTGTACAAGAGTACTGTTTTCCCTTTCGAGGTACGGAACTCTAAAATACCGGACTAAATCCTGGACGTACCACGGATAAGGGATGGGGTGAGATTAGCGCCAAGAGTGGGGGTTACGTGCCGCAATGAACTAACGAGGTCAGCGGTTAAACCTCCAAATATTTCCTGTTTTTATTGTAAACTACGAACCAGTCTATTTTATTTATTTATTACTAGCTTATTCCTGCGACTTCGTCCGCGTGAACCACACAAATTTCAAACACCTGTTTTACCCCTTTAGGGATTGAAGTTTCAAAAATCCTTTCTAAGCGGATGTCTACGTCATAATAGCTATCTGCATGCTAAATTTCAGCCCGATTCAACCAATAGTTTGAGCTGTGCGTTGATAGATCAGTCAGTCAGTCAGTCACCTTTTAATTTTATATATTTAGATTTACTAATGAACCAAAAGCTTAATCCACTGAATCAGATCAAATCTGTATGGTGCTAAACATGTAGGAAATGTATGTGTGTATATTACAATTTACACACCACCTGCAGTCTAATTTTCCTTATACTTTCCAATCTTTAAGGTTGCCTGGTAGAGATCGCTAATTAGCGATAAGGCCGCCTTTTGTATCTTCCTTCTGTCTGTGTTTTTTATTCTTTAATGTAATCCTTCTTGTGGTGTGGTTTTTAGGAGATGTAGACCTTACAATCCACAATTACTGCAAATTGATTTTCCCTGCATTTTGAAAATTGGAATTTCCTGCATGATGATGATTGTACACACATCTGTCACTCTCCAGGTCTTTAAATAGTTAAAGCCCCATGCAAATAATGACATCGATCCGTTGCTTCGTTGTGCAGTGATGGAAAGACAACCCAACAAGCCAATGAACCAACACATAACACAATTTCTCATTTATCAAGTGGGTAGTGATCCTTGTGTGAAGCCCAAGGAGAAATATGGAAAGCAAGAAGAAAATTCAACGAAACTGGATGTGGCACAAATTAGTAAAGTAACTTCACCTTTTAAAAAGAAACAAAATCCTTTGTTCCAAATCTGTTAAAGCAGACGAAAGCGTGAATTTACAGCCTCCACCGCGCAATCTATCCGGTGTAGTATTACAGTAATATAAAAGGGAACTGCTCAACAATATTTGTTTAAGCGGAATGTAAATTCTCAAAAACAACTGGGAACAATATGCAAATGCTATCTGACGTTCACACTAGCTGCAGACTATGCCCACAATAGTTCGGCAACAATCCGGCATAACTCCGCATAATGAAGCTTTCTTTACTCTTGTGTGAAATTTGAACATCATGTTCACTTGGGTTTCTTGTTTTACGGCTCATATAAATGTTTTACGACCGCAGTTACAGTGTCCAAATAGTTTAAGAACTTTTGGATTGCTAAGTTCTTGAATACTACCATAGTAGTAGTCTACTTCTTGGACCGGCTTCAAATATTTAAAATTTTAAACGAGGTTCGTTTATTATTTTAAGCTCACAACTTTTTCGGAAGTGGCAGTAGGCAGGTCATGCCTGTCGTAGAGGCGATGGCCGTTGGAGCCGGAAAGTCCTTGAGTGGAGACCGCGTTTAAGCAAGCGTAGTGTGGGACGCCCTCCAGCACGATGCGACGACCGACGATATAAAAGGCTGGCGGGAAGTGGCTGGATGAGGAAGGCTGAGGACCGGGTGTGGTGGCGCTCTTTAGGGAAGGCCTATGCCCAACAGTGGACGTCCACAGGCTGATGATGATCGTGATGATGACTTTTTCTTTTGCTAATTTTAAAACTACGCCAAACTAATTTAGAGTCTACACCTAAAGTATTTTAGGTACTATCAGATCTATCAGCCTGCTGGACATACACTTTTTCGAGAATGCGCCACCAATCATGGTTTACCGCCAGTGGCGTGCAGCTCATAGAAACATAAACGCACTGCTTACCCTCATTGTAATAAATCAATGCTTATTTTTCATTATAACCTGCCGTAAAATAAGTTCATACCTACATGCATACCCTGACTTGAACTCCTGTGCACGCCACTAATCACCGCCGTCCTCATCCACCCATTTCTAGCCTCCATCAACAACCGATACAATACAGTATGAGTCCTCAATCAGAGTGCGAAAACTTGCATGCCTAAGAATTCTACATAATGTTCTCAAAGGTGAATAGGCAGATTCCCTATCTAAGAATCTGCTAGGAACACCAAGGTAGATCATCTCTACCAACAGACATATACATATAGAAGATTATAAATCCACAATCTTCATAAGAGAAAATATAAAATCTCAGTTTGAACTAGGTACCAAAAGTGGCGCATAAAAATATTGCATGTTTATTCCAGTTTAGTAAGTTACGGTACCAACATTTCTTATGTATTTATTCCGTACTACATCATTCCATTCGTCTCCGGGCCTATTTATTAAACATGCAACAAACATTAAGAGTAGTTTGGTAGGAACGGGAACCCAATTTGAATTTTAATGCGACCATCAAACGGCTTACATTCGCTGTAAGCCCGGAGATCAGAAAACGCAAGACTCCTGAGGAAATCTGATTTATTCTTGGCAGTGTGTCAAGTAGCATATTTCGTTCTCGGATGTGGAATATTGGCGAGATGATAAAGCCTTATTTGGCGTATATTGGGCGTCCATCAAACCATCGCCCCGTTACAGGAAGTAGGTAATACGAACTCGTATCCCTTGGCACCCTCTCATTAGTAAACTGAGATCGGTAAACCCAACTACAGGGAATCTAGCGTTAACATATTTATTGGAAAAAAATGTAAAGTTTTAATTTTATCTAATTTAAGCATAAAAATCAAAACGAAGAAATATTAGTCATGATAAACATGGCCTTTCCTCACAAACTAAGCGTAAAACTTGTTCTAGGAATATGTACGACAATAGTGCAACGGATAAGATTTTAACCACCGACCTTCCGGATTTCAATCCGCTCCTTTAACCGTTGCGTTATTTTGGCTCTGACGATATACATAGAACTAGAGGGTATAAGGATGAGAAAGGCTGAGCGTGATGTCACGTTCATTTGGAAAGACCTATGTCCAACATTTGATGTACTCAGGTTGTAATATTTGAAAGTTTTTTGAAGCTAGCGCGACTGAAGTATTAAAAATGTAGCAATAGAAGTCTTGGAATTAAAATTTCTAAATCCGGAATAAAATGTAGAGTAATAAGAAAGTTGGAATGAATAATTATTTCGTGGATCATAATCTCTTTGACAAAATTATGGCTAAGGATAACGGACTACGCCATCCTTGCGTTAATTTCGAAATCCTTTGAGTATATAATTAAGGTTTACTTAAGTTAGCGACTGTAAAAAAGTAGCATAACATTCTAAAGTGTCAAGTTAGAACAAGAGTCGATAGTTGGACGGAATATATTAAGAACCTAAAGAACTTAACACTTACAGGTAGAATTCTGAAAAATCCTTTCTTAGTGGATACCTACTCTTTACAAAGAACACATTCTCTAAATTTTATGTCTTTAGGACTAGCGGTTTAGGTTGTGCGTTGATATATATGTCAGTCAGTCAGTCAGTCAGGACTTTGAATTTTATATGTATAAAAAGAAGGCATGCAGAAGGATCTGGAAGTTTGCCGCATTACTATCAGATGAAAATTCCTGCCATTATGTGAATAATGGAAGGGGTAGCTAGCCTCAGCTGTGAGAAATACGACACAAAGAGGGCAAGAGATCTGTTGGTAAAACACATTTATAATTCACCTAAGCCGATCCAGTTAAGTAGGAGAGTTCATAAACAAGTTGACCCTCGTTAATCGTTGCGTTTATTCACTAAGCCAAAAGTCAAATCGTGAACTGACGGCATGCGTAATGACCCAAAAAATGACCCCACAAAATTAAACTGAGCCAAAGCCTCGGCATTTACACTCGGCACACTTTATACGCTTCTACATCGATAAAGGGGAAATTTTAACATTACGGCGAGATCGTTATGTTTTTATGGGCAGTTCATAAAATAACTTTTTTTTGAATTTATTAGGACACTTGCTCTGTTGTTATATTTAATTTTTAGGTCTTTTGAATAAGCTTCTACCTTTTTTACATCTTGTTTCAGTATTTTACATTTAATATAGGTTTCCTTTCATGTTTTTGTTTCATAGCTTGCACCGAATTTATCAGTTACATCTGTTTAACCGATCTGGAACTTTACACACTTTCGTTTCCACGCAATTTGCTCTCATGACGATCTTATATCGATAGAGAGATAATCTACAAAGCTTACTTTGTAGATAATCTCTCTATCGATATATGATCTACAAATTTATCTACAAAGCTTACTTTGTCCATTACCATCCAGAATCCAGATGTCGCAGGAACAAATTCATATAATAATGAAGATGGAGTTATCTTTTGTTAGGTATATGAATTGGTATTTAATATTTTCGTATTTAATAATAATAATAAATACTCTTTATTTTCACACGTTCATTTTACATTAACAACTTATTTTAAACTTATTTACTTCATATGAATTTACAAAAACTATTTTTTTACTCTCATTTATTTATTTTTCTCATTTTTATCATATTTTTAAAAAAACAACAAAAAATAAAATAACAGAAGCAACAAAAAAAATTAAAGTAAAGTAACAGTAAATCAAATAACAGGAACAACAAAAAATAAAATAAAATAAAATAAACAACAGAATATAAAGTAACAGAAACAACAAACGATAGAATAACAGAAACAACAGAAATTAAAATAACAAGAACAATAAAAATTTAAGTAACAAGAAAAGAAAAAAAAAACAATTATGTAACATATAATTAGTTCCAACGGCGATAACAGATGGCGCCACTAGGTGAATATAACGCGCGATCACCCACCGCTGTTAGGCCCCATATATCTTAAAGCTGTACAATGTTCTGTGTCCTTGGTCCGCAAGTTACAAATTGCAGCCGCCGAGTCGGCACTCTTGGGACTTGCCTAATATACCGGTATTACGGTTTCCCTGGGTTTGCAGCCGCCAAGTCGGCACTGCCCTCGGTACCCTAGTGCTGGTTGTCGGGGATCATGTAATAGTGGTTAGTAAATAAACGCTATTACCGAACTCGCAGCGTTTCTTTGGCCGCAGCAGCCCTTCCCCTACGTAACAAGTGTTACAAGTGGCGTCCAACGTTGGGCCAAGCTGCGTCGCCAGATCCAAGCTGGCGAGTTCCGGTTCCGACGACATATCGGAGACCCCCGACATCGGAGTAACGCCGAGGACGAGGTCCAGGAGGGTCATCTCCAAGAAGTCACCGAAGTTGTTGAAAAGTAAAAAGAGCAAAATGGCATCAAGCAACGCAGTCACGATGTCAACAGAGCAGCTGCAGGAGTTGGTGACATCGCTTACCTCCGCGGCGCTACAAGCAATGACGGGTCGAGCCCCGTCCGCCTCCTTCGCAGATGCATCCATCTCGTATGACGGGACTAAGGACAGCATGCGCGTGGAAGAATTCCTGGCAGCCGCGACGGTTTATAAGACGATGAATAAGATAACGGAAAACGACGCAATCTCTAGTCTACCGTTGATCCTTGAAAAGGAAGCGGCTACGTGGTGGCAAGGTGTGAAAGAAAGTATAAAGACATGGTCAGACTTTGAGAATAGGTTGCGATACGCGTTTGCGCCTAAGAAATCTGGCTATATGATTTTCCAAGAAATATTCGCGCATCGGCAGCAGAAGGACACGCTAACAGAGTCATTTATAGCCAAAAACAGGGCACTGTTAGCCTTACTCCCCGCACCTGGGCTAAACGAGGAACAGCAGATAGATGTAATTTACGGTCAGTTGCATCTGAAGATTCGGGAGAAGGTTCAGCGCAATACAGTTAGTACCTTTAAGCAATTGCTAACCTCAGCCCGGAACGTCGAGCAATTGGTCAGGGAGACTTCCACTTCTACGGACAATCCGGATGAAGTGAAGCCCAAGAAACCGAGGTGTGATTTCTGCCGGCGCATCGGACACACCACAGAAGATTGCTGGGAAAAGAATCGGCAAGCGGCCAACCTCCCTAAAAAGGTCACTTTTGGAGCATCCACCCAAGCACCTTCACAGTCACAGCCGGCTTTGTCATATTACGGCTGTGGAGCACCAAATGTGGTACGCAGCCGGTGTCCTACCTGCAATCCCACGAAGCAAGAAGTTAAAACGGAAGCGCAGGTGGATTTTTGCGCACTAAATGTAAGGACGGACGTCCGATCGAGGCCCATAGTTAGGATAGGTATATATGACGCAGTAGGAACTGCCTATGTGGATACATGTGCTAAAACTAGTATAGCATCATATCAGCTTTACACTCAGCTCAAAGTCCGTGGATGTAAGTTCCTGAAACAAACCGTGACGATCACTTTAGCAGACGGGATCAAGCGAAGGGAAGACGTCCTTTTAGCAACGGTGCCTGTAAAGCTGTGCGACCGCACGATGTCAACGACTTTTATGGTGTTCCCAAACTCAAGAGAGAACAAAACTCAATTAGGAGTTGGATTCATCCAGGATGTCGGCATGGTGATTAATTTACTGCAGCTCACCTGGCACTTCGTTGCTCGTCCGGGTGTCATCTACGATCTCCAACTAGAGGTTTTAAAGACAACATCCATGCCAGTAGACTATGCCGTCACGGATATAGCTTCAGCTGCGCCTACTGCCAAAGGAATGAAGATGCAGCCTTGCTATCAAGAAGGCGAGTGCAGCATCCCACGTAAACGCCCTCGTGTGGGTTTCGACGGTACTCCACCGGACTACACGGACTTCCTATATGCGGATGCCGGAAGATCCATAGAGGAAGCCCAAACCGATCTTTCCCCTAAATCCGCGGCATTGTTTCCCGGGTACACAGGAGACGACATAGGCATCGGTTCTCTTAGCCTGGAAGATAACATCGACGTGGGTCCTGAGCTGAATGGAATACAGAGACAACAGGTGTTGAAAATCCTTGATGAGGAACAAGAACAAGCATTCAACACCCTAAAGACCAGCCTCACGACAGCACCGGTCCTAGCTCAGGCTGATGAAACAAAGCCGTACATAATCAAAACAGACGCGAGCAATTACGCAATAGGGGCAGTATTAGTGCAGGGGGAGCAAGGGGAAGAACATCCTATCGAGTATGCTAGTAGGCTGCTAACCCCGGCCGAGAAGAATTACAGCACCACCGAGAGGGAGGCCCTTGCTGTCATATGGGCACTACACAAATTCCGTGGCTATATAGAGGGAGTGCCAGTCACCGTAGTCACGGACCATGAAGCACGGAAGACGAAAGTCAATGATCCTGAAACCCCTATCGGTACTTTTCACGCATCTGCATTAACATCTTACACGGGTGACACAGCTTGTCTTCCAGTGCCAGTACAGCCTATGAGGAAACGGGGACGCCTCAGGAAGAGTCCCCCGAAGCAATCAGCCAGAGGCCGTGGGCGGCCGAAGAAGCGTAATTAGCTAAGATTCCTGTTCCCCTCGTCGGGTCGCCTTCAGGAACAGAGGGGGAGTGTAACATATAAGTAGTTCCAACGGCGATAACAGATGGCGCCACTAGGTGAATATAACGCGCGATCACCCACCGCTGTTAGGCCCCATATATCTTAAAGCTGTACAATGTTCTGTGTCCTTCGTCCGCAAGTTACAAGTTGCAGCCGCCGAGTCGGCACTCTTGTGACTTGCCTAATATACCGGTATTACGGTTTCCGTGGGTTTGCAGCCGCCAAGTCGGCACTGCCCTCGGTACCCTAGTGCTGGTTGTCGGGGATCATGTAATAGTGGTTAGTAAATATACGCTATTACCGAACTCGCAGCGTTTCTTTGGCCGCAGCAGCCCTTCCCCTACGTAACAAGTGTTACAATTATTATTATAACTACTATATATAGCAGGTAAATAAAATAAAACTGTTTAATTAAAAAGAACTGGTAATATGCTCGTTATTTTACTATACCTACTGTCTGCCAGATAAGCAAAGGGATCCAATGAAACGCAATGTTTATTTTATTTGAACCCTATGCAAATTTAATACGGTGAAACCTTGAATTTTAATCAGAAAGAGAATTTAATCAAATCGCAAGCAACACCGAAGTAGCTATAAACTTTCTGTTTACGGAAACGTATTTAAGATATCCAATAGATGAAGCCGTAAACATTTCTATAGCCATCAAAGAAGTCAACTACGGCTCTAAAAGAGTATAACGAAAATTTTTTATCGAGGTACCCAATTTTAGTTCAGATTTTATGTTCGTTCGTGTGGGCCCACTTTGGGCCTGTTGGAACAGATTCGTTCCTCCGCAAACACTCGTAAATCCCTGAACATTGTTTTGATCCGTCCTTCGGCTTAATAAAAAAACAAACTGATCTAGAGAGAGTCATGCTCACTCCATATGGGTTCCGTATAGTTAGTGACACTTTAAAGCGTTTTTCCAATATAAAGTACATATAAAAATTAAGTTTGTGTGTTTTCATGTCCGTTACCTAAGCGTGCCCGCATCATTTATACGGTTGAGTTGAAACTTTGTATCGCTTTTGTTGGCATTCACCTGAAAGTTTCAGACAGTACCTAAAAGAGTATAACGAAATTTTTTATCGAGGTACCATCCTTATCTTTAGAATAACAAATTTTATAATTACTAGTCACTGACCTTTTGTACAATTCTGTGCTTTACAAGACGCGAAACTTGTAGTTTACAACAAAAAGTAGAGCTCGTTTTTTCTTTTGAAAACGGAATCCTAAAAAAACGGATACAAGTAAACGAGGACAGTATTGTTCGCCGTGGACGTGATTTATTTCAATAAACGTCTCGTATTGGATCGCATATAGAAAAGACGGATAATCTTCAGAACGGATTACTTTCCTGTACGGATAATTCTTGATCATTGCGATGCTTAAAAGATATAGATTTCAGGGTATTTTATAAGTAACAGACTGGATGATACACTTTCAAACCAGAACTTACCCCCTTGGGAATTGAATTTTCAAAAATCCTTTTTTAGCGCATGTCTACGTTACAATAGCTATTTGCAGATGGCCCGATCCGTCCAGTAGTCCGAGTTGTGCGTTTACAGATCAGTCAGTCAGACAGTCAGTCACTTTTCCTTGTATATATTTAGATTTTCTGTAAATAATTACTGATACAGTAAAGCTCTAGTACCGTCATCAATATTATATCGTAGTCATAAAATTGCGTAGGTTTTTCTCGGAGTTAGGTGATGTTCGGATAATCGGTATTTATGAAGAGTCGACAGAAACGTATCTTTATTTGATAAACCAAAATTGTATTTACACAAAACAAAATCTGTTTTTAGGGTTCCGTACCTCAAAAGGAAAAACGGAACCCTTATAGGATCACTTAGTTGTCTGTCTGTCTGTCCGTCTGTCTGTCAAGAAACCTACAGGGTACTTCCCGTTGACCTAGAATCATGAAATTTGGCAGGTAGGTAGATCTTATAGCTGACATTTGGGGAAAAATCTGAAAACCGTGAATTTAGGGTTAGATCACACAAAAAAAATTAAATTGTGGTCATGAACTAATAATTAGTATTTTCAACTTTCGAAGTGAGTGACTATATCAAGTGGGGTATCATATGAAAGGTCTTCACCTGTACATTCTAAAACAGATTTTTATTTATTTTTATGCATCATAGTTTTTGAATTATCGTGCAAAATGTCGAAAAAATACGACTGTAGTACGGAACCCTCATTGCGCGAGCCTGACTCGCACTTGGCCGGTTTTTTTTCTCCAAAGAATGCAAGACATGTTCATATTAATATTTAAAAAAAAATTCAAACTACATTTGTATTTTGTACTTTATTCATAGTTCCGCCATGCATCCAGCTAAACGTTGCTCAAACAGCTCTCATTGCTCAGCTGTTGAACTGTATTTTTTATCAAACCACTCGCAGCAATATATTATTTTTTATTATCATACTTAATCCCGGGCAGTTTATTGAAAACGAGATTACATTTCGACCCATTCCCATCTGATTTATGATACATATTTTTTTTATAGAACAATAATGTATTAAACCGTATAGCCGTGTAACCCGAATTTCAGGATCTTTATTTTAATTCGATTACTCCTAAAAGGGTTTGATGCGTAACCTTTTTTTGTGCAAAAGCATTTACGCTGAATTATCGTTAAAATGAGTTCACATAACGTCGATTCGTGTCACATCGGGTTTTATAAAACAAAGATGTGAATTAATGGCCCTCATTCTGAAAGGTCTATTGTGAAAGGCCGTCCCCAGGGTATGTCCTTCCATTTCGCAGAATTGGACATGTATCGGCACCAACTTTACTTGACCCGTCGCGGCCCCTAAAAGTCATTTTGATCGACACTAACGAAGAGTAAATGGATGTTACCCCAAAGATCTTTGTATTGTGGAAATGTCGGTTCAAACGGAATGGATACTGGGCCCGTTTATTAGATTCGTTGCTTTTTTTCCTTTACCTTTGAGTAGGGACTAGTGTTGTCTTTGAGATGGCTGCCCGATCGGACGCTCTTAGCGTTAGGCGAAAATGAAAGCGTTAAACGTGTGGTAATACTGTGACAATAATATAAAGTGCGGGCTATTTCTTTGAAATTGTGTAGCGATTTATACATTTGATCTTTCTATAGGTTATATTATTGTGTGTCATCTTATCTAGAACATGAGATGTAGTAAAAATGCCTAAGTTTTTTCTTTTTAGGGTTCCGTACCTCAAAAGGAAAAACGGAACCCTTATAGGATCACTTTGTTGTCTGTCTGTCTGTCAAGAAACCTACAGGGTACTTCCCGTTGACCTAGAATCATGAAATTTGGCAGGTAGGTAGATCTTATAGCTGACATTTGGGGAAAAATCTGAAAACCGTGAATTTAGGGTTAGATCACACAAAAAAATTAAATTGTGGTCATGAACTAATAATTCGTACTTTCAACTTTCGAAGTGAGTGACTATATCAAGTGGGGTATCATATGAAAGGTCTTCACCTGTACATTCTAAAACAGATTTTTATTCATTTTTATGCATCATAGTTTTGAATTATCGTGCAAAATGTCGAAAAAATACGACTGTAGTACGGAACCCTCATTGCGCGAGCCTGACTCGCACTTGGCCGATTTTTGACGGTAAGAATAAATCCGCGGTCTCATATCGGGGGCCAAGATTCTTACAAAGAAAGTTTTTTAACAATGCAGAATTAGGTTAACATTATAGATGTAAATGAGGTTTGATAACGACACACGCAAGTTATAATCTAAATACAAAAAATGCAGCCTTTTGTAGCATGCAATATTTATTATGTGATCAATACAACGCAAGCGTGTGTTTGTGAAGTCAGATTTATTTATTTATTATAAGTACATGCTAGCACTTGACTGCGATCTCACCTGTGATGGTAAGTGATGATGCAGTCTAAGATGGAAGTAGGCTAACTTTGAAGGGTTATATGGCAGTTTCTAAAACCACCCCTGTTTGGTTAATATAAAACTTCTAAGTAAAGTTAACAATTGATTTAAACTTTATCTTGCATTGACGATCTTAATAGGTCACGTATTGAACACATCAAAATGTACAACCCGTCGGAAATACCTGTGAACCTGGCTTAATGACGTCATGCAACGTGTTTGTGTTAGCAGCGGTACTGACACTGGTACTGACACTTGTACTGGCAACGGTACTGGTAGAACGTCGTATTTATCTTTGGGTACTGGATAGGCGAAAATGGGCAAGCTGCTGAAACGCATTCCAGCGAGGTGCGCAGATATTTCCGACGGGTTACATCACAGCACAAGCGTTCGTTGTTTGTGAAGTGAGTACACAAACGGGTGGTCAATTTTCGAAGCAGCAATGTAAACCACACCGTATCCACTCATTAGGGTAATTGGGAATCAAACGCAAGCAATATTAACTTATAATATACAACTTATTATATTGACAATCAATAAACCGCGTCCATTTTGGTTATTATTCACGTGGATTGGTAGGTAGTTATACATTTTGTACTGAATATTATTGAGCACGGGTCGAGAATGGTTTGACCTACTTGATCATTTATACGAGTATATTGTTACTTGTTATACTCATTGAATTTTAATACGTTGATTTCATCTTATTTATAAAGAGTCATAGTGTCGAATCGTGTTGTTCGATAATCATGATCAACAGTGGTTGAAATCAGTCTGTTATCTGTCTTATATATTACTTCGTTTGGATAGGGTTATTCAACAAACAAAATCGCACCGACTCATTCTCGGTTTATAATAGAGTTAAAATAAAAAGAAACAGCTGTAAGCAGAAGAAATTGTATTCAGAGCCCCTAGCCACTTGCAAAATGCGGATATAAAAATCAGATGGGAAACGTTAGCTCTGAAGTTATGTACCGTGAAACACCATTAAAGGCTTTATAAAGTACTGGAAGGTTTGTGAAGTCGGATGATAGACGAGGCGTTTGACTAAGTTATTCATCATCATTATGATCAACCCATCGCCGGCTCACTACAGAGCACGGGTCTCCTCTCAGAGTGAGAAGGGTTTGACTATAGTCTACCACGCCGCGCCGGATGTGCGGATGGCGAATTCTCAGGCACGCAGGTTTCCTTACGATGTTTTCCTTCACCGTTAAAGCAAGTGATATTTAATTACTTAAAACGCACATAGCTCCAAAAAGTCAGAGGTGCATGTCCGGAATCGAACCCCCGAGCTCCGATTAGAAGGCGTCTGAACCACTACGCTATCGCAGCTTTAGAGCCTCAATAGCTCAATCGGTAAAGGAGTTGACTGAAAACCGAAAAGGTCGACGCGCGACGGTTCAAACCCCGCCCGTTGCACTATTGTCGTACCTACTCCTAGCACAAGCCTGACGCTTAGTTGGAGAGGAAAGGGGAATATTAGTCATTTAACATGGCTAATATTTTATTTTTAAAAAAGGTTTTCTATAAGTTACTGTATGAAGTTAATTCTGGAAATAGGAGTTCCGGAATTGCGTGATATTGCGGTAGTTACTCCCGAGCTGTAATCATGTGCTCATGCCGAAGGTTGGTGAACTTGGTAGTTATGCACGGTAAATTAAGCGTCACTAATGCTTGTTCAAAGATCGGCTTATCATGGTACATACATCAACCCATATTATAGATGCGAAGGTTTGTTTGTTTGCTGGTTAGTCCTTCAATCACGCCACAACGATACAACGGACTAAGGTGATTTTTTGCATGGGTGGTATAGTTAAAGACCTGGAAAGTGACATCTTTCTGTATAGCCGCCTTCCACTGCGAGCGGAGCGTACTCCGTACGGACTCCGTCGAGATCGCTTTGGTAAGTTTCATAGAAGAGCTTCCACTGCAAAAGAGTGAGCAAAGCGGAGTGAAAGAGTTAAAAGAGGCGTGAATGTGGTCGCAAAGTTGATACGTTCGTTTTTCTTCTAAGAAGTTTGTAACAATAGGAGGAGCATTATGCTAATTAAACTTTATTTCTTTCTATCGCACAGAGATGCAGTCGGAGCCACCGTTGATACTTTAATAATACTAAAAGGTTTCTAAATCAAAACTAATGATTTATCACGTGGTACTTGAGAAAAGAATATTAATTCATGACTACTGCATTCAAAAAAAAGCTCTTATCATTTTACGGTGGGTTCATCTCCTAAGTAACTTCGTTATTTGTTTAGTTTAGCTTTTTTTATTTTTATTTTGTTTATTTGAAAGTAATCAACAGCGTAAATACATAATCATTATTTAAATTTAAATCTAGGTATAACAGGAGGCCAAAAGAGTCAAAGTCAAAAGCCAAAGTTTATTTGTCAAGATATTTTGCAAATGCTGTGTACACAAATTTATAGATACATTTATCAGCCTGTGTTTGTTTATAAGTGTCATATTTTGTGTTAAATTAATGTATTGTATGTGTTCCTAATAAATAAAAATAAAAATAATAATAAGAAAGGCTGTGAGACTTGATTTTATATTTTACTCAATCCATACTTTCATACTAATTATACAAATTCATAAGTGTGTCTGTCTGTCTATCTGCTACCTTTTCGCAGCTTTTTATAATATTTAGAGAAGATACTATCTATAGTACGCGACAGATCGAGATGGCAATCGGGGTGGGGACGCCCCGCACACCTGCACAGTCCCCGCGCTAACCCAAAGCAAAAAAGCGACGTGCGGGGCTTTCCCCCGCATCATACCCCGATTGCCATCTCAACCTGTCGCGTACAGGGTACTACAATACAGTCGCGGTTGATAACAGCAGTATAACCAGGCTACTTTAGTGCCTAATCAAATCTCTGTAATAGATAATTAAGAAGAAGAAGAAGAAGTAGATAATATGCAACTTTGTAAGCACTTCATAAACTAAATTATGTGTTCAATCTTTCAATAAATTGATGGATTTACTTAAAAAAATAGAAAACAACGTGTACCTCTCTAAAGTTCGCGGGAATGTCGTTACATTTTGGCCCAGAGCCAAAGTTTAGAGGAAAATTGAATAAGGCAACGGGTCGCTCGAGCGTATATGCAACTGTCCAAATTTTTGTTCATGACGTTCTGTCAGACTTGTGGATTTGTGGTGTATACCAAATACAGCGCTACATTGGGAGCAATGACTGAATTTATTCTAAAACCTGAGAATATATTTGTTAAAAATTCAAAAATTTGCCAGGGGTAATGGCCTAGGTCGCACTGGAAGGCGCAGTTTTGGAAGACTCCCCACTAGATAGACGGACGACAATGAGACTAGTTGCAGGGAACCGATGGATTCAGGCGGCGCAAGACCGTGGCGTGTGGAAGTCCCTACAAGAGATCTATGTCCAGCAGTGGACGTCTATCGGTTGATAATGATGATGACGGATACATATTGATATTGATTTGCGTTGTTCAAACATAGTCCATCTCACTCTTAAGTATGTCCCACCGGTAGGTGTTAAGTGGAACAACATGCTCTCACGCTCTACTTGGATTTACCGCGGAGAGCACTCTTGAATATTCAAAAGAAGTGATCGATGAAACCCAAGAGAAATCATAGTTGTTATAAAATCATACAGGATTCATAAACACTAAGCGGCTGAAGATCAAAAATTCTCATCAAACCTTTTATCCACATAATGGATGATCTCTCAAAGTCAATGGATAGCTGATCGTATATGCCTATTACCACAGTCTATAGACTTCATAGAGTCGGTCGAAGAATTTGTCTACACAGATCTTCGTGCGGGATGCCAGGAGCGAAACGGGAAAGTCATTATACCGAGCGGCAGAAAACAGTAGAACAAACTTTAATGATTTTACTTAAAATAAGTCTTATGTAAGAGTGAATTTGACACTTTGGCAGGTTTTCAATACAAAGACTGCCATAA
This sequence comes from Maniola hyperantus, assembly GCF_902806685.2. Lineage (NCBI taxonomy): Eukaryota > Metazoa > Arthropoda > Insecta > Lepidoptera > Nymphalidae > Maniola > Maniola hyperantus. The sequence goes on from NC_048549.1 coordinate 11,154,718, forward strand.
CGTCCAATTTATTCCTCGGTTAAACGTCACTCGACGTTGGTGAAATCGGCACCAAGTAGTGTAACAATCGTCCGGCGGGGTAATTACGTATCTCGCGACAGGCTTGCGACAGGCGTAAATCTATGCTAATCGGCGTAATCATTGCTGTCAAACGTCACACGTAACAGTGGCTAGAGAGAGACAGCAATAGCCAGCCACAAAGCAAAATAAGAAGAAGAAGAGAGACGACAGCAAATGAACTGTCGCATTGCTACTGCTATCGCGTTGCTGTCGCTACTGCAACGTTTTACGTCATCACCCCGCGGGTGTGTAGGTGTTACATCCGAGAAGCCGACGCGCGGCACGGCGCGGCGGGGTGATTGGTGATTATTGCTGTCTCTCTCTAGCCGGACGTTTGACAGCAATGATCGCGAGATTTACGCCAGTTGCAAGCCTGTAGGTACGGACAGACGTGCTCATTACTAGCACGAAAGCATGCTTTTATTGAGCAAGTGCTCATTAGTAGCACGTGTGTCATGTAATGAGCATGCTTATTTATAGCATGCTCATAAATCAACCGACGTTTGATTTTCGAGCATGCTACCTGAGGCGCGGGTAGAAGGGGGCGTGCTCCGAGCGCGTCTGAACATGGTTTGCTTATTAGCATGTACTCAGTACAACATACAACATAACTCTACAGTTTATTTAAGCATGCTTATTGCTGGCAAATGTGAACAGTTGCATGAGCATGCTAACATTAAGCTAGCATAAAAGCACGCTTTTTTTGAGCACGTCTGTCCGTACCTTGTCGCGAGATACGTAATCACCCTGCCGTTCTTCCTTAAACATCAAGGGCCGTCATCTAACTTAACTGTATGTACTTGCACTGTGGTATTCCTATATCTACTGTACTGGTATGTGTATAATGTTTCAAAGTACTAAGTGCGTAATGGATTTTGTGGGGAGTCACAATCCCTAGAGTGTATCCATCTCTTTTTTCCTGTTGATTAAGTGGTAACCGGACTCCATGGGGTGTTGCTATGATATGTGGTTTTTGATTTATTGGCTTTATAGGTTTTACTCAGAATAACTTTGTTGGCGCAAGTTACTTTCATACTTGGAGCTAACTTTTACAACCCGTTGCATGTCCTAAAGAGGTTGTTTTGAGTAATCGAATAATGGGTGTTTAAGTTTTACTATCTCAGCTAAATGCTGATTTTAAGCATATCTAATAGAACCTACGTAGGTACAATAGAAGTATAAATTTTGTTGGAAGATATATTCAGTATAATTTTCGTTTTTTAAACTTAGTATAAGTATAAGGCTTTATTGCAGCCAAGCCTAGGTTGCAACCTGATGATAAGGGTTGATGAAGACTACAGTGAAGCACATCTGCTTAAAAGAAGAACCTAGCCTATTCTTCTTTTAATGGTTTGGTAAGTATATTTATATTATGGGTGGTAGAGAAATCAAAAGCCGGAAGGTAATTTTATATCTTGTGATGCATATGCAAGTTCTTGAAAGGCAAATGCAAATGTTCATGGGCGGCGGTAATCACTTAACATCAGGTGACCTGCCTGCTCGTTTGCTCGCTATCTTTATTTAAAAAATATTAAAACGAGAAAGTGCTTGGAATGTCAACTAAGTAAGGATGAAGTCGTTTACGATTAATAGCGGATCGATGGTAAAAGTGATTTCCTTCCAGAAACTGATCATTGAAAAAAGGGTCTACAAGCAAAACACACCACTAGAATTGAATTATTTATGAAACTGAATATTGAATGCCTTCGCGATGCCAACGTGTGATTTAAGGTCGCCATTTTTTAAGCCGACCATTGTGGATGGCGCGACGATTTCTCTCAATAATGGTATTAGCGGAGAAAGGGATCGCCGGCCATTTTTATTGGATTTTATGTATCGCTAGTTGTTTTAGCAGTTTGTTACAATAAAGGCTTTTGTATTTTTCAAAACGTCAGAAAAACTGCTATTAGTTTGAAAGATTTTAAAATCATTGCATTTCTATAAATAAAGAGAGTGGTACCTACTGACTAACTACTGTCTATAACTCTCTTTGTCCTTATAACTAATAAATTTACATTAAAAAAATTGTACCTAAAGATTTGGAAATGTAGTGACATAGATAAAGGAAGACGGAGGAATAAAATATGTTTTTTCTTGACTTAAGTATAAGCCTATGTACTTCCCCGGATTGCAAGCTACCTCTATACCAGAGCCGTGAAAAGCTAGCAGACAGACAGATAGACAGACACACTTTCGCATTTATAATATTAAGTATGGATAGCACGGCTCGATGAGCACGGCTATGGATTCTGTGACTACACTCTTGAAGAAACAAAATGAAATTAGTGTTTGATTAAGATAAAGTTAGACATTATGATTAAAAGCAAGCAAGTAATAGATAAGCTTTTATACATTTCTGATGAAGCTTTCCATTAAGCCGGGGAATATTCTTTAGCTTCTATAACAAAGAGATTTTTACAATCTGAAGTCCATAAGGCCAATATCTCACTAGAACACCATGGCAGCGCCACCGGTCGCGCCACTGGGGTGTCTTGACTCTTGAGCTACCAAACGAGAAACACAAGAGTCTATCACCTGAATCGTCATTTCAAAATGGGCATTAAAAAGTAAAATTTTCTTTTGCTATACTTTACGACGTACAGTGTCTCTGGTAGTGCAATCGGTGGTCGCTTGAGTGAGACGCTGAATAGCTCTATACAAATTAGTGGTTGCGCCACCAGCAGGCAATCCTTGCTATGACCGCCAAATTGGTTATGCAACGAAGCGGGCACTAGGTAGGGCCTTCATCTGCTGTGTCATTTTGTTGATAGCGCGACTGGTTGCGCTGCAACTGGTGTCTTAGTGAGATAGTGCCCTAAGACTTGCGGATATTACTCAACGGTTTACTTTAATTAAAATGTTTTAAAGCAGCTATTAACGTTTTTATTTTGCAGATGATGAATACGGGAGGCTATCGCGGGTATGAAAAATAATTAATTAAGTGTGAGGAAAATATTAAATGTTTCCAATTTTAGATACAAAAATAAACTCGTGAAAATTAAAATTACGTTGGAACTTTATATTACAATATTAAATTGAGGAGATCCGTAGGAGAACTAGAGTACCCGACATATATCAACGGGTTGCGAAGCTGAAGACGTGACAATGGGGAGGGCACACAGTTCGAAAAACCAATAGACGTTCCGATCCCAAGATGCTGGAATGGAGTCCTCGCACCGGTAGGCGCAGCGTGAGAAGAGATCCCACTAGGTGGACGGACGACATCAGACGAGTCGCAGGGAGCGGCTGGATTCAGGCGACGCATGACCGTGGCGTGTGGAAGTAGGAAGGAAGCTACAAGAGATGTCCCGTTGACCTAGAATCATGAAATTTGGTAGATAGGTAGGTCTTTTAGCACAAGTAAAGGAATAATTCCGAAGACCGTAAATTTGTGGTTAGATACTCCACAAAAAAAGTGTGTACATGCACAATTTTTTTTTTTGTCAAAGTAAGATAACTAAGTATACCAAGTGGGGTAATTTGAAAGTGCTTTACATGTATATTCTAAAACAGATTTTTATTTATTTTTATGCTAAATGGTTTTTGATTTATCGTACAAAATGCCGAAAAAATACGTCTGTATTACGAGGGAACCCTCGGTGCGCGAGTCTGACTTGCACTTGGTCGGTTTTTTTGAAATACATTTAGATCACGTACAATCCGCCGTCTCTATTATAAATATTTCAACTGGCTTCCACGTAGAACTGTCTATCCCTCTTCGGGAAACGAAAAAGGCGGAACGATTAGGTCCATCGAAAGTCCGTAAGGCAACTTCGACCGCCCATTTCTGTGGCCATTCCATTTATGGGCTCTCGTAACGGCCGCAATGAGGAGAAAAAAGAACGTTTCCGAAGCGAAATGAATCGTAATGGTAAACCGTATTGTTTCATTAAAAGGGGGCTATTTAATACTAATTCGGCAAAAGTAAAGCAGAAACTATAAGATACAACAATACAAAATATGTAATATATTATTTAAGTCACTTCTTTATTAGTGACTCCAACACTAGAAGATTCCCGTGACTTCACATGGATTCATATTTTTATTAAATCGTGTATTTGTATTTCCGGGGTAAAAAACTGCTTATATCCGTCTCAGCGATGCGAGGCCTACGACATCATCCACGTGAATTTCGTCTTAAAAAAATCCATAGGAGCTTTTTGATTGTTCAGGAATAAAAAGTCTTTGTCCGTCTACGCATGTAGGCTATCTAATATATATCTAATCTATGTATGACAGACTGACAGATAGACATAGTCGTGTATATTTATAATATTAGCAGATTTCTAGACAATTCCAAAATCCCGGGAGTCTGAAAATATTTATATTAAGTAGGGATATATCATATTTTAAAGAGACTAACGCGGCAGAAAATAATGTACATCGGCCTTTAGAATGACATGTTTTGTCGGTCGTAACGACAGAGACGATGCTCTACAAATCCGCTATCTCCTTTGATGTACATTATTTTTTGCCGCGTACTGTACCTAAATCTAAAATTGTTCTACTTATTCTGATATTGGCCCCGATTCTCTAGTCTCTCTCTAAACTAAATTTAGAGTATCTGCATCCTTTTCTTTTTACTAATGCTAAAAAAGGAACGGAACATGACTTTCACATTTAAAGACTCTAAATTTTAGTGCACAATACAAATTTAAACAGTAGGTTCGCGACTGCGTGCTAAAATCACGGGTTTTACCATCTAAAAATTAAATTTAGAAATGTCAAACTGCTTCTGTCCTTTTCATATTATAATAGTAAGAAGAGGGTGCGAATACTCTAAAATTAGGTTGTGCTTAGAATCGGTGCCATTATAAGTCTAATTTTCAAAAAGTATAATATCACACTATTCGACTATTGCGTTTTGCTGAAAAAATAAAGTTGACTTTAAACAGAGCTTAAACGTTAAACATATTTCTACAAAACAATAATACCATTTGCCTTCATAGCCAAGCAGATAACGAAGCGAGCGATACCCTGTAACAAAACTACGGCAGTTTGTAGATAACAATTGGTACACAAAAAGTCGAATCTGGACAACACTAGCAATTTCCCGACGAGAACTAGGAACAAGTCGCGGGTATAGCTAGTTAGAGTATGAGAGATGGTGGTAGATACCTACTACGTATTTTCCAAAGATAAATTTTTTGCGACTACAATTTTGCTTATTTGATGTCCAGTGAATTTCGACATCTTCACGGAACACTTTGAACTATCGCTTCTATATGTACTATTTTTTTTATTTTTTTTATTTATTCAGATACAAGTTAGCCCTTGACTGCAATCTCACCTGGTGGTAAGTGATGATGCAGTCTAAGATGATAGCGGGCTAACCTGGAAGGGGTATGGCAGTTTTTTATTAAACCCATACCCCTTTGGTTTCTACACGGCATCGTACCGGAACGCTAAATCGCTTGGCGGGTAACGGTAAACGGTGGGTAAAACACTACAAAAATTATAAAAATATACTGATTTAATTGCCTGCGGCTAAAAAAGCCGAAAGGTGACGTTGGACACCCAATAGACGCAAGGCTGTACCATGTCTCGCTCACTCATGTGTATAAAATGTGTTCTGTTGAACCAATGAATAGCCGCGTTCGTTCGCCGAACTTCATTTGAAAAATCAATGATATTTTACTGCAAACTACTTAAAATGACAAAAATAAACCGGAAAATCTCCTTCAATTATGTAATTGACGAAAGGCGTCTAATTAATGAAATCGAAGTGAGAGAAAGAGAAAAAAATGACAATGGGCAAATTATGTCTATCGCCTAGGAGGATAGCCTCTGGGGTAGACATTTTCTGAAGCAGAAGCCGTGCACCTCGAAATGTCTATAGAGTCTAGATGGTAGCACGCTTTTGAAGGCGTTCACTGTATTTTAAGTTACCCCTCGAATATTTCCCACCACTTCTCTAACTATATTAGTATAGGTCGTTCTCTTTTATGGGCGACAGTAAAGGGAGGAGCGATTCGCGAAAAAATCTACTTGAAACGCTGAACCAGTGCCGGATATGTTAATTTAATTATCCGTTGGGATTTCAAAAACAGCAGTTTCTGCTTCACCAATATTAGCTCTAAATACAGCGAATTACAACGGATTTTAGTTAATTTATTATTATTTATAGCTCTCATCCTTCAAACACCTCAAGGATAAGTGAGAGACTTTATTAAAAAAAATTAGAAAGGTCAAATTACAGATATTAATTTAGTGATTTACTCACGAAAATCCGCCCTTTTCTAGGTACGCCTAGTAAATTAAAGACAGATTTTTAAAATTTTGAAGTTTAATAACAAAAGTTCAAGTAGGTGAATAGTAGATACCTATTGAACAAAATCTCGTTAATCAATCTAAAGTTTGACCTTAGACCTCTTGCTAGACCTGAGAATTATCTAATAAAACCTAGATAAGCGGTGAACCATCGAGCAATGACTAAAACATGAAACACTATTAAGTCAGGTTGGACAAGACCGTGGCGTGTGGAGTGCGTCCCTACAAGAGACCTATGTTTAGCAGTGGATGTCTATGGGTTGATAACAACGGCGTAGCGTCAAAGTATTCAGCCTTTGGCTTCTGTTGTAATAAATAACAAAAGGTCCAAAGCAATATCAGCATATCAATGGATTAAAACAAAAAAACAAACGCATATAAAATCAATCTGAAAAACGTATTGCCATTAATAAAACGTTATCGTTAGGTCAGCGATCGTGCGAAATAAAATTACATAAATTGCTTATAAAACAGCCAACTGAATGACCGTACATCCATTACAGTTTATTGTGCCTTCAATGATCGTACCTACTACTGCGTGCGAAATTCTGTATTTTTTTTTTTGTAAAAAGATTCAGTTCAAAAAATGTGAAATCAATACTTATAATAATTTTAAATAAAACTAGCGGATTCCCGGCGTGCGCTAAAAAGTAAAAAAAATCATCGCATTATTGCCTTTCTAATGAAACCGGACCGGACGGGGTCATTCAAGGGGCGGATCAACAAATTCCTGAAAAGCCGGCAACGCATTGGCGGTTCCTCTTATGCAAAAAACTTTTACAATCCATAATTTAAGCATTTTCTATCTTTATGACTAAAGATGAAGATTCAAAATTAATTTTATTTTTACTTAGACAAAAATGCCGACGTGCGCAAACAAATAATTTTTGAAAATTCAACCCCTAAGGGCGGTTACGCACTCATCCGATCCGTGTCCGTGAAAATACGTTCCGAAGTAGTCATAGAACTATTTGCATGATAGCTTATGACATATAACGTAGATATTTTTTATATCAGTATTTTCACTGATTCGGATCGGATGGATCCGTGATTGCTTTAAGGAAGTAAAATAGGAATCTAAAATTTGTGTAATAAAGGTTTTTAATAAAGATAAATCATCTACTTACCGGGATTGTACTGTTAATTTTCACAAAACGCTTTTCTATGTCCATGCTTTTGCATATCTCACAACCGGCTCTACTCACGTGTTTAGTCGACGTTGGCCCGACTCAACACGTGTTAGCAGTCTCAACCGCGACGCGTGCGTGAACTGACTCCCTTTGAAAAAGGACCCCGGATGGGTTCGAAACTAGTCGGGCTAACGTCGACTAAACACGTGAGTAAAGCCGGGTGTGAGATATGTATAATGGAAATCACTCACGATAACGCTAAAATCTATGCTAATGCTTTTTCTCTTATGAAATGCTTATTGCTAATCGATATCCAACTATGTATTATGAAAACGTATAATATAATCAACCCAAAATGTTCATCGAAGCGTACTGGACGTAGACAAAAGCAGAACAAGCGATAAAAGATAACATAAGGGTCTATTTATACAAACTGTAACTATAAAGCTGATACTGATCGCGAAACAGCACATAAAAATATACAGCCCCATTCAATTGGAACGATAGCGGTGAAATTATGCTCAACGATATTCAAACACAATCATCAAACAATATTAGCTTTGAATCTAATCGCACGGATGAATGGTTACTATTTATTTAAAACTAGCTTATGCTCGCAACTTCGTTCGAGTGGACTACACAAATTTCAAACCCCTACTTCACCGAGGGGTTGAATTTTCAAAATTTCTTTCTTAGCGTATGCCTACGTCATAATATCTGCATGCCAAATTTCAGCCCGATCCGTCCAGTAGTTTGAGCTGTGCGTTGATAGATCAGTCAGTCACCTTTTCTTTTTATAATAGTTAGAAGAAGATTTGTACCAAAAACATTTACAATAAAGAGAAAAAGAGAGTAAAAATGGACAGGGAAGCACTTATCTCTATGAGAGATCTCTACTTGTGACCCTCGGCAATGCGAGAGGTTGTAAGGTAAATAAATAAATAAATAAATTATCTATTGATCAAAAACATAGGTACAAGTAAGTAGAGAGAGGGTTGTAATTACTAATTTATTAAATAATATTATGTAAATTTAAAAGGAGGGAACTAGCATTCAATAGTGTACGATACAATTATATGCGATTTTACTCACGAAAGAGTGTAAAATAAGGGTGCATTTGACAGTAAACTTCGAGGAAAGTTAAAATTATTTACATACATTTGTGCAAATGTATTTTTTTCTGTCGACCGGAAAGCAAAAATGTTAATGTTATTTCGGAGAAAATTGTGTTCATTTCTCATGCAATGCTTTTTCTGACTTAAAAAGGAAAACGTAATACAGTTTCGAAAATACATGAACCGAAACTTGTGCAGTGACTTGAATAATTAAAAAAATATTACTTTCCTCTCTTCACTAACAAAAGTTGAAAAGTTTGTTTATTTATGCGTAAATCATACGAAACGTCGGAAACCAAACTTTCACAGTTCAAAAACATTTTTATTTCATTCATATTAATGTTATTTTGAAAATGTACATATCTACATATCTATCTGTCTGTCTGTCTGTCTGTAAGCTTTTCACGGTCCATCCGTTCAACCGATTTTGATGAAATTTTCTTTTTATCCCAATTAGAAGTTAGAAATAAGAAAATAAAAGAGTTCCCGCGAAATTTTTAAAAACCTAAATCCATGCGGGCATCAGCCGGTCAACATGTACTTACCTAAATAATTAATTCACAGACAAAAAACAACATGACAAAAATCGATCCGCAATCTAAAATTGGATATGGAAAGCTGAGAATGATACCATTAATATGCAATCAAAGTATAAGAAAATTTATAAGCTTGAATGAGAAAATAGCTGCCTATTAAATACGTCCATTGGACAGGCAATGAATAGGTGATCAGGATTAAAGGGAAGGAAGTTAAGGGCCACTAATCATTACCCTATTCTCGTATCATGCTAACCGTTGAATTGCCTATTCGATCGCTGATAAGTGCCTCTAGAGCTCCTTAAAGAGGGCCAATTTACTCCACATTCGTACGCTGACTGCAAAGCCGAACCTAACCTTGATAATGTTATTACGATTCTGCAAACGGACTGATTTTACTTTTCCATAGAAGCGCAATTTATTTCCATTGACTCTTATACGACAAAATAAATGTGTTACACTGATAAATGAAATTAAGGATTTAGAGTACAACAAATACTGTCGGTTGTATTGTAGGTATCTCAAAAGAGTAGAAAAATGAAGATACCTCCGAAAATATTAATAAAGTAAAGTAAGTAGGTATATAAAACTGGTCTAAAAAGCGCGTGTAAGAACACGCAGCCAGGATTCCATAGCCATACTAGTTGATAAAAACTTTGGAAAGGCAATGAATAGGTGATCAGGATTAAAGGGAAGGAAGTTAAGGGCCACTAATCATTACCCTATTCTCGTATCATGCTAACCGTTGAATTGCCTATTCGATCGCTGGTTCGTCCCTCTAGAGCGCCTTAAAGAGGGCCAATTTACCCCACATTCGTACGCTGACTGCAAAGCCGAACCTAACCTTGATAATGTTATTACGATTCTGCAAACGGACTGATTTTACTTTTCCATAGAAGCGCAATTTATTTCCATTTTTCTTTTTACTTCCGGGATGTATACTTTTATATGAGAAACGTGTTACACTTATAAATTAAATTAAGAATTTAGATGACAACAAATTAAATACTAATCTACTGTACATTTGTAAACAAAGTTCATGGATTAAGAGCCAGCGCTTGCCAGACCTTTACTTTATAATAAATGAAAGTTTCTCTCTGCATATTGTCCCCAACACAGGGAGGAACAATCAGCGACTATGAATCATATTATCATGGTTTCAAAAAAATTAAAATGTGTTCATAAACAACTAATAAGTACTAGCTGATGCCCGCGACTTCGTACGCGTGGATTTAGGTTTTTAAAAATCCCGTGGGAACTCATCAATTTTTCGGAATGAAAAGTATGCCTATATCCTTCCCCGGGATATAAGCTAACTCTGTACCAAATTTCATCAAAATCGGTTGAACAGTTAGGCCGTGAAAAGCTGGCAAACTGACAGATGTCTGTCTGTCAACAGACACACTTTCGCATTTATAATATTAGTACGGATTTTCAATTTTCGAAGTAAGATAACTATACCACCAACTACCTACTATAAGTGGGGTATCATATTATGAAAGGGCTTTATCTGTAAGTACATTTTTTTAACTCAATCTTAAGTTTAAGCAAAGTCAAAGTGATATCTATAGATCTCAGCCTAAGACTGAACTGTGAAACTTGAGCATTGATTAAAGGTATAATTCAAAAACCTAGTTGATTTTGTAGTAGCATCTTTAATATAAAAATGAATCACTAAATGTGTTGGTAATCGCAAATCTCGAGAACAGCTGAACCGATTTCGCTAATTCTTTTTTTATAATATTCCTTGAAGTACGTGGATGGTTCTTACGGAGAGAAAAATTAAAAAAAAATTAATCGACTGTTAGGCGGAACGAAGTTCGCCAGGGTAGCTAGTTAGAAATAAGTATATGCAAAGATTCTGTTAAAACTTAAGAAACAAACTTAGGAAACAAAAGAATAATATACATAATATAAAATGTAAAACACGCAGAAATGTTTTGGAGAGCCTGAAAGCATTTATATTCCGAATTTGAATAATTCCCGACCGTTTCCAATTTATAATATCACATAATACATATGCTGAATTGCTGTTGCTTATTTCCATATTTTAATAGCTGTTACGCTAGAGCCAAGAAACGTTACTTTCGATGTATTGTCTATTGTAAAATTTAATCAATTTCCATTTAACTTCAATGTAGAGAATATGATGATTGAATAGAAATCCAAATAGGTACGTACAAAATATATATTTTTTGACGAATTTTCAATACGAGGTGAAGAAATAAAAAATAATTAATAAAAAACCGGTCAAGTGCGAGCCGGATTCGCACTGGAAATGTTCCGTACCATCGTACAAGAAATAACACTTTAATTTTTTTGTGATATAACAACAAATTCACGGTTTTTGGATTTACCCTTTACCTACTTGTACTATAAGACATTGCTACCTGTAAAATTTTATGATTCGAGGTCAACGGGAAGTACCCTACAGATTTTGATTCCTTACAGACACAGACATACAGACAGACAACAAAGTGATCTTATAAGGGTTCCTTTTTGCACGATATACGGACCCTAAAAAAAGAATCAAGAATGATAATAGGCTAAGGTCAAAATCCACACTATTTCACTCCAGTAGATTTATAGATATATAGATAGTTAGCAGTAGACAGTTTTAAATTTAATTTTTAGATGGTAAAACCCGTGATTTTAGTGCACAGTCACGAGCCTACTGTTAAAATTTGTAGCGTGCACTAAAATTTAGTCTTTAAATGTAAAGTTCATGTTCTGTCCTTTTTTAGCATTGTTAAAAAGAAAAGGATGCAGATACTCTAAATTTAGTTTAGAAAAAGACAACGGAATCGGTGCCATTCTATATAATCTAATTCCACAAAATTGCAATACTATTTTTGTTGTGAAATATTTTACTTTTGTGTTTCTGTTTATGATGGTTAACAATAAAGCATGTTTCACTTTCAAGAAAGTAAAGTACCCGGGAAACTTTAAAACAAGATTGGTACAAAACAAATCTACCTAGACGGTAAACGCATCCCATCTTAGGCCACATTCTTTCCATCAGGTGTGACTGTGGTCAAGCGTATACCTATAATGCATTTAAAAAAAAGTTACCAATAAATAAAGGTGTTGTTACAAGAAATGCGCGAAAAGCGATAGAATCTATAGCACATGGAGCCTTTAGAAAATCTCATCGTAGTAAATGGAATACACTACACACGAGAATAAATGTACAAATAATACATGAAGCGTAAATAAAAATGAACGCAGCACTTAACTATATTCAAAGCTCTTCTGATATTAGAAACAAAATCAGGAAGGACGCGACTAAAATGTGTAATCGAATGCCTCTTTCTAATAACGATATCTCCAGTTTTGAGGGTTCCTTATTCCTCAGTGTTTAGGGGTAGGTCTTATAGCACAAGTAAAGAAAAAATCCGAAAACCGTGAATTTGTGGTTACAACACAAAAAAATAATGTGTTTCAATTTTCAAAATAAGATAACTATACCAAGTGGGCTATCATATGAAAGGGCTTTATCTGTACATTCTAAAACAGATGTTTATTTATGTATATGCATAACAGTTTTTGATTTATCGTGCAAAATGTCGAAAAACCCCGAGTACGGAACCCTGAGTGCAAGATTCTGACTCGCACTTGGCCGGTTTTCATTTTAAGAAATCAAAAAGTTGCCACGCGATTTTAAAAACCTAAATCTATTCGGGTAAAGTCTCGAGCATCATCTTTTGGCCAGAAACCAGAAAAAAAGAAGAAAACAAATGTAACCATCAGATAACATCCCCTATTGCTGAAGAAAACAATGATCATTTCAATTATGTAGCCAGTATAAACAGACGGATCTCTGCCGGGGAACGGAAGAGCGTTCCGTATTCAGAATTAATCAAGAAAACAATTATCTTCCTTGTTTCCTGCCACTGTTTTGGAATTACCATCTTTCTTTTCAACTTTTTTGCTTCTACATTTTAAAAGAATCACAGTTTTTTTCCTTTTAACACTCAGTTTTATCTAAATATTTTTGTCATCTTCAAAATGAGTAGCTAGTAACTTACTAAGTACTAATAACTAATATGTATTTGTATTGGCACATTTCCAGTACAATATGATATTATAATTGATTATATTTTTATTCAAGTAAAATTTTACAACTGCTTAGCAAGAATACGCTATGAGTACGCTTATTATTTTACAAGTAACTAACTAAGCAACACACTTTTAGTTTTAAACTTAAACTATCTATGTCTCTGTCACTCATACCTATATGACGTTTTGTCAGTCTCAACGACAGGAACAGCGCTCTACAAATCTGCTATCTCCTTCTAAAGTTCTATGTACATTACTTTCGACCGCGTATTGTACCTACAGTGCTATCGATTCTGAATAAAAGACTTTGACGTTTAATTTTAACAATTCTCAGGCTACAAAATTTAAGTAAAATAGTAGTAAGATAATCATCGCTTGACTAATTTTGAGTTCTTCACGCAATTAATTTACTATAAAGCACAATTAAAAATGAAAAGTTACTCAATCGCATGTAGTTCCGCCTGCTTACCGTAACTACATTATAATTTGAATTTTAAAACAAAATAACGTCTCTGCGTGACTTCCTTTTAATCAGAACTACACCATTCTAAACACGTTTTCTCCTATACATTCGCATATCTAGTGAACTGTTACAAACAAGTGGTTTCTCATTGTACCTTCATAAGTTGAACCTATTTGCAATAAAAAGGAGATTTCAGAGATTTCATATTATAAATGCGAAAGTGTGTGTCTGTTGGCTTGGAGCACTAGATGTTGATTTATGGACGAGCTTGTGCTTAACCGATAAAATCGGATACAAACTGACTGCACAATAAGAGAGAGTTCTTCCAAACAATCTGTTTAACAAAGTACATACCTACGTTTTGACACGGATTCGTAACAATTTTTCTCGCAAGAACAAAATATTTTATTCAATATCAGTGAACGTACAGAGCCGAAGCATAAGATGCGATTGAATTACAAAGGCAAAGGAAAAATGTAGGCAAATTTTCTGCAAAAATCCGACCGAGTAACCGGCCTATCTGCGGGATAGGATTAAATTCCACTAAACGTGGTTGACGGGCAACGGAGAAAATTGCTACATTCCAGGACGGTTGCCCGATTAAAGCCTAAAGAAGCGAAAAATTTTCAGGCTAGCTGAACGCTAGTAGTTTATTGGGAATCATTATTTGAAAAAGCTGTGATAGACTAGTGGCTAAGACGTCGACCTCCTGATCGGGAGTTGGAGGTTCGATACTCCAACTTTTCGGAGTTATATGCATTTAAGCAATAAATATCATTTGCTTTAACGGCGATGGAAAACATCGTGAGGAAACCTGCATGCCAGAGAATTCTCCAAAATGTTCTCAATGTGTCTGTCAATCCGCACTTGGCCAGCGCGGTGGACTATGGCCAAACCGTTCTCATTCTGGAAAGAGACTCCTGCTCAATAATAAACCGGCGATGGGTTGATGATGATGATGTAGTACCAGGAGCTCGCTTGGTCACATCACCCGAAAAAATATACTTAGTCGGCGCACCCCTTCGATGGTTCTCGTGTAACTTTATCTCTTATAAATGAGAAAGATAAGAGATAAGAGTTTACACGATAGAAAGAGAGACGCCTATTAAATTTTAAACCACAGTGCTCTGCGAGCTGAATTGCACTTTGTTGCATTGTAACAAAGTTGACTCTTTCAACTCAGAGGCCTTAGTATAAGTTTTTAAGTTATCGTAAGTGTGCCAGTCTTTCGTTTAAAGTGGACGGAAAAAGGACAGAAAACTTTTGCACCCATACTAAATCACTTTATTTCTCTTTTCTCTTCATTGTTACAACTTTGTGGTACAATTAAAAATAAATAAATTTATTTTATTTTTGTTTTATTGTCACAGAATTACACACTTAACTTACATGTTTCTGAGTTATATAGATAAATAAACCCACAGATAAAGGATTGTACGTGGTATCCACATACTATCCTTATTCAGTGGATTTTGTTCAAGTTAAAGCAAACTGTACGTTTTTCGCACAGTTTACTTACACTAAGGCCCCGATAACGAGTTCTCACAACAACTATTTGCTAGTGTTGCAAGCAGATCACACTTAGTTCTTCTAACACACAGGTAACTTATCAGTAAATATCCAATCGATAACCAATCTGAACCCTTACAAAATAGAGTCCAATATTGTTAATCAACAATTTGCTGAAGTAGTTTCTTCTAAGCTCTCTGAGGATGCGCAAACGATTCAATTAATACTTTGCCGGATAAAATGAGAATCGACTGACGCCTAATTGGAAGGCTGGAAGTTTGTTTAACCCTCAAGAGCAGGCGTTTCTAAGGAGTGTATGAAAGTATTTGCAGAGCTGATTGCAGGGACACTTAACTGGGAAAAATATGATTAACACAGAAGTTGAGAGATGCTTGTGTGGATGTGTCAATAGATTGGTGGAGACAGGTAAATTCGTTTGTTAGAGTATCAGAGTATCATTCCACTGTGTATCGCGTGTGAACTGGATATTTACAAATTATTTATTCTAGAATATACTAATCCTGAAAATTTCAGCTTTCTAGCGTCATCCAGACCGAAGCTATGACTGCTCGAAAATACGACGAACCGCTTCGAGAAAAGGTACATAGTGCCCCGTCCTTTAGTTTGGCTCGTGTTGGCGGGGCACTGCAGCGCCCCCTGATTATAATTGCCACTGCTTAGTGAATCTTTTCTTATTCTATTACTTTATCTTTTTCTGGTAGGTAGGGATCGTCATTGCTTGTAAAAAAACACAATTTTTTCTAATTAAACCATTTGAAGAACTTTTGAAAAAAAAATAATCTAACAGCAACTATTATTTAAAAGTTCTACCTTTAGTGGTAAATTGTTTTGATGATTCAAAAGCACTTGTATTTTTTTTTGAATAAAAATATATTCCATTTTAAATCTGCCAATCCGCATGGGCCACCGTGGCAGACTACAATATGACCTGCCATTCAAAACCATACAATACGAGAGGAGACCCGTGCTCAATAGTGGGCCGGCGATGGCTTGATCATGATGATGTTATAATGGGTTTTCTTCAATTTGGTAAAACAAATCCAGCCGTGGTCTGCACAGATTCCGCGAAAGCAAACTCTTCTATTGATGGATACCTATATTATGTTAACAAGTTCGAAATTCAACCATCAACCAAACTTCTCTTCCGGCCAAAAGGAGTTTTAAATGCTACTAGCTTGCTCAAACTATGTGCGGCATAGGTAATAATGTTAGTGCTGTTTACGAGTTGGAAGCTTGTTGAATAACTAAGTTTATACCGCAGGCGAAAGCCGCGAAAGTGCGGAAACATAATATTTTACAGGTAACTTCGCCAATAATGCACGATCGACTTGAAATGTACGAGGAGATGTATCTAGTGCACAGAATTCGAGTTTCGGAGAACAGTTCACCCCAGCCAATTGTTCGAATGGAACTGAGTATTTGTTGCACTGTAGTTGTACTCGCAGGGCTGATAAACCGATTTTGTTTACCTATTCCGATTTAACTGTATGCTATTTTTACTTTACAACTGGTAGGTACCTACGTTTACTTGTATTTGCGGAACAATACTTTACAAGTAACTAAGTTCTTGCTGGCTTTTCTCTATAGTATTCAATCTTCAAACTATTGCCACTTCAGCTTCGCAACACATTGAGCTATGTCGGTGATTCTATCTTTTTTACGGATTTCGTCATTTTCATGATTGATTACGCAGAGAAACTCTGAAGCTCTCTCCATCGCCCGCTGAGTGTCTCTAAGCTTTGTTATAAGGTCCATAGTTACCGTCATGTTCCAAAAACTAACTGATAGGCATTGGATTCCCAAGGTATTGGAATGGCGTTCTCGCACCGGAAAGCGCAGTGTTGGCAGACTCTCTACTAGGTGGTTGGATAAGTAATGACATCAAAAGAGTCACAGGGAGCCACTGCATTCCGAAGGCGTAAGACCGGCGGCATGTGGAAGTTCTTACAAGAGACCTATAAAAAGTGATTACTGACTACTTGAGACGTTTATTCAACCTATACAGGTGGGTCTAGAAACTTGAGATTTTCTTGTAGGTTTTCTCTAGGAGCAAAGGAAGAAGTAATAGAGGAACGGGTTCAAGACGGTTCAAATGAGCTTGTGAAGGATTTCATTGTAATTACCATGATTTAGAATAAGGAATCCCATGATATTATAATTACGCCTGATCGCCAATCAGTCTGAATCGCGCTATCGGAATGCTCAGCGTTAATCTCGCTACGACTGACAGTTCATTCTTTGTCTTATAAATTGATACGTCACGGGAGGCCCGCAATCTCGCTCAGGACTACATCCATCAGCCTGGGCGAAGGGCTAATGATTGATGAGATCGAACGGTTGACCGGTTATCTCGGATTAGGTGCGCAAATTTATTTTTCTATCCATTTTTCTCGCGATCTGCTGAATATTGTATTCATTTTTCTATTCAACGCTGATCTATTGTTGGCGGGATATTAATAACACTATCTTGTGCCGACGATTTAGACTAGCTGATACATTTTATCCAGAATACCTACTAGCAGACTCGATTTGCTTAGGTACAATTTCTGAAATCCTTTTTTAGTGTGATCTACGTTACATAGTTTTCAAGTTTAAGACTAGATTTTAGCCGTCAAAAGTAAGCCGGTCAGTTACTCATATCTTACGATTCATACTAATATTATAAATGCGAAAGTGTGTCTGTCTGTCTGTCCGTCTGTCTGCTAGCTTTTCACGGCCCAACCGTTCCAACGATTTTGATGAAATTTGGTACAGAGATAGCTTATATCCCGGGAAAGGACATAGGCTACTTTTCATCCCGGAAAATTGATGAGTTTCCAAGGGATTTTTAAAAACGCACAGCGCTTACCACTGCGCCAGGGAGGTCATCAACACTGCTTTCTTGTGGCTTTTTCATCGACAAAGCGTTGCAAAAATTGCTAGAGACATAATATAATATGTTGCTAATCGTACTTCAGTTGCACTACCTATTACCATAGATATTAAAATCGTCCAACTACGTAGAATCCCTACAAACCACTGATATATTAATTTTGTATTCAAGATACCAACAACAAAAAATATACCCAAAAAATATAGGCACGGTATGAAAATTAATTAAAATTATAAGGCGAACGCAAACGCTGAAAATAGCTCAATAAAGGCGGAGGATAAGGGCCAAAATGCAAATTAACCAAAATTTATTATTTCCTTGCGGTCAAAAAAAAATGGCGGAGCAGGACGTGATTAATAAGAGCGGAGTAATGTTTCTTAAGGAGTGTCGAAACACTCCGAATTGTAATAACAAGGCTGGAGTACCATTGATATAGGAAACCTAGATATTATGCAGTTCCTTGAATTTGTTACATCGAAAAGTGTCCATATTTGAGAGCCTCAATAGCTCAACTGGTAAAGGAGTGGACTGAAAACCGAAAGGTCGACGGTTCAAACCCCGCCCGTTGCACTATTGTCGTACCTACTCCTAGCACAAGCTTCACGCTTAGTTAGAGAGGAAAGGGGAATATGAGTTATTTAACATGGCTAATATTCTTTAAAAAAAACATGTAAGTACAACGAAAATAGAATCATAGTTATTGTATTAAAACTTACCGATTCCGAAATAATCCTGCTAATATTATAAGTGCAAAATTGTGCTTTTTGGTTTGTCTTTCAAGCGTGCTGAAACGAGGCAACGTAATGCATTGACGTGATTTTAGCATAGATATTATAGTCAATGATCAAGAGAGTGACTTAAGCTTCTTTGTATTTCAGAAAATCGAAGGATTCCCACAAGATTTTGAAAAACCTAATTCCATTCGAATGAAAAAAGTCGAAAATTTATCGGCATCATCTATTATTACCTATGATAAATAAAGTGCGTCTGTTTGTTCATTTATTTAACAAAACCTTTATTTAAAAAAAAACAGGCAATAAGAAAATACCGATAAGCTCATGTTATAACTTTTAATTGTGACGTCCTACGTGATTTTTCAATTCGTAATTAACTATTTTTATTGCGTACGGCGAAAATGCAGTGTTCAACTCTAATTTCAGCAACAATTATATTACAAAACCTTTTTCACGCGAGATAGTCGCGATTAAAATGTTATTCTAGTTTTATATCAACGGTGTATAGCAGGGGAGGAAATAAAAATACATTTAACTTTGTTAGCAGGCTTTCTAGATAGCCAATTTGGTACACGATTTTTGTTTTGTTTTTGATGAATTTCACAAACCAGCAATAAAATTTAACAAGTACTCGTTATACAGGGTGTAACCAGAGCGCTAGCAAAAACTTAGCATTATTGTTATACTACCTAAACACAATTATAATAATTGTGTAAATTAATATTTTCTAACCCGCAATGTA
Source organism: Maniola hyperantus (assembly GCF_902806685.2). Lineage (NCBI taxonomy): Eukaryota > Metazoa > Arthropoda > Insecta > Lepidoptera > Nymphalidae > Maniola > Maniola hyperantus. The sequence continues at coordinate 11,174,229 of NC_048549.1, forward strand.
TAGCGTGTAAAACTCGGGTCAATGCCCCACCTATGACGCGGCATGACTTTGAGTGGCCTACTTACGCAACATTCGTTGACCTTAAGTGTCAGTCAGATGTTTTATTTGCAATATAAAGTTAACTTTTACAAAGTATACATGACAGCGCCCGTCGCGCCAACATATGGTCATGTTTTTTGTACATTGCTGAGTGCAGTGGTCTTTTTAAGGCTTGGATAAACAGAATGCGCGACGGCCGTTCGACTGCAGGTAGGAGCACGGCTTCTACGCGAGCTTAACTTTAAGAGAACACTTATTAATACATCCGTGTATTAAAACTTCTATAGGAGCCACGTTGGAGGTTCCGTCGCGCATTTTGTGTGTATATACCTTTATTAACGGATATCAAGAAACGGGAAAACGATTGCTATACTGTTACGTATATTTACGAGTATCACCGGAAAATTGAATTTTTGTCTTTGCGAGGGAAGACTTTTAGCCTTCATAGAAATTGGATTAGTTAAAATTGGTCCTGAACGAACCAAAATTCTTACAAATCTGAAGGAAAAGATATTTTTATATAGAGATTTTATTTAGAGATTTCATTATTTATTTTAAAGTAATATCTAACCTTCTCAGACTTGGGCGCGTTTGGAACCCTCGAAGCTTTAGTTTTAAGTTTATTATCATCACTATAATCATCTTACAAATCCAACAACTGACTATAAAAAACTGTACCTACTTTGAGTAAATGATTTGACTTTGATTTTATGGATGGGTTCTTATCTGACCCACAAGAACACAAAAATGAATTGTCATGCACAAACATGACTGAATGGGCTGATGCAGAACATATCGTCTTTTAGAAATAAACAGTAGATATAGCACGCGACAGGTCGAGGTGGCAATGGGGGCGGGGGCGCCCCTCACACCCACACAGCAACTGCGCTAATCCGGTGCAGAATAGCGCGGGTGACGTACGGGTGTGCGGGGCGCCCCCCGCCTCATACAGACAGAAATACAGAGAATGAGTAATAAAAGTCTAAATAAATGAACTAAAATCAAAAAACGAATCACTTAATTGTTTTTGTACGCCACGCTGGCTTGAGTCCAAGATTCCCGCCGTTCCAACCTCTAATATTGAATATTTGAATAACGAATAGGGAATTTCCTGAATATTCTATCCGATGTCACGGCTGAAAGAGTACAATTGAATAAGCAAAATATCTTTCGGTCCGTTCGACCGTGGAGCTATGAAAGTGTCGAGAAATAAAACAAGACCGGCCAAGTGGGAAAATGGTCACTTAGCCGTTTTAACTTTTAAATTTTCTCTTATACGTTGTCATCTTTTTGCTGAGTTTGGTATACGACAATGTAGGTAGGTATATTGTTGTATATGTCACAATGTATAGATACACTGTTTTTCTATCCGATGTCACGACTGAAAGAGTACAATTGAATAAGCAAAATATCATTCACTCCGTTCGACCATGGACCTGTGGAACGGCCAAGTAGGCAAATGGTCACTTAACCGTTTTTACTTCTAAGTTTTTTCTTATATGTTTTGATATTTCTGCCGAGTTTGGTAATGACAATGTACCTATGTTGTTATAAGTGTCACAATGTATAGATACATTGTTTTTCTATCCGATGTCACGGCTGAAAGAGTACAATTGATTAAGCAAAATATCATTCGGTCCGGTCGACCGTGGTAGGTCCACGGTAGAAGTAGAAGTAGAGCAAAAAAAAATTAAAAAAAAACAGCTGACAAAGCTGGAATGACACACTTTTAAACCTTCGTGGTTTTTTGCTGTGTCTAAATTGGATATGTTAAACATTTTTTATGTTGGTAATTAAAAAAAAAAAGTGGTTAAATGGTCACAGCCGTTTTGAGGGTTTTGTATCTCCAGAGAAAAAAGATCCCTTATAGAATCACTTCGTTGCCTGTTTGTCGTATCTGTCAAGACCTGTCAAGGGAATCAAAACCTATAAAGTACTTCCCGTTGACCTAGAATCATGGACAGTAATGTCTTATAACACGCAAAGGAAAAAAATTCGAAAACCGTGTGGTTACATTAAAAACAAATGCGTTATGTCTTGTATGATGGTACGGAACCCTGCGTTTTCGAGTCCTACTCACACTTGACCGGTTTTTGTTTTATTTATAGACTAGAGTTTTGCTCTAATTAGACCCGCTGGTACGTGATGATGCAGTCTAAGATGGAGAGCGCTTACCAAGAAGATGCCTATTCATTCTTGACTTCAAGGTACTTTTTTTGTGACGTCTGTTATCGCACTTTATAATTTATTATCTCAGACAGAAGTCACGTGATCGTTGCGTCAACATTTTGTGTCGAAAGTAGTATAAATATGAGCGGTTGATGAAAGTTCCGACGCTAGACTCATTCGACTATTAAATGCTTTGCGTTTAGGTCATTTTAATTGATTGGTTGTAGTAGTAATTTTGTGCCCTGATCAGGTTAATGTTTTAGTTAGGTTAGATAAAGAGTAAAACCTCTCGGTAAGCTCTGCGCGCAAGTTAAAGGAGAGGACAGTACAATAACCAATCCAAAAATAGCTTATAATGCCCTGTTTTTCTGTCTAACTTTTTAACTCGCTTCTGGTACCCTTTTACGTCTATAGTCGACGCATTTTAAACTGAGTCGTCAAGTTATCTGTCTGTCTCGCTCGCATTTACCTACGATCTGTAAGTGCGAGCGAAACAGACAGATAACTCGACGACTCAGTTTAAAATGCGTCGACTATAGTCGTTCAGTCAAATCTTTTAAATATCCTACGCATGTTGACTTGTTGACCCTATCTTTGGTACGCAGACAAAACTGGATACTCCTATACTTGGCTCTGATTAATATCCGGATTCCGGGTACAAGTGAACACATGTCGTATTGGCACGCAAGGCACGTTTCGCTGCGAGTCTCGGCTTCGGAAACAAATCGGAAATGCGTATTTGGACCTCCGAAGATAAGTGGAATACATCGCTATTGACTGCTTTGAAACCGGTTCAGTTGTGGTTCTACCGTGAAACCTGTGTAGATTCCATTTTTCAATATTAAAAAACTTAAGGAACTAAGTATAACTTTCTGGTCAAGAAAGCTTGTACCATGCAGTCACAGGTGCAGTATTTCAAAAAAGAACCTGGTTTAGACATTAAAAATAATCAGATTTACAAGTTGTCACAATAACTGCCAACCTTCGTTAGAGGAACTAAAAAGAAAAATATAAAATACTAGCTGATACCCGCGACTTCGTCCGCGTGGACTAAATAAATTTTAACCCCTATTTTACTCCCTTAGGGGTTGAATTTTCAAAAATCCTTTCTTAGCGGATGCCTACGTCATAATAGCTATCTGCATTCCAAATTTCAGCCCGATCCGTCTAGTAGTTTGAGCTGTACGTTGATGGATCAGTCAGTCAGTCACCTTTTCCTTTTATATGTTTAAAGATTTATTCATTCCTTTATGTAACTTTCTCTTAAACAGTTAAGTAACTCCGTCAGTAGAGATGATTGGATCTAAGGTTCTAAGAGCCTGCCTGATGGTTAGCAACTATGTCATATGCCGTCAACTAATTCCTATTAAACAAGCAAGCAGCTATCTACCAATTTCAGTCCGAAATTTCATAAAAGCTACATAAATGTAAATCCCAGCATCTCCCTTACGCCAAACTTGAAACGTACTTGAAACGATCACAGATCGATCAATCGCGGAATGTCAGCCAAGTCAAAGCTAACGTCCGCAGTTTTCAAGTGAAAAGCTAAATAGCGGAATTCACTGTGGCTTTGTGAACCTTTGACATTGGATTTCGCTTGACTAACTTAATTTCATCCCATCAGGCGAGATCATACAGGTTCTGAAAAGCCCGCCTTTTGGTTAGCAACGATACATATACCGGCCACCTATTTCGAAGCAAGCAGGGACCAATTTTATTAAGATTTTTTTTATTCAGACACAAGTGATAACGACTGAGACAAATGATATAACTTTTACTAGAATTATTCTTTAATGTATAGGTGCAAAAACAATTACCAATTATGGCTACTTTAATATTATTACATTAGAGTTGAGATATTCATTTTAAACTATTCCGACGACAATTCTCTAAGAGTGCTATCCAGCGAATGCTGCTTGCTTCCAAAAAGCTCAAGTGTCAATACGTCATATTAATTTATTGTCGTCGGAGCTAAGTAGTACAAAACGGAGTTACTTAGGTAAATTAGAAAACGCTACATTTAGAAATATAAATCACTTAATTAAAAATAATAATCGCAAAATAATAATCGCTTACAGTCGGCCTTCCTGATATTTTTTTCCGTCCCGGGAAAATCTAATAATGCTTAGGTGTTTTGTAAATAATGGAAACCAGTGTGATGTCACACTGTAAAACTAATTTCAACAAAGAGTGTTTATTGCAATAATTATTAATAATTATAATAAAATATTGTGGCGTGGCTACGACATATCCAATTTATCTGAATGCTCTTGATTTGATTCTTAAATTTCATTGTTTAACTTAGTTGAGACATCTCCCCTTCTTCAGATTAAACTATGTATTTAATATTAATACCTACACTAAGAAGATTCTTTGTAACTCGACTGAGACCCCTTCATGTTCTCAGCCAAGGAGACTGGTCTCTGAAACTCAACTGAGGCCCCTTCATGTTCTCAGTCAAGGAGACCTGTCTCTGTAACTTGAAAAAAATTATCCTTTTTACTCAACTGAGACCCCTTCATGTTCTCAGCCAAGGAGACTAGTCTCTGAAACTCAACTGAGACCCCTTCATGTTCTCAGTCAAGGAGACCTGTCTCTGTAACTTGAAAAATTATCCTTTTTACTCAACTGAGACCCCTTCATGTTCTCAGCCAAGGAGACTAGTCTCTGAAACTCAACTGAGGCCCCTTCATGTTCTCAGTCAAGGAAACCTGTCTCTGTAACTTAAATGAGACCCCTTCATGTTCTCATCCAAGAAGAATAATCTTTATAACTTAACCGAGAAAAACTATTCTATTAACTCAACTGAGACCCCTTCATGTTCTCAGCCAAGGAGACTAGTCTCTGAAACTCAACTGAGACCCCTTCATGTTCTCAGTCAAGGAGACCTGTCTCTGTAATTCAAATGAGACTCCTTTATGTTTTAATCCAAGAAGAATAATCTTTATAACTTAACTGAGACTAACTTTTAATTTTTTTTCTCTTAATAATAATAATAATGGTTTATATCAACTTGATTGAGCCCCCTTTATGTTCTCAGCCAAGTTTAAATATTCTTGCCTTTCATTTATTTTATTATAAAATATTATTGTTCATATATTTTTTTTTTTTTATTTATTTTTTTATTTTTTATTATACTATTAGGCCTGACTGTAACCGTACATACAACATCATTCTTATAATCTAACATTTATATTCTTATGTTGGTTACTTATATTTTATTGAACTTTATTTTATTTTCATACAATTAATAATTTATACATGATAATTCTATTTAGGATTCTTACATGTATTTAGTTTTAATTACATAATTAGGAGTTAAGTATATGACCATTTTTATTAACCAACCAACCCAACGTTGTTCAATTACTGTCATTATTATTAGTAGACATTTCAGATTCTGTTTCCGTTCTTTTATATACCATCCAAGAGTGAATTTTATCTACTGAAAATACCTCTAATTTTTTTATTTATTTTTTTATTTTTGGAGATAAATGAGTATCTTCTACAACATATCTATCAATATCATCTTTCAAAACATTAACAATTCGATATGGCCCCGAATCTAAGGAACTAATTTCCTACTTTGCCCTATTGACGAAATATCTCTTTCTACAAGGACTAACTCTCCTACTTTGTATGTCGCTACTTTTCTATGTTTGTTGAACCGTGCCTTTTGTTTATCCCGATGCTTTCGAAAGTGTTCTGTTATATCCTTTCTAGTTTTATTATTATTATATTCTATTTCTATTTCGTTTAAAGTGAGAATTGAATTATTTTTTTTCATCTGTGATGCAGCAAAGAATCCTGCGTACCTACTAAGCTCAAGCCAAACAATGCCTGTGCAGAAGTCTTTCCAGTCCCTTTATCTACAGTATTGTTAAGCCCCCCGCTGAATACCGGGAACAGATTCATTCCATGAACTTTCAGATTTACCATGATTGGAGGCTGTTAATGCTGACAATACTGTTCGATTGTATCGTTTAATTTGGCCGTTGATACGTGGTGTTGCCACAGCGTTTAACACATGTTTAACACCGTGATAGTTTATGAATTCTTGAAAACTTTTGGAAGTAAAAGAAGTCTCGAGGGACTTCTTTCTGACCAAGTTCAGATATTAATTAATATAAAATAATAGTAATATTAGTACGCTAAACTTGTGAAAATAGTGTGACATGGCTTTGATGTAGTGAATACTTTTAGTACTTTTAACTGGTATAAAGATAAAGTATTTTGTGAATCTACAGCCAGAAAGAGTTGTTTTTTTTTTTTGACATTTTGACAAATTAGGCGTTATATCGGATTTGCGAAACATATCTAAAATACCTTGGAAATTTTGCAGCCCTTCTTCTATGGTTTTAGACGGTATAATCACATCATCCATACATGAAAATGCTTACTTGTATCTCGCGTTCCCTAGAATGTTATAGTTGTCTTTTGAAAGGTAGACGGTACATTTACAAGTCTAAACGGCATATCTGATAACATCCAGATGCTAGATTCAAAGAAGTGTAGTATTTAGGATTAGTGAGATTATCTAACTGATTGCCTATGCGCAGGATTGGATAATATTCTTTGACGGGTTTCTTATTCTGTACAATATAACACTTCACATGCTGAACCGTATTGTATTTCAAGGCCAACGTAATTTGTCTTATATCCAACACAGCATAGTAAGATAGCGTGAAGTACATCCAAGTAGCGCCATCTAGTTTCAGCCTTGTAAACAACTGGAAAATTGTGTGAGTGCAAGGTGGATAGCACCACCTAGGATCATAATGTTAATTAGCATATAAAATTACAAAAGGTAATTAAACATTCAATGCACGGGAGTCCACACAAGGGCGGTAGTCACCAGTTTTTTTTTTTTTTTAATAAGTATGATTGGAGAGGCATACTTTGATGAGGACTGTTTAATGATGTCAGAATCTTTGAGCTCTTGTACCATACCGCGTACTACCTCCCGTTCAGAATAAGATAACCGATACAGCCTATATACAACAGTAGTGGTATCATTAAGTTTTATATTTATTTCAGTGTCCGTTATACAACCCAATTCCTTAAAAGAAAACGCGAAGCAATTCCTATACCTATTCGTTTAATAATTTTGTTAGTTTATTTACATGACGAGACTAAATTTTAATCATACGATTCAGCCTGTATCATAGTAGGTTCTATTTGATTCATTTGTTAATTAGTAAACCGTGCTTGATTCTATTCAATACTGACGGTGAGGTGATTATTTCGTTCAAAAGAGTGCACGAGGTAGTAGAAGGTCACTAGCTAAGTTAAATCCTAGGGCAGAAGGGCCTTTTACCACGACTTTTCCTTGATCTTTATTTACCTAATCTTATTACACTTTGTACTACTTCGTATTGTTTATACGGAGTTACTGTGTTCGATGAAAAGGTTTCCACTATATACTAGCTTAGAGTAGATGTCTATCTCTGTTAAACGATTGATAAACGTAGTAGTATTACTATACACCTGAATACGTTTTGTTGAATTATCCAACATAATTTAACTCATCTTAGGTTTTGTAAATGACTACATGTTCTTGTTCTGTAAATGTTTGACCAAGCAATAAAAGCGCCGTAGTAAATGATTAGGGACAACAAGTGCTTCTACATTAGCTCTAGTGGTATCTATTTCAATATCGACCCTACACCTTACCAAACAATTAACTATACTATCTCTAAAACCCTGTTAAATAGGTAAATCTGTCACTGACCAGGATTTTACCACGTTCTTAGCAGCTGACTCGCTTAACATAGTACATTGGCTAATGGCTACTAAACTCTACAAAACGGTGCATAATTTGGCCGTGTACAATTGCGTCTTTGAAATATTTTGAATCGTTATCTTGTCCTTTAGGAATACGTAAAACAGTTTTATTGGAACAGTCTTTAGCCATGTGACCTATTGTATGGCAAGTATCGCAACGTTTGATTGGTTGTTTACATTTGTAAAATGGATGTTCCTCTTCCCCGCAATTATAACATTTAGTTAACTTAGTATCACGTTACTTCTGATTTGGTCTAGTAAACCTGGTGCATCTGTTATCGGCATTACTTGGCTGTAAGTACGGATTAGAATTGCCTGTTTTTTTTTGTTACTTTAACATTTCTTAGGTATACTAAGAGTTTATCAGATTCTGTGAACTACGCTGTTCAAGCACTAGTTCTCATATATCGGTCTTCTATACCGAGTAAAATACAATCAATGGCATTCTTTTCTTCATAATAAAAGCATCTTTGATATATTTATATATATATATTTAAATGGTTCTCCGTATTTTGCCTTACTGGCAAGCATTTCCGTCAACAGTAGACCATTATTTTCATTTCTAGGAAACGCTAACTTTTAATTTGTTTTGCCATTCAGACCATGAAAACAATAAACTGGGTAGCCCTTGACCATCTTTGTGCGAGCTTGACTAACTTAGGAAGAGCATAATGTATAATTTGCCTTTCTGACCATTTATAAATTTTCACGCACTCATTAACCCTAACCAGCCACGTATTTATATTTTGATTCCGTTTTGACGTATCAAATTCAGGTATTACGTTTAAGGTCGGGAAACTTTCGTTACTCCCATCTGTATTCGTGGTCTGAATGAGTTCTTTGAATGCCGAATGAATGATTAATTTATTCAATAAAATGGAGGTACAATGGCTTGCAATAATGTCTGATGATCTTTATACATTTTACCATTGTAACTGGTGTTTGAATATTACCTTAAATTAAATATTAAATTAAATTAAAAACCTAAAACTAAGTAAGGATTAAAATATATGTTATACATATACTTTATACGAGCAAAACATAAAATAATAGCGAAATATCAACACAATAAAAGTCAAAATTAATTATTGTTAATAACTTGTGAAAGCTCAGGGGGATATTTCCTTGCAATAATACTCGAGAATCACATCAAACTCATATTTTATTCTTTGTATGCTTTTACTTCTCATCTCATCTCATAATCATATAATCACATAATCACAATATAACAACTTCATAACTTAAACACTATCGCACCATAATTAACGTATGAACACAACTATGATTGACAAAAGACTGAGCCCTGGTTATCCAAAACATCTGTATTAAATACAAGTCGTTACCACTTCCAAACAGTAATAATTACTTTTGTCAATATACGTCTTGTCATGAAACGTATATTGACAACAGTATAACGACATGTTCAATAAGGTATATTGACGTGGTTACACTGTTGTTTCATGACGTTGTATACTGGCAAGTGATAAGAATAATAATTATCCCCGAAATTCTAACAGTCGGCCTTTCCTGACCGTCTTCACGTCTCGTGAAACAACCGAGTAACCTTGTCCAACAAAATCCAGCAATTATCAATTATATCGTAACTAAAATCCAACAATTGATAATCAAAAGTGTACAATTGCACTTATTTTGAATAAATTATTTGACTCTTACTTAAATTTACTTTACAATTTACAAGTACAAATATTGTCTAACAAAACTTCAACAATTATTTATTATATTTAACTGAAATCCAACAATTGTACAAACTAAAAATCTCTCTATAATCTTGTACAATCTAGTTGTAAAATCTAAAGTGTACAACTGCATTTATTTTGAATAAATGATTTGACTTGAATTTTCTTTACAATCTACATGTAGGTACAATTTAAAACATCTTGCATAAATGATTCGATTTGACTTGACTTTACATGTATACTTTAAAGTTACTTCTCCATTATACTTTCTTAACTTAAATAAATAAACTGTGGCCTCTTCATATTCATGGTAAATTGTATCAATCGAGTGGCTCCTCTTAGCAAAATATTATGTCTGGAATACTGGTTGAGTGACCCCTTCATGTTCCCAACATCTAAAACATTCGTTGCGTGACCCCTCATGTTCACAACAACTAAATCATTCATTGCGTGACCCCTTCATGTTCACGACAACTAAAATATTCATTTCGTGACCCCTTCATGTTCACGACTACTAAAATATTCTTTGCGTGACCCCTTTGTGTTCACAACTAAAATAATACCTTGAGTCAATTTTACTCTTTACTTAATCTTTGGTCAATAATAATTTAAAATCCATGATGTCAAAGTGATCCCTTTACGTTCACTTTACCAAAGGAACTTTGAATATTCCAGAATTAATTCTTCTACACTATCAGTACTTTTACTTATAACCGTTTAATTCTAATGTAAGCACAATCCATTCAAAATAAATTTGCAATAAAATATAATTTACATTCCTTAACTCATGTTATAAAACAATCTAAACAATTGAAATATTAATTTAGCAATCAAAGAATCAAAATGATTCTCGCTGTAATCAAACTTAGATGTCATAACTTTTCAATCAAAAGGCAGAGAATCTTCTAAATGAGCTTTCTTAAAAAAAACTAGCAAGCCCAAGAAATTGCTTTTGTTGGTCAGTTGGTACAGTATGATTATCTACGGCTACGATTTTATTTTACTTGGTCTAGTAGAACTTCAAAACCCACTTAATCAACAAAATAATGTATTAGCTAATTTCTGAAAACCTTCCTCTATTATAAATAATTAATCCATACAATATGCAAAGGTTCCTTTAAACCTATTGTTACCTAAAATATCATAGGTTCTTTACTCTTGAACGGTAGACGGCGCATTGGTTAGCGCGAATAGCATTTGGTTATTAGAATCTTCACCGTAAAGAAAAACTAACCATTGAGGAACTTTGTCTATCGGGAAGTGTCTTTAAAACTTCTATTACTCGGGAAGTATTTCACTTTTAGGACTGCAATCATTTAAAATTTACTAATAAACAAAAGCTAGCGAGCTGAAGAATTGCCTACCTTTATGTTAATCTGTTGGTACAGTACGTATAGTCTATAACTACGATTTTGGCTGACAAAATCGTGTTAGCAACGCTTTGCGACACTTTTGTCGAGGTGTTGTTAATTGGTCGGAATCATATTTAACAAAGAGCCATATGAATATGGTCATTGAAGGAGAATAATCTAATGCATTCTTTGCAACATCAAGAACACTGTAGGGATCAGTTATTGGCCTCGAGTTATCTGGGATGTTCATTACCAAGACGGCCAAGTGTTTTCTTTTAATACTGTCAGTTCCATCTTTGTGTGAAAGACCATGAATTGTTTAGTAAGATTAATACTATTAATATCACATGGTAGGATAATAATAACTTTTACTTGAAAAGTCAAGAATATTAACAACTTCAGCATGGAAGTCAACATAATAGAAAACGTCGAACTAATAAGTGATCTCCGGATCATGGTTAACACAGATTTAGAAATACAAAATATAGTATATGATGGGAATCAAAAAGCACTTTTATACTTATAATTTGGTTACAAACGAAAATACCAAATAACTTAAAAGATCTCTGACTAAACTACGCTTTTTATCTCAACGATATAAAGTAGATTAGAGTATTACCCTGTTGCATGGAGTCCGTACTACCAAGTGCATAAGGATAGGATACAGAGAGCTCAAAGAAGATTTCTAGGCCACGTAGCCTTCAAAGAAAGTATACTGTTGGGAATGAATGGCCATAATGATTTGTTAAATTGCTTAAACCCCTTTAAGTCAACTGATAAACATTTATTTCTAATACAAATTTATTAACGGTGATAGTGACTGTCCAAAATTTAATTGCGTATCAACGCAAAACACAAGATCCCTTACAAGAACTAGCAAGTTTTCAGAGCTAAATTAACCTTGGTAACCTTTCAACAGAATTGTCATATGGTATAACATAGGCATATTTAAATATTCGGCTTTATTATTAAATTAAAAGTTATCTTCTATTATGTATATTATTTTACTCATTCGTGTATATGTATTTTAATCCAAAGTATCTTTTATCAAACTTTTAATAATCTTTGACATAAATGCAATACGTTAAAAGTTGTTTGTCGAATATTTTACTTCTTTTTCTTTTAGTAATTATAATTTTTTAAATTATTAATAAGTACTTATTTTATTATATTTTATTTGATTTAGATTATGCATGTTTGAGTTAACCTGCGAGTATGTGTATAGTCAGTTTTGTATACCGTTGGCTTCTTATAAATAACTAAAAAAACATTATGTGCATGTCACATGTGGTAGAAGCGAAACCTTCAGAAAACTTACTGCGAGAATAGAACGAATGCAGAGCATTAGGAATAGAATAATTGTAGGGTTTATCTATTATAATATTATTGCCAAGTTTATGTTTCCAATTTCAAAAAACGACATGAGAAGCCTAAGGTAACTAATTTCTGAATTTTCACTCAAACATCTGGCTTTACGAACTGATTCCAACGTTTTAACTAGCTACTCGGATGAACTATCTAAAATTGGTCATCTATTCGCGGGAAGAGATCATATTATTAGCGATTTTCTGATTTAAATTTATGCTGTCAATGCATAGACGGTGATTTCCGATTTAATAAAAGAGGGGATGTCATTCTTAAGTAGACTTATTCAACTTATTGATCATTTCTCGTGGTAGCTCTCGTTCCAAGTTAACTAGATGGAAAGGGCGATAACCTACTGATGCGAAGTCTCAAATCTAAATATCAATTTCTGTCCCTGGTCACAAAACTTAGTTCTTAGTAAATTAGTTATCTTTTCAATCTTGTCGAGACTTTCTATTGTATGATTCATTTAACTGTAATAGCCTCTGAAATAGTTACGGAATTTTTGCTAAAAAATGATATTTGATTAAAGAGTATTTACTAGACGAGTTTCAGTTAATATAGACATTTACACATTAACCACTATATTTTGATACAACTTATTCATCAGTTCTTATTGCTGATATATTTGTTTTGTTTGAATTTCAACATCTACCTACATAAAAAATAATTACTTGTATTTTTATTTATTAGGATTTTGGGTTTTTCTTTTATTTTTATTATCATATGTACGAGTCGAGATTTGAACGTATCATGTTCACGTTAAGAGTAACATACAGATGCAACTCCTCAATAAATTAATGTAGGTTGCATACGTATCCCATTGGAAGAAAGTTGGTACAAAAGCATGTACGTTAAATTAAGAAATAGCATATGAGATTTCGAAAATAATACTGTTATAAGAATTCTTATGAAATACAGTTCATAAAAAAAGTCTTCACATGGATTTCACCTAATAAACATGTTAACACCAACGTCTGTCACTAAGCTAAACCAAGCAGCATAAGATTTCATTTTCATCTAGGTTTAGAATAAGAACGCTATGTAATCCAAATTTGCAAGAAATAATTGGGGTTGAATGATTAACTGTTACTTTGAATCTCGGTTTACAAATAAACTTGATTTTTGTTCATGACTGAGCGGTAATTATTCCGAACGTACCTTATGCCTGACCAACTTTATCCTTTCTGTTTCCCAATTTAATGTGATGTTAAATATTTTTGTGGATTAAAATTCAACTGTGCAAATAACAGGTTTAGAGTGAACATTACCCTGGGATAATATGCAAGATTAGATCTTTAGGTTGCGTAATTTTGTCTAGCCATTTTAATTTGTCTTAAGTTATCCAATATTAATTTATATTTAGTTGCTTTTGTCCGATTAGCAATGACTTTAAAAAAATAGCTATGAGGCACAACAGGCACGTCTAATTGAGTAGTAGTATAACAAATTATCGAGAGAGCATTTAACAAGACAATTTATCGAGTTACCTAATCCTCTAAGGCTGGCAAATTGTCCGTCAACAAAATTAATTCTAAATTTCGTATTAATTTCATAAACCTTAGTGCACTGACTCACAAAATCAAAATAAATTGCTACCTTCAACAACTTTCACTATAGCCATCATTCTTACTTTGCATAAATTTGACAAACGTTAAAACACACCACCTGAGTACCTTCATCGTTGACGGTAGTGGTACCTGACTTGCACCGAGTACGTTCAAGCAGCTGCGGACCCGTCATCGCAAGGAACTGCCTAGCGACGCCTTCATCGATACCTCACTAACTGCTACGCGAGCGCGATGACCCATCGGTCTCTGCCCCGACCAGGAGGTTGTTACACCATCGCTTGTTGCCCATATTTCACTAAAAAACAAAAATGAAGAGGGTATATATTCTTTTAAATACTAAAACTGATGCATCTAAGCTTTTAATCTGTTATTGAATATTATTGAGTTAAATAACAAGGTAGGTAACCTTAATTTATAATTGTGATTCTCATATTCAGAAAAATACCAAGAGGAAAATTATTAAGGTGGGCATTATTTTCACCCAGATACAAAGAAAAATTAACACATTGAAACAAAAACCTTTACAACGAGCAATAAGAATAAATAGAGAAAAAAAAACACATCACCTTTTTGTTTGGGCGTAGTCCTTAACCGGGATGATAACAAAGGTACCTTCCCGGAATCCCACCTTCTGAACTGAAAGCTCAGGGGGATATTTCCTTGCAATAATACTCGAGAATCACATCAAACTCATATTTTATTCTTTGTATGCTTTTACTTCTCATCTCATCTCATAATCATATAATCACATAATCACAATATAACAACTTCATAACTTAAACACTATCGCACCATAATTAACGTATGAACACAACTATGATTGACAAAAGACTGAGCCCTGGTTATCCAAAACATCTGTATTAAATACAAGTCGTTACCACTTCCAAACAGTAATAATTACTTTTGTCAATATACGTCTTGTCATGAAACGTATATTGACAACAGTATAACGACATGTTCAATAAGGTATATTGACGTGGCTACACTGTTGTTTCATGACGTTGTATACTGGCAAGTGATAAGAATAATAATTATCCCCGAAATTCTAACACTTGAAATATCCTTATCCGTTACGTAGTCCCACGGACGAGAGAAATAATGGGACTGGGCCAGTAGGCGTGTTCGGTGTCACCGAAGTATGTATAAGACGAGAATACTGGCATAAATGTTCCTTAGTCGTATGCTATATACGTTTGGTGCTTGTAAATTTAGCAAAATGTTGTTCAGTGCTGATCTTATTTGCATGGACGGAATTACCTCTCAGTATCAAGCCATATTGCCATGACGACACATGCCCATGATAGGCAAGTAGAGCGTATACATTAGAAGTCATTGAGTAGAGCAATCTTTATGTTTGATGTTCGACTAAGTCGTCTCAATATTTAGTTAAGGTACAGTGTTACCCACTACGGTCGCAGGTACCGGCGTGTTCGCGCTTCTTTCCATTTGTATAATATTTGAGCATCAGAAACGTGAACGGAGAATTACACGCTCTGGTCGAGCCTGTTCCGCTTCTGATTCATCCAGGCGCCTACTCCACCCTCGAGAACACTGGCGCTTGCGCTTATTCCGTTTGATCTATATTTACTACGTGAACGACCGTTGTGGCGTCTTCTTCTTTCACGCACTGAATGTTCATCTTCACTCCACGTTGGTTCGTCAGAATCTGAATCATTCTCATGTCTCATTTTGTTCTGAAACCCACAAAAATACGCAAACAGTATTTGTTCTAAACATTAAAATGCTGTAACATTAAAGTTAGTAAAAGAAACTGTTTAGTTGCACAAAAAGAATGCTGGCTCTCATTAATTCTCCGACCTACGTAACCATAAGGCCACTTATCGACGGACCCCTTTTTTGTGCAACTCACATAGCTCAAGCACAGAGTTGTACTCGTGTGGCTAAAGTTTGTTTACAAGTTATAATAAAAATGGACTAGTGCGACGTTCACAGTGATAGTGTTTATATTATTTTATTTGTGACGATTTCGATTTCGATTCGATGTAATTCAAGACGAGTTATGTTTCTACAAGTATACTAGTACGTATTATGTACAAATATTTATTATAAGTATATTTAACCATTTTCACACGATATACATTTATTTTACTATTTTGTACAGGTATTGTTACTTGTATCGGCAAGCTTAATAGTGAAAAGTACTTATTACTACTTTTCATTTGATAAAATTATTTGTTTCCAAAGTGATTCCACGGGTGTACAAGTATATGAGCAATAATTTCTCATACGTGTAATTTTTTTACACGCTACTTAACGAACGCAGCAAATGTTGCGAATAAACATTTACACATATGTAGGTATGTACCTAATTAAAATATTATTCGCCCTGGCCTGGGAATCGAACCCGCGGGCTAGCTAACGGAGTCGTTGTTATGACTTACCCAAACTATTGAGACAGGGATAGAACGTCTATCTCACTCGTTTTAACAACCACATCATTGTTAGAATCAATTTATTAACTAGCTTTTAAGTTAGTAAATTTGTCTATTCATAACTTAGGTATACTTCATTGACAGGTATGTAAAAAGTAAATCAAATGATGTCGATAATTTTAACTGTTAATGAAATATTATTGTGATGCAATGGGTCAAATTGTTAAAAAAAAATATTTATGTTACTCTATGACCAGATTAATATTAACTAAATATCATTTTTAGTTATTTAAACATACCTAGGTATGTATTACTCTAGTAGGGAAAAAAATATCTGTACCTTTTTTATTTTGGGCGTAAAGTCCTTTCACCGTGTGTGTTTTGAATTTGACACGATCACGATTATATCCCACCTTCTGAACTGATAACGACTGAGACAAATGATATAACTTTTACTAGAATTATTCTTTAATGTATAGGTGCAAAAACAATTACCAATTATGGCTACTTTAATATTATTACATTAGAGTTGAGATATTCATTTTAAACTATTCCGACGACAATTCTCTAAGAGTGCTATCCAGCGAATGCTGCTTGCTTCCAAAAAGCTCAAGTGTCAATACGTCATATTAATTTATTGTCGTCGGAGCTAAGTAGTACAAAACGGAGTTACTTAGGTAAATTAGAAAACGCTACATTTAGAAATATAAATCACTTAATTAAAAATAATAATCGCAAAATAATAATCGCTTACACAAGTTAGCCCTTGACTGCAATTTTACCTGCTGGTAAGTGATGATGCAGTCTAAGATGGAAGCGGGCGTACCTGGAAGGGGTATGGCAGTTTTTAATAAACCCATTCCCCTTTGGTTTCTACACGGCGTTGTACCGGAATGGCTTGGCGGCACGGCTTTGCCGGTAGGGTGGTAACTAGCCACCTTAACGAACGAAACTCTAGTAACGAAATTCCATAAAAGCTCCAAACAGAGGTAAATCAGAGCATAACACACTTACGCCAAGCTAAGGACGTACTTGAAACGATCACGGATCGATCAATCGCCGAATGTCAGCCAAGTCAAAGCTGATGCCCGCAGTTTTGAAGTGAAAAGCTAAATAGCTGAATTCACTGTGGCTTTGTGAACGTTCCACATATTTCTCGTGCCACCGACGGATATTGTTCCCGATACACCAGCTGAGCCAGCCGAATCGCCGCAACTTGACGAATGGGTAATGAATAGTTAACGTGTTTCGGAATGGCTGCATTATATATTGCGCTTCTGTGCACGAGGCTTACTTTTCGATCGAATGCATTGGTTGTTATTGATTGCCGGGATTTACTGTTTCGTGGTGGGTTATACTCAACTATAGGTATGTATAGTCCATGTCAGGTTCAGATGTCAATCGGGGTATGAGCGGGGTATAATCACCGGGATAGCGCGGGGGCTGTGCGGGTGTGCAGGGCGTTCCCTCCCCAATTACCATTTCAAACTGTTGGGTACTGTACGTTGGTACGTGAAAGCCTAGTGTAAATGGCAAAACTCAAACTCAAACTCAAATTATTTACTCAGAATAGTTAAAATTTTACGCTTACTTATGGTCAAAATTTTAATTTGTTAGATGATATTATAGTAGTGATAATAATTAATACGTACTTAAAACTAAAGCTACTTAAAAGTGAAGGCATTCACCTCCTACCCAGCCCAAAAGGCTACCTAAGCTTTTTGTCAGAACTAAAAAATGTGCCTTTGTCATGTTCGTTTTTTTACAAATGCTTATTCTTTGCCTATCCCGGCTTTGCTCACTTAGTCTTGTCATAAAGCGAAAATATCAATCCTATTAATTTCTCTCCCATGGGAATCTCGAAAATTGATGATCTCGAATAAAATGACTTTGATGAGTCAGTCAGTGAGTGAGAGAATTTTTAAAATCTAAATATATAAAAGGAAAAGGTGACTGACTGACTGACTCATCTATCAATGCACAGCTCAAACTACTGCACGGATCGGGCTGAAATTTCATTTTTCATTTTCATTTTCACTACGCTAGATGGATCATCACGACAACAACCGTCTTTTATGAAGCTGTCAAAATTAAACAAATTAAATTAAATTAAATTAAATTAATTAAATTAAATTAAATTAAATTAAATTTATTGGATATTATTAAATATTAAATTACATATAAAATACAGATAAAAAACAAGTAATAATTAAGTAGACCTAGGTCTAGTAGACGTATGAATGGGCAACCTCTGCACTAGTAAACACTGTATTACAGTGGGATGCCTTCTCCATTTCTAAAAACTTGAATAAATGTTATTACAATTTGGTGCGCTAAGGTCGGACATGTTATACCGGGGTCTATTACAAGTGATAGTGATTTGCATGTATACGAGTGCGTGTGTGCGTGTGTTAAGGTGTGTATGTGTGTGTGTTTGTGCGGTGCGTGTGCGTATATGTTTGTATGTGTATTATTTGTTGTTTATATTAGCTAGTTTGTTTCAATCATATTATTTTAATCAGAAGATCCTCAGTTTCGTTATAATTTAGAGCATTGAGATATTTTATTAATTGCGTTTTCAGTTTATTACTTGTAAAATCTTTTAGCATTATCTTTCTGCATATTGCATTGTATAGTTTAGGACCGAGATAATTTATGAATTTCTGAGCAAAGATTGTTTTAAGTTGAGGGATTTTGTATACTATATCTATTCTACGTTTTGTTGTAGAAACTGGTTGAATTTTGTGTTGTGTAATAATCGCATGTTTGATAAATAATTTACGTACTGTAAGCACCTCTAGTTCAGAATACAATAAGTGTGTTGGGTAACTATATTTTTTGAAAGTCATTACTTTAAGTACAGCGCGCTGCGCTCTTTCAATGGTTAATAAGGTGGTTTTGGATGTGCCTCCCCATGCTTTCATCCCATAAATGATTATAGATTGACACAGAGCATAATAGGTGCTTAATAGTAATTTCGCTGAACAAACGTTCCTGAGTAATTTGAAAATATATATAAATTTTCTTACCCTGCTGCTTAATTTTTGTATGTGCTGTTTCCAATTGAGATTCTGATCAATTAATACACCAAGATATTTAATAACACTTGTCTTTTTAATACTATAGCATGAACAGCTATTTAATTGAGTACATGTATGGGCTTTAATACGAACTGAATTCTGCTCTGGTTTTGGCACGCAGATAGCTATTATGACGTAGGCATCCGCTAAGACAGGATTTTTCAAAATTCAACCACTAAGAGGGTGAAATAGGGGTTTGAATTTGTGTAGACCACGCGGACGAAGTCGCGAACATAAGCTAGTGTATTGATACAAATATTCCTCATCATTAAATGTTGGTAACGAAGGGTGTATCGACATCGATATTTATTATATTCACATCTAATTCCAATGTAATCTTCCCCGATATAAGGGCATTAGGTAGGCGTGCCCTAACGCTGTTACTTTCATGTAGCTAGCCGGTTATGCGGCGGAAAATTACCGGACGACCTCAGTCCGATAACTTAATATCGGATCCTTGGGTCATTCTACTTTGGCGTTTGGTAACATAATATTGTACATAGTAGATATATGTTGGAAATTCCCCAATAATATTATAAATGCGAAAGCGTGTTTCTTTGTTGATTTTGTCCTTATATCAAACCGCAACGTAGCAACGATTCGACGTAGTTTTTAACCGACTTCCAAAAAAGTAGGTGGTTCTGAATTCGTCCCGTTTTTTTTAATGTACCTATGTACATTTTTTTATAGTTCCTGAATTTTATGAAAGTGACATCCTAACTTTTATCCTTAGAGACTTTTATAATTACTTCGCACAAGATTTTAAAAACCTAAATACACGCGGACCAATTCGCTGGAATCTAGTGACGTAATATATGTTAAGGAAGCTATTCAAAAAAGCGATTTCAGTTAGTTCCGATTTCCGCCACGCGCCAAAATAGCCTTGTCGTACTGTAAATTTCATTTCGTATCATTTAAATACTAAAATCGGAGACAACTTGTTTTACACAGAGTTATCACATTTGCGCGTATTTAAAACTCAAAGCGTAAGCATAATAATTAAAACGGCGCTTTTACCCGGTAAACCGTGTTGTATTTCGAATTTAGTCGCATAATTGTGCCGTATTACTCTTTCGGGCTGACAAAAGGGGTAAAAGTTTTTAGCCATGCAATTTTTCCGGCACCGGTCTTCCTGTCGGCAACAAATGACACGCGGTAGTACGAGGGTAAGAATAAACATTTTCTTTTCAAGCAAACCAATTATTATGTTTTGAAAACTATTGTCTTGCAAAATAAAACCGTTATTTAATAAATGTATGGGTGTTTGAATTAACATTACAGTGTTATTAAAGTGTTTTATACAGTTCATTTCATATTATTTAAATACAAAAATGGGAGACAACTTGTTTTACACAGAGTTATCATATTTGCGCGTATTTAAAACTCAAAGCGTAAGCATAATAATTAAAACGGCGCTTTTACCCGGTAAACCGTGTTGTATTTCGAATTTAGTCGCATAATTGTGCCGCATTACTCTTTCGGGCTGACAAAAGGGGTAAAAGTTTTTAGCCATGCAATTTTTCCGGCACCGGTCTTCCTGTCGGCAACAAATGACACGCGGTAGTACGAGGGTTAGAATAAACATTTTCTTTTCAAGCAAACTAATTATTATGTTTTGAAAACTGTTGTCTTGCAAAATAAAACCGTTATTTAATAAATGTATGGGTGTTTGAATTAACATCACGTTTTTAAAGTGTTTTATACAGTTCATTTCATATTATTTAAATACAAAAATCGGAGACAACTTGTTTTACACAGAGTTATCATATTTGCGCGTTTTTAAA
Source organism: Maniola hyperantus (assembly GCF_902806685.2). Lineage (NCBI taxonomy): Eukaryota > Metazoa > Arthropoda > Insecta > Lepidoptera > Nymphalidae > Maniola > Maniola hyperantus. The sequence continues at coordinate 11,195,463 of NC_048549.1, forward strand.
ACTCAAAGTGTAAGCATAATAATAAAAACGGCGCTTTTACCCGGTAAACCGTGTTGTATTTCGAATTTAGTCGCATAATTGTGCAGCATTACTCTTTCGGGCTGACAAAAGGGGTAAAAGTTTTTAGTCATGCAATTTTTCCGGCACCGGTCTTCCTGTCGGCGACTAATGACACGCGGTAGTACGAGGGTTAGAATAAACATTTTCTTTTCAAGCAAACTTATGTTTTGAACAGCGTTGTCTTGAAAAATAAAACCGTTATGTGTTTAAAACGTTTACTTGAATTAAAATCACATTTTCAATTGTTTTATTTAGTACTTCATGATGCCCGCGACTTCATACGCGTGGATTTAGGTTTAAAAATTATGTAGTATATTATAGAGATATGTATATAGGTAGATATATTTATATATATTTGTGTATTATTAGAATGTACTGTGTATGTAGTCTAATTTATAATAATATAATATACCTACGGCAATTTTCGGCTGCCGCACCAACCCGTGCTTTCGTGATTCCTTTCGTCTAAGGTTGCCTGGAAGAGATCGCTTTAGCGATAAGGCCGCCTTTGCATGCTACAGCTATTAGATTAAGATCCTGTATTGTGTTTTTTCAATGTTTACTTTGTGTTGTGTGCAATAAAGTGTAAAATAAATAAATAAATAATAAAAAATCACGTGAGGAATCTCTGATTTTCCGGGATAACAGTCTTTATCCGTCTCCAGGGTGCGAGCTATCTCTGTAAGTTAAGGATAAGATAGGTCAGGCTGACATGTACCTCACTAGGTAGACGGACGAGTCGCAGGGAGCCGCTGAATTTTGGCGGCGCAAGACTGCAGCCTGTGGATGCATCTGAAAGAGATTTATGCCCAGCTGTGGACGTCTATCGGTTGACGACGATGACGACACAATTTTTCTACCCCTACAGCAATCTTGTTATATAAAAGAAGACATCATTGAAAAGTCTCATAAAAGAGTAATAAAACAGGGAGGCACTATACAATTTTGCATGGGGCCATATAATATCCTACCGTGTGTTATGGAGGGGGGGGGGGGGGGGGGGGGGGGGGGGGGGGTTTAATATGATGAACACTCAAAGGAGTGACGCGTCAGGCAATTTACTGGATGATATTCACACCTGTTGTTGCTTTTATGGTTATTATGTGCCCCGTCACATTGATCCGTCCTCCTATCAGTTAAGCCCTTGAAAGGAATAGGGATAAATCTAGTGGAACGGACTGTAATTCAAGTTAATTCTATTTCAAATTCAAAAGAAAAACAATCGGCCAAGTGCGAGTCAGACTCACGCACCGAAAGTCCGTACAGTCGTATTTTTTCGACGTTTTGCACGATAATGCATATAAATAAATAAAAATCTGTTTTTAGAATGTACAGGTAAACCCCTTTCATACGATACCCCACTTGGTATAGATATCTTACTTTTAAATTTGAAAATACTAATTATTTGTTCATGAACACATTTTAATTTTTTTCACCAAATTCACGGTTTTCGGATTTATTCCTTAACTTGTGTTATAAGACCTAATACCTACCTACCAAACTTCATAATTCTAGGTCAACGGGAAGTACCCTATAGATTTTCTTGACAGCCACGACGGAAATACAGACAGACAACAAAGTGATCTTATAAGGTTTCCTTTTTTATTTTGAGGTACGGAACCCTAAAAATTTGGCAAATGCGTGTCAGAATACGCATAAGGTAGGGTTCTGCAGCCATGTAGGTATGTTGCTAAAAACTTTTTTTAGCAAAACTGTCAAGGAAACCTTACAATTATTTAAAAAACCTATTTAGCAAGCTACAAGTATCACTCAATGAACATAACTTTCTATCTTCTTTTTGTACCCATTCTACTCCCTCTACAACCTCTCGCACTGCCAAGGGTCACTGGTAGAGATCTCTCATAGATATAAGTGCTTCCCTGTCCACTTTTATTCTCCCTTTCTCTTTATTGTAAATGTTTTTGGTACAATTTAAATTAAATTAAATAACTTCGAAAAGTTAGAGGTGCGTGCCTGGGCTCGAACACCCAACCTCTGATTAGGAGCCGGACGTCCTAAGTCCTAACCACTAGGCTAACAGCTAAGGTATATTATAGTACAAGAGAAATCCAAGGATATTTGTCACGAGCGTGAACATGAACTGGTATTGCATTAGTATATGAAATTGCAGAGTGCTGCGCTTTATCACCACTTGTTAGAGCCGCGGATCATTTGTCTAAGAGCTTGCTATAAAGTTTATATGAAGAGGTGTAACCTCATTCTATAAAACCCGAGTTCAATATAGAGCCCCCATTAGCAACGGGTAAAGGAGTGGACTGAAAACCGAAAGGTAGACGATTCAAACCCTGCCCGTTGCACTATTGTCGTACCTACTCCTAGCACAAGCTTGACGCTTAGTTGGAGAGGAAAGAGGAATATTAGGTATTTAACAATTGGTTCCTTTTATGACGTAGGCACTCTAAGAAAAGGTTTTTGGGAAATTCAATCCATAAGGGGGTAAAAAGTGGATAATTTGTGTGAAACTAGCTTTTGCTCGCGACTTCGTCCGCACGGAATACCTAAATCATGTCTCTAGGACCAGCGGTTTAGGCTATCTTTTAATTATAAGTCAGTCAGGCAGGACTTTGAATTTTATGTATACAGATTAACTAATATTCATAAAATTGGTATTTGAGCTTTCGGTTTAAAATGAAGAAAAACCTGTTTTATGATTTTTATATGTAGTTTCTAGGAGGTTCTATAATTAATCTAGATATTATGAATAATATCTGTCCCGGCTGTAGGTACTCACGTGTTTAGTCGACGTTAGCCCGACTAGTTTTTACCGCGGCGCGTGCGCGAACTGACTCCCTTGAAAAAGGTCCCCGGATGGGTTCGAAACTAGTCGGGCTAACGTCGACTAAACACGTGAGTACAGCCGGGACAGATATTATTTATAATGGAAATCACTCACGGTAGTTTAAACGCTAAAATAATCTAGATATCTCTGAATTGAGAACTGTAGAACTGAGGATGTCTGTTCAAGGCTTTATATTATAACAGGCGTATTAAACTGCCGTTCCATAAATAAAATATGTAGAATTAATGCATTTTCAAACTAGATTAACCAACCAAATATAATTAGCATTATCAATTTTAACGCCATTTTATTTCACGTGAAATTTGTTTACATTTGAGATTGGTTTAAATCGAAAATCCAATGGCAAGATCATAATTTAATTGTATGTCGTTCGTAAATCGTATGATAGAAGCTGCTGCCTTGAGATTTAACATACCGCGCTCAAGTCGCGGATGACGACGACGACAACGTGTCTGCGATACCACAGACTGTTCCTATGGTGTCGGTGCGAGCTGCTCCGCGTCCGTCCGCAATATCACGTACCGTGGGAAGCCGGTATTAGGAATGCTCTATCGATAACTTTAAAGAGATTTATGACCTCAAGCTATCAATATATTTTGCTGCTTGACTAGCAGATCTCCGACTTCAAAAATATAATTTAAAAACTCAACAAATAGTTATAAGGGAATTCGATAAGAGCATAAAATCAAAAATATTATTAATCAATTTGCGAAATTCTCCCTCGTCAAGCACGAAACGGTTGACGGCAGCAAAGTGAATTTCACGGTTACGAGGCATTGCAGACTTTATGGCACCGTGCTCCATCAAATTCCATCGATATTTTTGTAATGAAAACAATTCAACAGATTGCCCGTGGGGTAGTCGTTTTAAAGTATAAAAGATGTAGACTATATAGAATTTAAAAAAAACCGGCCAAGTGCGAGTCAGGCTCGCGCAATGAGGGTTCCGTACTACAGTCGTATTTTTTCGACATTTTGCACGATAATTCAAAAACTATGATGCATAAAAATAAATAAAAATCTGTTTTAGAATGTACAGGTGAAGACCTTTCATATGATACCCCAATTGATATAGTTATCAAGTGGGGTAAAGAATAACTAATTAAGTTAATTAAAATACTAAATTGTTAGTTCATTACCACAATATAATATAATAATTGTATTTTCAGGTACTAAAATAAACGGAAAGTGGCCTTATTACAAGAATAGAAGTATATTTTAGAGGAAATGAAGATGGACGCTCCCGGAATAGGTACTTTGTAACGAACATGGCGGGATATGGAAATCCTTTGCCAGTTATAATATATAGGAATAGAAGCACGTAGGTATCTAAGTATTATTCAGATTCAGATTACAATTTAAACGTGCATCTCACATAAGTACCTACGATTATCTCAGGGTCGATTCATATTGACGCAGATTCGAAACGCATCGAAGCGACAATCTAAAATTTTACACAGCGTAATGCACAAAATATAGACCATGCATCTTTTCTTCTGCGAACAGTTTGATGCTTACGAATTTGACGTTCAAATTAGACTCGACTCTGTGTCAGTGTTAATCAACCCTTATTATATTAAATGCCGTCGGCCAATGCACTAAAGTTTGATATATTTTGGAACATTTTAAAAAAGACGCATCGCTTCGCTTAGACTTTGCAGCTTCGCTTAGGCTTGAGCTTTATACGCGAACCAATCATATTATGATACAAACTCAAATCAAACCGTAGTATATGTCATGAAGAGAGTCAAACTTTAAACATCCGGCTTGCCACGTTGCGTCGCGATTTAGTAGTATGTCTCTACCCTAACTTCGTGTTCACGGTGCGTGTAATTATTTACGTCACGGCTTACCCTGTTTACCTACGGCGTTTAACCTGGTACCTCATAAAAAGCGTAGCTATATCCAAATAATTATAGCAAGGGCTATTAATTGTGGAATATTTTTATTTAATTTTGTTCTCCATATTATTTTTTAATAGTAGCTTATACATAGCTAGTCTTATACATGAAATATTTTTTAAGTGAATCAAATATAATGCGACTGACGTGATTCGTAGCTACTAAACGTTGGAGGTTTTCCCCTCCAATTTTAATATGCGTACCTTCAAGTCAAGAGTGAATAGGTATCTACTAGACAAGCGCGCTCCACCTTGGGCTGCAACATCACTTGTCAGCAGGCCTATTGCAGCCAAGCGCTAGGCTATAAATAAAAATAAAAAAAAACTTTGTTGCAACCAACAACGGATGTTGCGACGGAGCCAATCATTTCGTAAATCATTTCTAAACTTTCTATACACCTTTTACGGAGCTTTGAATTAAAAATCTTAGCTTCTACAATCTGACTAGCTTGCTATAGCGTAGCTCTATCTATGGTTTAGTGACTGAAAGTAAGTTGTAGCCAACTGGGTCTAAAATTACCTCTTTGCTGCCTCAGAGATATATGACGCAGGTTTGAGTTGCGATCTATCCAATTATATCGTTAACCCTGATTGTACGAACCTGTACTAAAAATCCGAACTTTCACAATGTGACTATTAGCTTGCCATAGCATAGCTCTATTGGTGGTCTATTGTCTTAACGTAAGTTGTAGCCGACGGGGTCTAAAATTACCTCTTTGCTGCCTCAGAGATATGTGACGGAGGTTTGAGTTGCGACCTATCCAATTATTTCGTTAACCCTGATTATACAAACTACTGTTCCCTTTGCTCGAATTTGCATAGATATCTTTCTTCCGGTTACCTGTCTTCTTAGTAAATTTTAGATCATAGGAAAATCTACGGAAGTTGTTAACGAAATTAAGTTTCCATTTGACGACCTCCCTGGCTAGTGGTCTTTAAAGCGAGAGATCTCGGCAGGAGTAGGTATTTTGGAAATTTATAATTTCTAAACTAACTTTGGTATGGTCTGGTGAAAGACTTCGGTCGTGGCTTGTGACTGCCCGAATGGAAAAGCCATACTGCCAACCAGCAGCATGAAGCTAATGAAGTGGAATGAAGGTATAGTACGCGACAGGTCGAGATGACAATCGCCCTGCACACCGGCATAGCAACCGCGCTAACACGGTGACGAGCGGGCACCCCCCCCTTCCTCATATCCCGGTTGCCATCTCAACCTGTCGCGGACTATAGGTAGTTGGAATCTATTTATTTGCCAAGACATGATAAAAATATTACAACGAAAGTAAGGAGTGCTTTTTTGCTTCTATGACCTGTACGCTACTGCCGACAAGTTAAGTGATCTTGACTAATATAATTCAAAAAGCTTGTATTAATTATGTGCACCTTTGTATAATATGCATTTAATTACTTATTTATTAACTAACTGTTAAATAGTTCGAAATTATATCGATACACAATAATAACAAGTTCTACTGAAAAATAGTGACCACAGCGTGTCCAACATAGCGCTATAAATTACACTTCAGTGTAACAAAAAATAATGGTTCAACCAAACAGCTCCTTAATTTTCCATCGACCGTCGTGAACAGAGAGTTGTCATATACTAGAGCAGCAATTTTCGGCAAAATAAACTCGCTGGTGTACAAGTTCAACCGTAGTGCAGAGGAGAGGCTCATTATTAAGTAAATTGACACTGGATTTGTTTTTACTGTCTGTCAAAATATATTAAATCAATGTCAGACAACAAACTCAACAACTACATATTTATTTAAAAAAGGATAAACTGACTCACTGACACTACAACGTACAATTCATACAGCTGAGTCCAGAAACTTGAGATTTTAGTTGCAGGTTTTTTAGAGGTAAGCACGGATTAGAGAGTGGAGGTAAGGTAGATTCCACTAAGAATTTTTAGAAATTCCATCAGAATGAATGCATGTAGCCGCTGGATTTAGACTTTTAAGAATTTTTCACCGTTTTTTTAAAACTAGTAGGGCAACGGAGCTCTACCTTATGCGTATTCTGACACGCAATTGACTAGTTTTTTGATGTCTCATGTAATGAGGTCTACCGCTCCAATGCTTTAACTCAATGGTTTTACGCGTCCAAACATACTGGACCTATGCATACATTTGTAGGCGCGCGTCACGGAATCTAAACACGCGATTGTTTCTACTACAGCCGATGTCAAACTTGTTGGACCATTCACCATCATATTTCCAGTCAATTAGTACCTCCTTAGTCCTTAGTCTATACAGGGTGTAACCAGAACGCTAGCAAGAACTTAGCGTTATTGTTATACTACCTAAACACAATTCAATACCAATAACCATTTGCCTCATTTGGTAGTTTTAGTGATTTAGTATCTTTCAAACCCGCAATGTATAGCGTGCAAAACTTGAGTAAATGCCCACTTACGACGCGGCATTGACGTCAGATGTTGTATTTGCAATATATCGTAAATTTTTACAAAATCATAGGAATTTTTTTATTTATTTTTTCAGGTTTTTTAGGGTTCCGTACCTAAAAAGGAAAAACGGAACCCTTATATGATCACTTTGTTGTCTGTCTGTCTGTCTGTCTGTCGGTCTGTCAAGAAACCTACAAGGTAGTTCCCGTTGACCTAGAATCATGAAATTTGGCAGGTAGGTAGGTCTTATAGCTGACATTAGGGGAAAAATCTGAAAACCGTGAATTTGTGGTTACATGACACCAAAAAAAAATTGTGGTCATAAACTAATTATTAGTATTTGCAATTTTCGAAGTAAGATAACTATATCATGTGGGGTATCATATGAAAGGGCTTCATCTGTACATTCTAAAAAGATTTTTATTTATTTTTATGCATCATAGTTTTTGAATTATCGTGCAAAATATCGAACAATACGACTGTAGTACGGCACCCTCGTTGTGCGAGCCTGAATCGCACTTGACCGGTTTTTATGGTATCATATCAGTAATCATCAATACTATCACCTGTCTTCGTTTTTGCCAGCGTTCTGGTTACAACCTGTATATATAAAAGGAAAAGCTGACTGACTGACTGATCTATCAATGTACAGTTCAAACTACTAGACTATTATAATGTAGACATCCGCTAAGAAAGGATTTTTGAAAATTCAACCCTAAAGGAGGTAAAATAGGGGTTTTAAATTTGTGTAGTCCACGCGGACGAATTCGTGGGCATAAACTAGTATCTAATAAGACGTGTGAAATCGTCATTCAAGCAACTTGAGACCCAAGGGTCCATTGATTCTTCAAACTAGGTACCCCGCCCGTTGCTATTCAGCTTTCGCAAACCGTTAGACAGTCGCGTCGGTTACTCTAGAAAAGAAGTTATTCAACGTATCCATTTCTGATTTGAACAAGTAGAGAAACTCCAACCGCATTGCCCGCTGAGCGAGCTTACAAGGCTATAATAATAAGAAATACTTAATAATCACTCTTAAGACGAGGGTAATTAAAAATCACCATCAAAGTTGTACTACTGCAAGGTAATGAAAGATTTCCTTATTCGAATAGCTACATGTTAAAATTATTTCAAGCAGACTTTTTTGAATCGAATGATGGAAGTAAATACAAAATATCCTGTATTAATACAAAGAAAAGGAACATGATTGTAACACAAAAAAGGGGTCCCACGTACGCGACGAGCAAGACGAACCAAATAGAATCATATAGTACGTAATATAAACGTTACCGAAGCCGAAAGTAATAAAGGTCACCATATGTGTGACGTAATAAGCCTCCTGCAACGTGACTGAATCGCTGTCCTTATTGGAACATGTTAATAATAATTTGGGTGGATACATCTGTTCCTGACGACATTCGTATTTTCAGTTCGGAAAACCCTATTTTTGCAGTTTTTAAAGTTCTTGCGGGCCATCCCCTACTAGATTCATATCTACTATACAATCTGCATGTTATCTGTAAGGTATATACAAAGGAAAAGCTGATTGATTAACTGACTGACTGACTGACTGACTGATCTATTAACGCACAGCTCAAACTACTGGACTTATCGAGCTGAAATTTGGCATGCAGATAGCTATTATGACGTACACATCCGCTAAAAAAGGATTTTGGAAAATTGAATCCCTAAAGGTGTAAAACAGGGGTTTGAAATTTGTGTACTCCACGTGGACGAAGTCGCGGGCATAAGCTGGTCATAGTATACAGCAGTTGTTATAGTAAGTATTAAACATTAGTTTAGTTTTTACATCTATTAACATTAGCATGTTGGTGACGCGATCTTGAAGTTTTACTCATCCCAAAAATACCCAACGCGATCGCCGGCTCACTACAGAGCAAGGGTCTCCTCTCAGAGTGAGAAGGGTTTTGGCCAAAATCTAGCACGCTGGCCATGTGCGGATTGGTAGACTTCACACAACTTTGAGAACATTATAGAGAACTCTCAGGCATGCAGGTTTCCTTACGATGTTTTCTTTCATCGTTAAAGCAAGTGATATTTAATTACTTAAAAAGTTAAAACACACGAAAAATTAGAGGTGCGTGCCCGGGATCGAACCCCTGACCTCCGATTAGAAGGCAGCCGTCCAAACCACTAGGCTATCACAGCTTCTACAGTAAGATGTTCGGCTTGTAATGCTGATATTGATAAGCTTTTCTAAGCTATTTTGTGAAACAGACGAGGTATTAATATTTAGCTACCGAGTATATCTCAGTATTAAACTTCGCAGGCCCTACACCTAGTCCTAACTCACCCGCTGGCGTAGTGCAACCTCGCCTATATTTCACGATGATCTATATCCTCTATTAGGGAGGAATTTCAAGCGAAACTCAAGACGTTACGTGAAACTGTTTAATCTTGGCACATTAATAAAAACTGAGATTCTGCTGTGGCGATGTGAAAGAGGATTTACGAGTTACTTTGTTATTTCTGAATAAATTACACGGGCAATTTGCTCCCTTTCTGAAAACTACTTGGGCGAAAGTTATTTTTATTAGAACAGATGGCTCAAACAACCTTTTATTGAATAACTAGCTTATGCCCGCAACTTTGTCCGCGTGGATTTTACAAATTTCAAACCAAAAATATTTTTATTTTGATGATTCGTACTTGTACAAAATTAAGTTTTAGCGTTTAAACTACCGTAGTGATTTCCATTATAAATAATATCTGTCCCGGCTGTACTCACGTGTTTAGTCAACGTTAGCCCGACTAGTTTCGAACCCATCCGGGGTCCCTTTTCAAGGGAGTCAGTTCGCGCACGCGCCGCGGTTTTGACTGCGGGCCGCGCGTGCCGCTGCCCGTAGAGCCCGTTGTGAGGGTGGCTGAAACTGACTTCCTTGAAAAAAGGACCCCGGATGGGTTCGAAACTAGTCGGGCTAACGTCGACTAAACACGTGAGTACAGCCGGGACAGATAGGTATTATTTAAAATTAAGTTAACTTGAAAAAAAATCTATTCTATTCAATAGAAAATCTGACAGATTTAAAATAAATACGCTTATAACGCAAGTTTTAAAGGTTAGTTAAAACCGGCCAAGTGCGAATCAGACTTGCTCACCGTGGGTTCCGAACTACAATCGTATTTTGTCGACATTTTGCACGATAGATCAAAAACTATTATGGTTAAAAATAAATAAAAATCTATTTTAAAATGTACAGGAAAAATCCTTTCATATAATATCCCACTTGATATAGTTATGTTACGTTGAAAGTTGAAAATGCTAATTATTTTTCATTAACATATTTTAATTTTTTTCTTGCGATGTAACCACAAATTCACGGTTTTCAGATTTTTCCCCTCATGTCTGCTATAAGACTTACCTATCTGCCAAATTTCATGATTCTAGGTTAACAGGAAGTACCCTGTAGGTTTCTTGACAGACAACAAAGTAATCCTATAAGGGTTCCGTTTTTCCTTTTTAGGTACGGAACCCTAAAAAAAAAAACCTATGATTTTGTTAAACTTTACGATATATTGCAGATACAACATCTGACGTCAATGCCGCGTCGTAAGTGGGGCATTTACTCAAGTTTCGCACGCTATACATTGCGTTTTTCCTTTTGAGGTACGGAAACCTAAAAATGTTTCTATTCAATTCAATAGGAAATCTGTCGGCTTTGAAATAAACACGCGTTCAACGCAAGTTTTAAAGGTTTGTTAAAAAACACAATGTAAGTAAGTTTCAGCATAGTCATCTTTCCAAGCGTTTGACCCCATGAGACAACAAGCCGCCTCTTTACCGGGACAGATAAGGCAGGCTTTCTATGCACCTACACTCATTAACTCCACCAAAGTAAACTATGCATGTATCGTGTTTACATCTCCTTTCAGTTTTCTAAGCCTTCGTGGTCTATACTTTAGCTTAAGACTAGCTTACACTCGACTAAAAGTCGCTATACACTTTATAAAGAAATAGCTTTTGCACGCAACTTCGTCCGCGTAGACTACACAAATTTCAAACCCCTATTTCACCCCTTTAGGGGCTGAAATGAATTTTCAAAAATACTTTCTTAGCGGATGCCTACGTCATAATTGCTTCTTCACTCTGGGCTGGTTTCCGCACTTAAACGTTTCCGTCTGTTGTGCGTGTCATAATAGCTATCTGCATGCAAAATTTCAGCCCGATCCGTCCAGTTATTTGAGCTGTGCGTTGATAGATTAGTCAGTCAGTCAGTCAATCAGTCAGTCACCTTTTCCTTTTATATATTTGGATACATGAATATGTCAGAGTACATACCTACTATAGTTCGCGACAGGTCAAGATGGCAATAATGTGCCTAATGCATTGTTTTTCTGGTCAAAACATCTCCGCATTATTGCCTTTCTAATGTAACCAGTTTAAGGCACATCGGTTGAATGGTTTAAAAGACAATAACGGGCATAGGTAGATTTTTTTTTTGTGTTTTGTATATTAGGCTTTTTAAATGCGACCAGGTAAAAAGTTTTACAACAAAAATTCTTTAGTATGCAGTTCAACGTACCTATCTTGTTTACATCTCCTTTCAGCGCTGTCAAAGTCTCGGCTGAAGTGTAGGCTTACACGGGCCTCTATCGAGCGCTGTGTCGATTCAATCCCGTTCACCTTTGAAGGCGTTGCCTATTCACATAGCGGTGGTCAAAGGTCAAAGGATACACGACGCTTTTTTGGCAAACTTTAGTTTAAAATTCACTAGAATTTTTTTCAATTGACTATTACGTGGTTATTGATTAATAGCTGTACCCGTAGTATAAGATTTTACGTCTCACCAAACCAATAACATCAAACTAAAATAGACCTAAAGAGCCTTGAATTGAAGTCAAAAATTCAATGCCACTGATTTTAATTTCGCAATGTTTCCGCTTGGAGCGCTGGCTTTAGATGTGTAGACAAACTTGAGCTTTAAAACAAGGCAATTAAGATCCAGTTTACTATAACGCGGAAGTGTTTCGACTCTCGAATTCTAACGTTTGGTGAGACGTAAAATCTTATACTACGGGTACTGATATTAAACAAAGGAACGGCATGCATTTCATAAGTATTCTAAATCTCGAAATCAAACTACATTGACAGGTTATAAGTCGTGCTATTCAATTCACAATCATACTACCAACAGGAAAATATAGTAATAAGTACCTACTTTTAGACTTTTCCGTTTAGAGTGTAAAACTGAAAATATCATATTTCATACTTTGTTCAAAATTATGTTACCTACCAAAGGAATATTTTTACAATAGTAGATGGCAGTCGGGGCGGGGATGTCCCGCACACCCGCCAGCCCCCATTGCCATCTCGACCTGTCGCGTACTATAAATATTTAGCTTTATCAACCACAATTAATTTAAAAAAAAAACATTCATATAATTTTAATAATTATTTCAGACAAATTCAGAAAGTCTGTTCATAATGTTCCAGCATTCATTTTGTATTAGAGCCGTAATAAAGCCAGTCAATAACACCCAATGAAATAACGTACATTGTAGACCCTCAGAAATAAAGTATTCGGCCGTTAACTCTTAATTTATTACGTTCAATGTATTCTCATATTTGACTTTATCGTACGAAAATTGCATTTTTGGGAAACGATATGTTTTGTTACATTGTTCGCACAAATATTTGCCTAACAAATTGGTTTGGCACAGCGAAGCCGATCTAATAAAGAGGAGATTAGAACAGATACAATTAAATTCGATTGCATTATTATCCGAAGAACGTTCAGAATAGGCCCCAAATTTACATCGCCCATAATATGAATGTTATAAAGGTTTTTACTCAGTCCATTTTGTAACCCTATCGGCGTCCATTAGTATGTGGGAGGTTAATAAGGTTCTTTGTTGGGGGCACTCGACGCTTTCACAATTCTGCCCTGAATGCACCTTATCTCGGGCTTGTTTGCTCATCGTCTCGGTAAAAGACCCACCATTTTTGCGCCGGCCGCCAATTTTTCTAGCGTTAGTTGGTAATTACGAACGCAACCCGAGATAGCATCTCAAGAGCGCGCTTTGAATACGTTTTTACTTTACGCGAGGGCTATTTAGTAGCTGTATAATATTAAAGACCTGGATAGACACGTCATATTACAACCACAGAATACTTAGGTAATTGAAGGTAGCTTACATCAGAAGGTTCACTCCACAAAGACGCGTTGAAAAGCCGCGAAAGAGATATTGTGTCGCAATCACTGCGCGCGAGAGCTTATTTTGCTCTAACTTTTTTACTTTATTGGAAGCGCGGTTCGAGTGGATGTACCTATCTACTATTTACTTTACTTCTAGTGAATTACTATTGTTTCTCACACTTTCGAGTTGATGATTTTTTTAATTATTTCAAAACAAAAACAATTTAAGTTTAACTAAACTTTCGATAGTATGACCGAGGACAAATCATTTTTCCGCGGGAAGACGACCACTAAAATTTCAGCGTTATTTCAGGTTTCTTAGATCACTTACAATGTTGAGTGTTCCTACTTTTTTTTTGTATTTCACTTTAGGTATCTATCTACGCTCTTTTTTATTACCGTGTCCCTACGTACTGAGGTACCCATACAGGATGTATCCAGAACGCTAACAAAAACTTACCGTTATTGTTATACTATCCAAACATAATCCAATACCAAGAACCATTTGCCTCATTTTATAGTTTTAGTGATTTAGTATTTTTCAACCCGCAATGTATAGCGTGCAAAAGTGGGGGCAAAAACAGGGCTCCACCACGTGGCATTGACTCCGAGTGGCCTACTTACGCAAAGGTCGATGACCTCTAGCGTCAGTCATATGTTTAATTTGCAATATATCGTGAACTTTTACAAAATATAAGATTTTTCCCCGCTTTTTTATAGCATCATATCAAATCATCAGTGTTAGGTATCACCTGTCTTCGTTTTTGCTAGCGTTCTGGTTACACCTTGTATAACTTAGAAATAAGACCCTAGGTATTAAGTTCGCTTTTGTACATACATATTTTTCATATTCGCAATAAAGAATTAAAACACAACGAATGACATCAAAACATCTTTTCACTGTCCCATTGTGAAATACACGAAACATTTTCAATTCCGAACTTATTAGTTGCCAGCCAACAATACACGAGAAACCGCATCCAGTACTGAGTTTTAAACCACTTTAATCAAATATATTGGCGCCGCTTGCCACACTGCAATGTGCCGCTCTAAAAAACAAGAAATTGAACACCACACAAAGGATGTCTCATATAAAGCCATCCTTACATGTGCCAACAAGTTGAAACATTCCAACCTTGTACGTGGAATTGAAACAACTAGCCCAACCATCCCTCCAAATTGGCTGTTGAAAGAAAGAAAGAAAACTTTTATTTGATCACTACACTACAATGAACACAACAATAAACCTTAAAACTAATTAAATCAATCTACATAGTTATACTAATAAATAAATAAAAAATATATACTAAATATAGGTAGTGTCACGACGTGTGACCAAATATAGGGCTTCCACTCAGCGTCATGCTGCAGCAAGCTGCACGATGCTGAGTGGGACACGTTGCAGCAAGGATGCTGAGTCTCTGGAAGTTTAATATAAAAATCTTGAGTACGCGAAATATGAATTTTTAAAGACTTTGATACATTGACGATTGATAAAGTAAAAATATAGTAAGTGAGGTAGTTCTAAATACAGATGTGTCATATTTTCGACTACTATGTCAGCAAAATTGTGATATCGCATGTTATTTGGCCGTTGCCTTTCTTTATTACTTAACAATGTTCCTAAATCAAATTACACATTTTCTACAATATCACGCATGAAATACAAAATTATATTTACCACAATAATTTTAAAAGATTCGTTAAAATAAATTTTACAATTATCAACGCTCAGCCCGAATCCTACCCTGGACCTGGAAAGCTATTTTGCAGAGGTTCCATTTATAATACCTACTTACCAGTGGCGTGCAGGTCATAGAGGCATAAATGCACTGATTTAGAGGTGGAACCTCTACCGTTACTTGGCTGGCAGCTATTAGGAAAACTTCGCAGCTGCCACACAACAATATTCAAATTTGGAATGCAGTGGAGAATCCTCGTGGTCACGCACGTTACAAGATTCCACATTCCCTATCATTCGCTCCTCAGATACCAAGACCGACACATCACTGTCGAGCACCGAGCTCCAGCTTTCTTGATTTCGACTGGTCGGAGACAACCAGTTTGTGTTTTAAATTAATTGTGTTTATCCTGAATTATATCTTGTAAATATGTGAGCAGCCGTTTCATTCATACTCCGTGCTACCACATATTCTTTAACATTCCATGAACAATATAGACAATAAGTGACGTCTCATCATCTCATTTTAAAAAGGGAATTTTTTATAGACGTTTTACTTTTTTAGAACAATTTTATTTAGTTATATTGTCATGTCATAATTGCCATTGTATTTTGTAAAATTTTCCTGTCATAACAATTTAAATTTCAGCAATTTATAAAGAAACAGTATTACATGTATGAAGAGGACTAATCTCTCCGTTCCATGGTTCCATTCACAACAGACCCCTACGGATCATGCCACAATTCGTAAGGTTTTCAGCAAAGCTTCCTCCGTGCATTGCGGATCATCTTTTATTTCAAAGTGAAGCAGCTTTTGTGGAGTGCTGTATAGCCTCCGCACACATGTTCCTGTAGTACACTGGGCACCCTAAGACACGATGTCAGTCGTTCGTAAGTCCTTCGACCTTTTCACTTTTCCAGGTTCACTGAGTTTATCGCGCTCAGAACCTCTCTTCAGGTCTGTGTCGACGCGAGTTTGCCAAGGTTCGACGTGAAGAAGATTTGCTCATCATGCGTCTCCTCCGTCATCAACCTTTTTGCACTCCGAACGCTTCATTTATTGTAATTATTTTTTTCCGTGTCACTTAGGTATACAGGTCTACTGCTTATTTCTCTGGTCTTAAGTACTGCCTCCCAGTCATTGTGTACACAATGACCTGAGGTATTACACCATTACCAGATACTGCTACAGAAGACTCAACATTGAGGCAACTTTCAATCCTATTTGCCTTCTCATTTTTATCAATACATGTTCTAGTTTTAGGGTTCTTTTCCTTCATTCTTATGTATATAATACTTGCCTTACTTAATATTTCTTTTTTTTCTGTTTCTCACTCCGTAGGGGGGTGATGTAGAGGTGGAACCTCTACCGTTACTTGGCTGGCAGCTATTAGGAAAACTTCGCAGCTGCCACACAACAATATTCAAATTTGGAATGCAGTGGAGAATCCTCGTGGTCACGCACGTTACAAGATTCCACATTCCCTATCATCCGCTCGTCACGTCAACATCTTCTACCATTGTATTATATAAAGCTCGCGAGCCCGTCTGTATTGTACATAACATATCAATTGTAAAGTGTAAAATAAACATCACTATATGTAGCTGGTTCTTCATTACATCAACCCTTCAGCTACACTGCTTACCCCAGTTGTAATAGCTCAATGCAAATTTTACATTATGACCTGCCAGTAAAGGTTCCAACCTAAATAATGCCTACCCTGGCTTCAAACCCTGTGCACCCCACTGCTACTTATCTACTAGAAAAGGAATAAGACCAGATATTTCAAAATTTCCACTAGATAAGTAATAAAGAAGATTTATATTTTCGCCAAGCGAAGCCGTGTGTCACAGCTAGTCTCTGTATATAAAAAGAAAAGCTGACTGACTATCAACGCACAACTCAAACTACTAGACGGATCGGGCTGAAATTTAGCATGCTATTGTGACGAAGGCATCCGCTAAGAAAGGATTTTTGAAAATTCAACCCCTAAGGCAGTAAAATAGAAATTTGAATCATGTGTAGTTCACGCGGACGAAGTCGCGAGCATAAGCTACTTTCAATATAAAGGTAATTTTAATTGACTCGATGCTTCAAAAGTTTCACTAATTAAGGCGCGAGCTCGTTATAAAACGAAATTGATCCTGGGTTTTAAAGACCGCCAGAACTCGGAATCTATTATCGCACGTTTATCTAAAGAGAATTACTTTCACACCATTAATTTTTCATTTCAGTCTCAAGTGGCCTATCGAAGGGCTCAAGTTGGAGTTTGAACGACAGGATCATCTAGATAAGTTAAAGGTATAAGAAGAAATATATTTTGAATTGCGATGCGACCAGTTCGACGTTTGTTGTGTCGCAATCGCATTGTGTTATAATCTAAATTATTATTATAATTCCGTATCTTCGGAGAAAAAGGAATCCCAATAGAATCACTTCGCCTAAACAATTTCCAGAAATTCCAGTCAAGCGAAGCTGGGGAAGGTCAGTGTGTGAGAATAATTATTAAGAATAACTTCGCAAAAGTATTGGGAAATGTGCGAGGAATACATTATACTCATCTGGTGACAGAAGGGCTGGCTCATTTTTTGCGCAACGGATCAGCCTGGCTGTCCAGCGCGGAAATATGGCTGCATTCTTGGCACCATTCCACGCGGGCATGATTTAGATAAGGCTAGCTTTAAGTTTTATTGTAATATTTTCAATTAAAAAAAAAAGTTTGTGAGATATATTATGTATAATAATTTTATTGGCTTACCTCATAAACGCCAAGGCATCAGGATAATGACCCGAATCAATACGTCAGGCCGCAGGGTAGGCGGTACTTCAAAGCGGGAATCATATTCTAAACAATAACATACATCTACGTCGAAATTATAGCTCATCCATATTCATTATCGGGTCGCTTGAGGCGCAAAAGTATTGGGAAATGTGCGAGGAATACATTATTTTGGAGGGCTCATTAAAATTCTACGTTTGGTATAAAATTGCGATTACTTTATTGCTTGAAAGATCCTCTTATAATTATTGATGGCTACCGATATTTTTTTTTTTTAGCCGGAATGAAACGACTTTGTTCCGAAAAATGCAGCGTTGAAAAACCTCCTGCAGCCTTTGATTTATTTATCTTCTTAATATATAAAAGGAAACGGTGACTGACTGACTGACTGACTGACTGACTGATTTATCAACGCACAGCTCAAACTACTGAACGGATCGGGCTGAAATTTGGCATGCAGATGGTTACTATAACGCAAGCATCCGCTAAGAAAGGATTTTTGGAAAATCAACTCCTAAGTGAAATAGGGGTTTGAAATTTGTGTTGTCCACGCGTACGAAGTCGCGAGCATAAGCTAGTGAATATATAAAGAGAAAAGCTAACTGGCTAACTGACTGATCCATCAATATCAACACATTTCAAACTACTGGACGGATCGGGCTGAAATCCCCCATGCCAATAGCTGTCATGACGTCAAAAATAGTCACTAAAAATATATCAGTAGGTATAATAATGAATTTCATCAAATAAGTATTCGTTAAAGCAACCTCAGAAAACTATCAGACTTGATAGCTTGCTCCAATCTTGACGACTGATACGAGTTGACGCCATATTAGCATTTAGATTATCTTCGCCAACGCACGTCGTTTCTCCCAGTATGCTTTATTTGCTTGCGAATTGTTTGGCAGACGTTCATCGGGCGATATATAGATTAAATCTGGTAGAACTTACTATAGTTGACGCATTTTCAACTGAGTCGTCGAGTTATCTGTCTGTTTCGCTCGCACTTACAGGTCGTAGGTAAGTGCGAGCGAAACAGACAGATAACTCGACGACTCAGTTTAAAATTCGTCGACTATAGCTATAATTTACCGGTTTGCACTGGCGGGCCTGAAGGTTCATTAGCTGATGCCTTCGATTTCGTCCGTGTAACCGAAGGTTTAAAATAATCTAGTGGGAACTTGTTGGCTTTCCGTCTGATTGACTTTCGTCAAGATATTTTCAGCGGTTGAGGTTTGAAAATGTAGCACACACTTTCGCGTTTAATAATAGGCTGTGTGCCCCATGAAATTTCTTTACCATGTAAAGCACAAAGCGTCAAAAAAAATCGCACAAATTTTTTCTTCTTCGGTTGGTAAATATTTGAATTTCATTTCGAATCGCTGCCGATTTCTATAATTACGTTACATACATCAAAAACCACAAAAAATACTTTAAACAACAAAAAAACAAGGAAACTATGTCGTATATTACATTACAGTAGCACTCTCCAAAACGTAATAGTATCCTTGTCAATAACCCCGCACGAGATGGGCCGTATTGTTATTTTACTTCTTAAATTGTTATAATGCGATCGTTACAGACACGCGGCGAGCCATTTGCATAAGCGAGGTTAGCGGCTGCGTTGGCGATAAAACCGCTCGAGCTTCGACCCGCGTCGAACTTATGAACGCAATTAATGAACCAAATGATACAACAACCGAGCCAACTCCACGGAATTACCCTTTTTGCTAACCCTCCACACTGCTGTCTTTTTACTAAAAAGGAGCTAACCTCGAAAAAATAGTTTTTGAGTTATCGCCAAAAAAGGGCCATTTGCGTAAGCGAGGTTCGGCGGCTGCGTCGGCGATAAAACCGCTCGAGCTTCGACCCGCGTCGAAATTATGAACGCAATTAATGAACCAAATGATACAACAACCGAGCCAACTCCACGGAATTACCCTTTTTGCTAACCCTCCACACTGCTGTCTTTTTACTAAAAAGGAGCTAACCTCGAAAAAATAGTTTTTTAAGTTATCGCCAAAAAAAGGCCATTTGCGTAAGCGAGGTTCGGCGGCTGCGTCGGCGATAAACCCGCTCGAGCCTCGACCCGCGTCGAACTTATGAACGCAATTAATGAACCAAATGATACAACAACGGAATCAACTCCACGGAATTACCCTTTTTGCTAACCCTCCACACTGCTGTCTTTTTACTAAAAAGGAGCTAACCTCGAAAAAATAGTTTTTGAGTTATCGCCAAAAAGGGCCATTTGCGTAAGCAAGGTTCGGCGGCTGCGTCGGCGATAAAACCGCTCGAGCCCCGACCCGCGTCAAACTTATGAACGCAATTAGTAAACCAAATGATACAACGGAGCCAACTCCGCGAAATTACCCTTTTTGCCCTCCATACTGCTGTCCTTTTGCTAAAAAGTGGCTAACTTAAAAAAATAGTTTTTGACATCGCCAAAAACATGGGCAGCGATACGCTTCCTCGAGTGTTCTATGAGTGCTTACAGACGACGAGTGCGGTCTGTTGCCGTCGACACACTGGCGGCTGGCGTCGTGTGTCGCGTTGACGGCAGCAGCTGACGCGTAGGCAGGAGTCGATAAACTCTCCTACATATACGAACACTAATACGCACTGCTAGCTATAACATCGGTACCTTAATAAAAGTAAATATGCACCTAGGCAGGCGCGCTTGGTTCACTCAGGTTGTACCATCACCTTCTATTTGGTGTTGAACATTATATTATACCTATTGGACTTTAGAACTCATATTTCTAAAAAAAGAATGGAACGTGCGTAGAGCTAAACTAAAAACAATCTTGGTCCTATGTAGCATTTTTTTAAACAACAAAATTTCAAAATTGCCACCATTTTTAGCGTTAAAAAACTTTTTGTGGTTAGCCACTTTTAGCATAAGTACAGCGGCATATAAAATTACTCGTACAACCGGTATCACTTCAACATTAATTTTCGATTAAGAATTTTTATTACGGCCGTAAACGCGTAACGCCGCGTGCGGAAAAAGTGGTTTAGGAGTACGTAATCTATTATTCTCGTATGTGCACCAGAACATATTGGAATAGGGAATAAGTAAAAAAGATTCCGTATTAGATCTTTACGACAGCCGAGAAAAATATATTACAGACGTGACTATGTTCGACTCGATTGCTCCCGTCGAATCGATTTGGCAAAAAAAAAACGGTCAAGTCCGAGTCTAACTCGCACACAAAGGGTTCCGTACCATCGTACAAGATAAACACTTTTATGTAGAACACTGCAAGTTAACGCGCCGTCTAAATGTTATTTGAATAAACTAATTATTTACTCGTAAATACATTTTAATTTTTTTGTGATCTAACCACAAATTCACGGTTTTTGGATTTTTTGCTTTACTCTGCTATCTTATTAGACCTAACCTATAACTAAACCCATGATTCTAGGTGCGGGAAACGGGAAGTACTCAATAGATTTTGACTCCCTTTTCTTGACAGACACGACAGACAGACAGACAACGAAGTGATCCAATAAGGGCTCCTTTTTCCTTTTAAGGTACGGAACCCTAAAAATAGCGCCACCGCAGACGTTGATTTGCATTTTAATACGCTTAAGGGGAATGAAGCTGTCATATTGTGATACAGTGAAGCGCGTGTATCAGTAAATCATGTGCTGCGAATGGGAAATTAAAAAAAAAGGTATTTTTTGGCGGACGAAGTCGCGGGCATCATCTAGTGTTATACATATTTCGATCGGATAATAGTTTACGCAGGGGTTATAGGACTTATTTAACTTATTATCCAAGGTATTGAAATGTATATTAATTATCATCTAAATATTATTTTACTTGGCGCTGAAACGTGGACACAGAGAAACAGCCTTGTTCACAAATTAAAAGTCGCTCAACGAGCTATGGAGAGGGCTATGTTAGGAGTTTCCCTGAGGAATAAGATCCAAAATGAGGAGATCCGCAAGAGAACCAAGGTCACTGACATAGCCCAAACTGTTAGCAAGCTGAAGTGGCAGTGGGCAGGTCATGCCTGTCGTAGAGGTGATGGCCGTTGGAGCCGGAAAGTCCTTGAGTGGAGACCGCGTTTAAGCAAGCGTAGTGTGGGACGCCCTCCAGCACGATGAACCGACGATATAAAGAAGCTAGATGAGGAAGGCTGAGGACCGGGTGTCGTGGCGCTCTTTAGGGAAGGCCTATGTCCAACAGTGGTCGTCCACAGGCTGATGATGATGATGATGATTATTATTTTGCTTGTAGTGATAACATTTTCCGGACGAAAGATTTAAATTTAAATTTACCCCTACTTCAGTTTGATTGGCGTGCAATACGAAACTCCCACCATTATTAACTTTTATCTGGTCCGTTCGTAATCAAACCTCAACATTTAATTTGGGCGCGTGAAGCCTTTTAACATCTCATTTTCATACAGCAGTGGGAACATAATTATGCGGGGTAAGGGTAACACGAACGGGGTAATACAGACCCCGTCCCCGAGACACGGATGCGATTTTTGGTACGAGTTTTATGTTAATATAACCTTCCCTATGCTAATGACTGAATACGAGACGTGCACGCATGGGACCACTATTTAACCCTTTATACGCTTTTTCAAGGGTGCATTCACAAATGTTCGGGTCTGTAATATAGCCATATTATAGGGACGTAAATAACATCTCGACTTACAAACAGAACCCTTTAAACACAAATATGATGACGATATCTCATTGAAATTATTGCTTCTGTATTATTTTTCTGTATATCTTCTTCTAATATTATAAAAGCGAAAGTTTATTTGTTTGTCCTTCCTTCACGCCCTAACCAAGCAACCAATCTACTTGTTTGTTAGCGTAGAGACATTTAAAAGGACGAAAAGTAACATAGGCTACTTTTTATCTCGATAAATCAGAATTCCCACGGGATTTTTAAAAACCTAAATCAGACATCAGCTAGTAGAAAATAAAACGAGATCAATACGAACATGTGTGCAGCCACCCTTGCTATAAGCACAATTACCAAGTTTAGTAAAAGGGCATTAATGTTAATTTTACTCAGGCGGATTCAAAGTGGAACTAATCAGAAAATCAGCGCCCTTATTACCACTACATAGAGCTGATTATTGTACTAGTTAGAAGCGCTTTGAAGATTACGTCAGTAAAGTAATAACAAAGGTGCCTATTTCAAATTTAGTTCTCTCATTTCAATTGGGTGAATTTCTCTCCTTCTAAAGCTAGGCATCCACTATAATAACGAATCCAGCGGGGTGATTCGCTAACTCAGTCTAGCTCCGGAATGATAGCCACCGAGCTCATTTTACCGTGGCAGGCAGAACCATCTAAAATTTTGCAAGCACAGTGGATACCTACCTATAGCATTAGAAATAATAACAATATTTATTCAAAAGTTACAGAGGGTACGCCTACGCTACGGTATTTTTTAAAAATCTCATTAGAGATAGTGGGAACGCAGATCTAGAAGAAAGAAATAAATATATAAAAATTATGTTAGTGTAGAAAAATTAAGTACATAATAATAAAAAAAGTTTCGCTAACACAGTGTATAACCAGCTTTTGAAATAATAACGACATTTTATTAATAAGCTCCTTAGGTACGCAAAACCAAAGCAGCTTTTTGATATTTCTCATTAAAGGTATGTACACAATATTTTTAGTCCTGACGTTCATAAAAGCGGTTGAATTTATTACCATAATGTATTTGCTTTATGGCAGTTTTTTCATTAAACGTTCTTGTAATTGACGTTTTATGTAATTAGGTTAAGGCCAGACTGTGGGCCCAAGTGAGGGGGCCTATAGTCAGACCAGAGAGAGAGCATGTATAGTCCGCGACGGGTTAAGATGACAATCGGGGGGCGAGGGGTCGCCCCGCACATCCGCACATCAACCGCGGTTGCCCACACCGGGTTAGCGCGGGGGCTGTGCGGGTGTACGGGGCGTTCTCTCCCCGTTTGCCATTTCAACCTGTCGCGTACTTATAGGATCTAGATGCCACTGCCATTAAGGACTTGGTGGCAAGTGATGATGCAGCCTAAGATGGAGCGCGCTTGCCTAGAAGATGCCTATTCACTCTTGACTTGAAGGTACCCATATTATAAATGGAGAGGAATCATCGTCATGATCAACGCGTTGCCGGCTCACTACTGAGCACGGGTATCCTAAGTTTTAATTGCCGCCGTAAAATAACAGTCGTGCTGTATGGGCGTTTTTTTAGAGTGATGGCATATTTCCAATAATTAATTTTCGAAAATTACTATTATTATAAGCTGTGATAGCTGTGGTTAGGACGTTCGCCTTCTAATCGGAGATCGGGGGTTCGATCCCGGGCACGCACCTCTGACTTTTCGGAGTTATGTGCGTTTTAATTAATTAAATATCAATTGCTTTAACGGTGAAGGACAACATCGTGAGGAAAACTGCTTGCCTGAGAGTTCTCCATAATGTTCTGAAAGATGTGTGAAGTCTACCAATCCGCACATGGCCTGCATGGTAGACCATGGCCAAAACCCTTCTCACTCTGAGAGGAGACCCGTGCTCTGTAGTGAGCCGACGATGGGTTGATCATGATGATGATGACTATTATTATGTGTAATTTTTATAGGGTCCACATATTAAAATATGCATTTCACACTTACAAGAAATTTAGTACTCAAAAGATATCAAATAAAAACCAGATAAGGAAGGTTAATACGAAATATACAATGCATGTTGCACTGATATACCGACTTACCTATTATGTACCTAATTAGACGTATACAAAAATACACGTTAAAATTAACAAAAAAAAAATAGTAATTTATTTTAAATTGAGACAAATTGTACACACCACTAACCGCTAATTAGAAAATATAACTTTCAGTAGTAATTACCATTACTTAGAAAATTTCTTTTCGTATCAATCTAATCATAATTACTAATAGCAAGTTACAAGTGTCTTTTCCCTTGTGAATTGTAAAATAATAACAGTTTGGCCTGCCATATTACTACCATGAAATACCTATTTTATGCGGAATGTTAATTATTTAGACTTTAGTAAAGTCTTAGTTTAGAAAATATACAGTTAGGAAAAACAGTATGAGTTCAAGTGTACACCTCTGGACCCCGATTCTCTATGGCGTTTTACGTACTCGCAAATGCATTTTGATGTCTTTGACAAATCGGAACTGTTTTTATATTTTACATTTTTGACTTGATAACCGCAATACCTAGCGCCATCTTATATAGAAAGGCAGAGTTATTTTGTCAAAACGTTCTTTATTTTTCTCAGTTTTCTAAGCCTTTAGTTAAACCTTCGAAACTTTTTATCTGTAAACTATAAAATATAACAATTCCAAAAATAAGACTAATCTTTGCTGCACATTGATGTTTGACACATTGGCAAGTGCACATAGTTCATGATCATGTCCTTTATAGGTATAAATTACATACGAGTATATTATAACGACTTAAATCAGAGGCTCTGTGATTCAATCTGAAACTGTGCGTAAGTCTGTCATTTATGGTATGGTCATTATAATATTATGTCATAGTATGGACGGAAAAGGGACGGAAAAGTTGTCTGTCCTTTTTTCCATACTAAATGACAGATTGCGTTAACGTTATCCTGAAAAGTTACACAATGGCCTTTTTGCTCTGATCGCATCCTACAAAGTCGCTTTTGCGCACTGAGCTTTACAGGCAGAATGAAACGTGTCATCAAATATTTAAAATGGTGACAGTAGTCTCCTGTTTTAATTAGCAGTTTCCGAACTGTACAGTTGCTAAACCGTGATACAGTTCCGTGCCGGTAGATCGTCAGTTCGTTCTTTACATTCCAAAAGTGCTTAAATAACAACTTAATAATAGCATGCTAGTTGGTCTGACTCCCATTTGTTTCTAGAATTTCGTGAGTCCGCATTTTGAATACAAAATTAATAGTGAAATTTTTTGTAATTAAAATATCTAAGTCTTATTTATTAGGAAATATCCAAATGCTATTTGAACAAATAGTTTGAACCATACACGGGTTACATTACATAAAGTTAATCTTCATAGACTTTTCTTTCGGAAGTTGCTTTATAGGTATACTTTAATCAAACTTTGGCATTGAATTATGTTTACAGTTTGGTACTTTTCGTACTTTGTCCGAAGTACGTAATCTAATTTGTAAGAACCGGATGGGTTTGAGTCTAGTCGGGCATATTCTGACGAAAGTGAGTTTTAAGAATATATTTATAATGAAATAGATGATGCCCGTGGGAACTCTTTGATTTTTCAGGATAAAAAGTAGCCTATGTCCATCCCCGGGATGTAAGCTGTATCTATCAAATTTTACAAACTGATGGGCTGTAAAAAGCTAGCAGACAGACAGACAGACACACTTTCGCATTAATAATATTAGTATGGATAAGTACAGTCCGCGTCAGGTGGAGATGGCAATCGGGATATGAGGCGGGGGGACGCCTCGCACACCTGGACGTCACCCCCGCTCGTCCGCACCGGGTTAGCGCAGGGGCTGTGCGGGTATGCGGGGCGTTCCCTTCCCGATTGCTATTTCAACCTTTAGCGTACTATAGGTATGGATATAACACGAGAATTTAAACGCTGAAGTTCTGGAGATATAAGTTCCAAAGAAACAAATGAGAGTCACAACCTGACTAAAACTAGTTGAAACTCACCAGCGGCGTCGGCTTGAGACAGGAAGAAGAGGCAGGCGGTCAACAGAGCGGCGGTGCGGTGCTGCGCGCGGCGCCTCTCTCGCATCTTACCGGCGCCGGTCTGCGCCTGCACCAAACACCACGTGACAGCGCACCGTACCCAACATCACCGCGCGGACCATCCGCGCTGCATACACCCACCAACACAGACCCAACCCAAAACAACCACGAAAAAACCCCAAATATTACTTACTCCTTACACACTATACACATCACAACCGAGTTTTGCCACTTACGATAAACTTTTCAAGATAAACGACATTAATAATAACTTGATTATTACTAACAATATGTACTATTTTTATTTATATCACAAAAAATACGACAACCGCTTCGATGATTATTAAAAAATTCGAAATATTATACTAAGAAAGTATTGTAAAGGACAACGATTAGTAACTATATAGGTAATTTATGTACAACTATTTTCTTTGTTAGTTAATTGTTTCGTTTTCGCGATATTTTTGCTAGGGTTTCGTTTCACTGCGCGCGATCATTTTCGGGAAGCACAGTTCGGTCGGAACGGGAGCGAGAGTTCAACCATATTCCATTGTTATAGAGTTTATATTCTTCTCAACTGGACCCTTGTGAAACACAGCACTTGTACGTTCGTCTGTTACCACTACAACGGAACTTCCTTTTCATCAAACACATTTTTTATTTTTTGGAATTAAAATAAGCGTTGCTCCCCTCGCGTCGCACCTGTAACGAGATTGACCTACTTGTTACATATCTGCAACATAATGACGTATATAACTACGACCTCAATTTTGTATCATCTCAAGCTTGGGAATGAGTTGCTTAGCGACTATGTGATAGTTCTAATAAGTTTAAATAATTTTGTAAAGTGGTGATAATAAAAAGAATACCCGGTCGAGTTTGTTGTGGGCTCTTCTCAGATCTGGGCGCGTTTAGAACCCTTGTAGCTTTAGTTTTAAGTTTGCGTAATAATTATCACCACTATATCTTACAAATCCAACATCTGACTATGAAAAAGAGTAATTTATTACCTATTTTGAATGAATCATTTGACTTTGACTTTGACTATCTACTACCACAGAATGTTTTTTTCCATAACAAGTTAACCCTTGGCTGCGATCTCACCTAATGGTATAAGTGATGATGCAGTCTAAGATGAATCATTCCAAACAAAACATGCAGACTGTAACTTATTTTTTTTTTTCATAAATCAATCCCAGCCTCATAGAACAGGAGTTTTATTTGAAATACCCCATCTGTAGATACTAATTTATAGTTCAATGGATACAAAATATTATGTTGCTGATATGTAACGTTAAAAATATACAAATAGAATTGGAACGCGCATCTTGTTAACATAACATCAGAATTGAAACAACAAAAAAGAAAAACACGTAATTTCAATAAAAAAATATGCATTTATATTTTAAAGTGAGATTCGATGCATAAAACGTGTCGGGAATGGTATAAGGATATTTATTGAATCATAAATTGGTGGCAGTTGAATCATAGTAGTGCATGCATAAGTCACTTTGTAGCAATGTGCTACGAGGTGGCTACGAGGTGATACATTGTTGCTACATGCGTTATGTTTAGCTACACAACATTCCTATTTCCTACACGTTTATGGCCTAAGCTATGAAATGGAATATATATTTTTATTGTCTAACATAAAAAAACCTATTAACGACGTATGCAGAAGTTCATTTCTGGATAATTTTTAGGAAAATACTAAACTACTAGTTGAACACACAAATTCATAATATTATCTTCATTTTATCATCAAACTACCTTATTCCCGCGGCTTCGTCCGCATGGACTGCACTTTTAAAACCCTATTTTACTCTTAGTGGATGTGTAGGTAAGTACGTCATAATAGCAAGCTGCATGTCAAATTTCAGCCCGATCCGTCCAGGAGTTTGAGCTGTGCGTTGATAGATCGGTCAGCCAGTCAGTCACCTTTCCCTTTTCTATATATAGATTTGGATGAAATTAACTCCAGTGTCACGTATATAACTATTAAACTTACAAGCTATACAGTAGGTATACAGTACGCAGCAGAAAGTAATGTACATTGGCCTTTAGAATGACATTTCGGCTTTGTTGAGCGCTGTCTCTGTAACTCATACCTATAAGACATTTTGTCGGTCTCAACGACAGAGACAACGCTCTACAAATCTGCTATCTTCTAAAGGTCGATGTACTTTCTGTCGCGTACGGTACTTCCTATACGGTAATGATGACGGAAACTAGAAAAAAAAGTTAAACAGTGACCAAATTAAAGAAAGTTTCAGTTAGAAATTCCCAATGGCGCCTAAGTAGGGCAACGATCGCGGCCAACGTTGCCTCGTGTACAATAATGAGCGAAGTTCGCCCGATCGAAATATTGCACTTTTAATTAAATTTCAACCGTACCTATCGTAAAATACACAGAAAGTTCGTATGTGCGAACGTTAGAAGTTGAAAGGTTTGCAAACGGGATACGGCAGTATACTAAATAGGAAAGAGCTTTCTGAAACTAATGCTAGTTCATCACTTGTACAGAAAGCGTCAGGTCGAAATGGCAATCAGGGAAGGAAAGCTGCGCACACCCACACAACCCCCGCGCTAACTCGGTGCGGGCGAGCACGGGTGACGTGTAAGACTACCACTTGGACCATCAGCCTATTATAGTTGTCGTCGTCGTCTCAATCGAAAGATCATCTTCAACAAAGTCACAAGTCAAGAACATCAAGAAAGTCTTTTGCAAATATTTCCCCAGAACAAATATACATTGGGATCTCAAGTTGCTTTTATGGCGGTCTCGCACCAACAAGCTGGAAAACGCTAGACACGAGGGGTGTAAGATGTGTTATTAAATTTTTTTTAATAGAGCTGTAATTACGTCGTAAATCCTCCATAGAAATTGGCGTATCAACAACCTATCACAGGTTTTTGGCTTATCGAGAGGAGCGAATATTCGCGACGCTGCCGACAGGTCTAGATCGCAATCGGGGTATAATGGGGGGGGGGGGGGGGTTTGCCCCGCACACCCGCACGCTACCCTGCACCAAATTAGCGCGGGGGCTATGCGGGTACACATGGGACGTCCCCACCCTATTTGTCATGTCGATCTGTCGCAAACTATTATAAATGCGAAAGTGTGTTTGTTTGTTGGTTTGTCCTTCAATCACGTCGCAACGGAGCAACGGAATGCCGTGATTTTTTGCTTGGGTATAGTCAAAGACCTGGAGAGTGACATAGGCAGGCTACTTTTTATCCCAAAAACCAAAGAGTTCCCATGGGATTGTTACAAACCTAAATCCACTCGGACAAAGTCGCGGGCGTCAGCTTGTAGGTAATATTCTTAACAAAATATTCAAAAATTGTTTGAATTTAGGCCAGTGTTCGCAAAACTACGATTACCTTATTTTACGATAGTAAGCCAACTTCATAAAAATACTAAGTAGGAGTACCTATAGGTTAATAATGGAGTTTTGAAGCACGTGAAGTAACTGTAAAAGAAACAATGTTGCCTAAATTACAGAAAGTTTAAGCCGACATTCCGAATGGTTCTTAAGTAGAACGGTGATCGTGGAGCTACTAGAGTGGCTTATTTCGCAATAATTAGCAAAGTTCTCCCATTCCAAATGTTGCATCTTGTAATAAAATTCCTACGGCCGTGTTATTTTGGATACACATATCCATTCTGTATTTTAGTAATTTGATTTTTTTAAATTTAAAATAGGCTTGCGCTTGGCGACAATCATGCCTGGTAAAAGCAATGATAAAGTTTCGGGTTGGTGCACGTAGCATGCACCCTGATCTGAGAAAAATTTCGCAACAAACTCATGACTATGAAATAATATATAAAAAAATGCCTATTAAATTGGGTATTTGACTACATCAAAAATAAATTATTTCTCAGTGATTATTAAATAGAGGGTCTTCCAAAATACGTAAAATCCACATCCTATGTGTAATAACCATTTTAAATTATCGAAAGCACGTCAAATGATTGTGACGTCACACACCTGTTTCATAGAATCTCAATTCAATTCCCAATTATTGGCTTTTAGGTGTGCCAGCTGGGCACAGAGTGTTTCGCCAGTGTCACGTTTATGGAGAAGGCTCATAGAATCTCGCATACAAAGCGCGTGTTTTGACGTTTGATAAAAAGTTACTGATTTGACTAGTTGTTAAATACCGTATTTGTGTATTTGTTATATTATATACCATGATGATTAATATTACAACTTATAAACGTTACGAATTTGAAAGAAGAAGTCAAAGCAAAATGAGGTATTTTGCTTCACCGGACGTGACCAGGCGACTGAATCTAGCATAGCACGAAGCTGAGTGACTCGCTTTTATTATAAAGGTACTCGACCAGCAGAACTTGTAAATATATAATGTAAACCATAATATAAACCCACTATTTTAAATACGAATGTGCGTCTGTCTATCGTCTGTTACCTTTTCGTTAACCGTTTTAATGAAATTTGGTACAGAGATAGCATGCATCCGCCGGAAACATATACCTACGTAACTACAAAGACTACTAAATAGTTCTCACAGGATTTTTTAAAAACCTAGATCCACGCGGATGAAATCGAGGACAGTATCTAGTTGATGTATAATTGTGTATTAGATATTCATAGACAATTATAACAATATACCTACTCAATTATGTGTAATATTGTCTTCAACCAAACTATTAACATAACGGGAAACATGCACCAAGTCCATTATCTATGCTTATCTAATCGCTCACTAAAAGCAATTACTTAAGCTCATGGCCTCGGCCAGCCAAATCGGTCAAATATAGTGGAAACGTGTGAAATTCCACTCCCTAATACCGATAGCCTTAGAGCTAGTAGGTGATTTTGAAGAGGTGCTTAATACCAGTTGAGACTTCGTGATAGAGTACGGAAGGGGATGGTGAACAATCGAAATATTTAGAGAACTACGCTCCGCATGCTTTTGCATTATTTTATTTCGAAATCTTTATGGAACCCACAGAAATAACAATGCAAGACACAGAAAAAACTATTCAAAATGGTGAAAAGGCTGCCTTGTTGCAATTGATTTGTTTATGCGGGAGGAAATCAAAAGGAAGAGCTCAAAACCCAATAATATGTAAAGCACTAACTAGACTGGGACCGAAACATGATGTACAGAAAATGTCAATATTATATTCTAATGCAAGTGTTACTTAAGTTGAAAGCGTGTTTAAAGTTTTTGAATCTGCTAGAGGAGGTGCCCAACAGTGAAAATGAAGATTTTTTCTACCTACTTCATAAAAGTTGGTTCTATCACAGTAAAAATATTGTTGTTTCAACAGAAAAATATAAGCGACCCGAGTTCCACCTCAATGTAAAAAAATCTGAACCCATTGACCAGCTGGGAACTCAGTGTAACGTCGAAGAACCGTACAATCATTTTTAATCAAGCACCATAACTTTCAGATTTTTAATCAAGCAACCCCTTAATATTTTCTACTAGCTCTTGCGAATTGAGGACCCACTTTGCACTTATAGTGATATATGGGACCGTTCAATAAAAGAAATGAAAAAGTAAAAGATCCATTTTAAAGTCCCCGTATAAGAGCACTCAATATCGAAGACTATTTCGATGACACCATAATTTATGGAAACCGAAGTTTGAAATAACTTTTATCAGTTATTCAAGTTTACTCTCCTACTTGAATAAGTGCAGCGAGCGAAAGGAGTTTGGATCTCACCTTGGAATTCAATAAAGAATTTTCAGTTTCACAGTTTAGACAGACACCTACGGGGCTAAACCTGATCGCACATCTATCAGCACGTCCGCATTTAAGCACATTCGAAATATATAATGACTTATTTAAATTTTCTGAGGGTCGAGACACAGTCCATTTTCCACACGCTTCTGGATTTTATAAGGACGAGTAATGTTTTAAAGAAATTTTCATGACTGGAATTGTGATTTTTTAATTATTTAACAAGTGCAGAGCATCGGTTTTTTATACAGGTATTGTGATTTGATTTAAATTTTATGCACTGAAAAATACGTAGCATTCTGTTCAGGCAACTGATTGGCTTCATCGGCTATACGTCATTCTCATTTCTTCAGGGCGTTCTACAGTTACTTAGTCAGTTAATTAGACATTATTCGTTTTATATGAGCGTGAATACGAAACAGATATACGAGTATGTACCTCACTAGCAACTACCAGCGACTTCGGCTCCTAGGAAAAATCGGGTTTTGTAACTTACTTTATTATAAAGGGAATATCTGGCAAAGGCAAAACAGCTTTCAGGTAAGCCCGGGAGTTATTGAGTCAGTCAGTGAGTTTATTTTTTTACATGTTTAGATTTGCATTTTTTGCGCGTTCGTTGTAGTAGCCACGTGCGGAACGGACTCTCAGATGTGCGAGCTTCTCAAATATCAAATGATAGAGAGCAATACCAGTTTGCACGACTTATAACTTCCAATAAGACCGGACCAGGTGTGACCGGGCGACTGAAGCTATTTGCATAGCACGAAGCTGAGTGACTCGCTTTTATTATAAATGTACTCGACCGTGCCGAGAGCCAAATTATTATTTAAGCGAGCGCACTTGGGCGTATTGTTTACTAACTCATAGCGAAGTTAAAGGAGTATTTACATAGACCTGGGCAATACCAGAACCGTAATAAATTAAATTGTATTTCTGATACTAGATCAACATTTTCAGGTGAATTGGAGCAAATTTGAATACAGTGAATATGAAGCCAATCTGGTCTGTAATCCTCAGTTGGCCAGCGTGGTAGTCTGTGGCCAAAACACTTTTCATTTTGAGAGGAGACCCGTGCTCTGTAGTGATCCGGCGATGGGTTGATCATGATGATAATTATGAATATGAAGCATCTTGCAGGTGCTGCATGGGAAACTAATTGTGAGGTCTCTAAATGCGTTCAAATTCTATGTTACGCATATTATTGTCTTTTTAAGTAAATCTAAGCAAAAGAAAAAAAATTATGTTATGATATGGTTACAACATTAAATTTATTTTTTATTTTTATTCAGATACAAGTTAGCCCTTGACTGCAATCTCACTCACTCACTCGCAAATCAGGTAAGTGATGATGCAGTCGAAGATGATAGCGGGCTAACCTGGAAGGGGTATGGCAGTTTTTATTAAACGTGTACCCCTTTGGTTTCTACACGGCATCGTACCGGAACGCTAAATCGCTTGGCGGCACGGCTTCGCCGGTAGGGTGGTAACTAGCCACGGCCGAAGCCTCCAATCAGACTAAGAGAAATATGGTTATGAACTTGTTCGTCGAGCATGTTTTAAACTCATCAAGGGTGTGGAGGAAGAAAACCAAACGATAAAGTGATATATTTTTCATAGATCACAAGCAAGATCATGATTCGTGTAGTGTAAATACTCCTTTAGTGGTTTCCTCAATGTTTTCTGCTTGTATTTTCTGTACAAGTCTTTGAAACAAATTTTTGTGTTGAACAAAAGATTTCTATTATAGATAAGAAGTTAATTTATAGATAGAGATATAGGATAGGTACATAGTGTTAAAATGTTGGGTTTTCAGTTTTCATTTAGTTTTCTATTGTTTTGTGTACATCTACTTCTATTTCAAAATCTTGAAATCCTTATTTCTAGTATTTTGAGGAATATAGTTTTAATTAATTATCATACTAATATTATGAATGCGAAAGTGTGCTTGTTTGTTAGTTCGTCCTTCAACCACGCCACAAAGATCGACGTGATTTTTTGCATGGATATCCATGCAAAAAATCCAAGTTAAGGACCAGGAGAGTGACATAGGCTACTTTTTATCCCAGAAAATAAAAGAGTTACAATGGGATTTTTAAACGCTAAATCCACGCGGACATAGTCGCGGGCATCAACTAGTAGGTACCTGAATAAATAAAAGTATTCACCATAAAAACTATAAAAAAGACTTAGGTAAATTAACAATATCACCTACTGTTGTATATTTTTAGGGTTCCGTACCTCAAAAGGAAAAACGGAACCCTTACAGGATCACTTTGTTGTCTGTCTGTCTGTCTGTCTCTCTGTCTGTCGGTCTGTCAAGAAACCTACAGGGTACTTCTCGTTGACCTAGAATCATGAAATTTAGCATTTAGGTAGGTCTTATAGCAGACATTAGGGGAAAAATCTGAAAACCGTGAATTTGTGGTTTCAGGACACAAAAAAAAATTAAATTGTGGTCATGAACTATTTGTGTTTTCGATTTTAGAAAAAGATATCTATATCAAGTGGGGTGTCATATGAAAGGGCTTCACCTGTGCATTCTAAAACAGATTTTTATTTATTTTTATGCATCATGGTTTTTGAATTATCGTGCAAAATGTCAAAAAAATACGGCTGTAGTACGGAACGTTCGTTACGCGAGCCTAACTCGCACTTGGCCGCTTTTTTAAAGTAAGTAGGTATTGCGTCAGCTAGTTTAGGCTCAATGGCCATTTTTAAAGTTTTTTTACTAGTTTTGCACACACAGCGACCGTGCGAGCACATTTTTTGATTTGTGAACATGTACAGCTTTTAACAACAGCCACAAACTCGTTTATTTCTGTTGAGCTGGCCTCTACCTATACTGCATACTCGCAACTCTGTCGTACCAGTTTGTAATCCATTCTATACATATATCTGAATTTTTTAATATTCCTTTTTACGGTAGGTACGCTCTGGATTATGTTAGATTAAATTTTCTGATCGATAACACAATCAGAAATATTATGAACCTAAGAAATAAACCTACAAAATCTCATTTGAATTGTGGATTTAGAATTTGATCGAACTATTTTTGTAAAATTGATTTGGTATTTCTGCAGATACCATTTCTATTGAATTAATTATAATTCTGTGATCGTGCTTATTTGACAAAGAGAGAAAAGGAACGCAGCTGCTGTTGTAGTCTTTTCTCTCGACCTTAGGGGGCGTCCATTAATTACGTGAGATGTTTAAGGGGGGGAAGGGGTCGAGTCAAATCTCATCTAATCTTACGTTGGAGAGACGGGGGGTCACGGCAAATATCACGCAATTTTTTCAGTTTCAGTTCGTGAGGTTTTGAATCCGTGCCTCGTCCGCACGTCGTAGGTACGTGGCATGGTTTGCGCCCACCACTTGGTGGCATAACGGATGATTTATGCAAGACCATGCCGGGCCCGAGCCATGCCACGTCCGAGGCACGTCTGACGCGCGGACGATCCACGTATTGCACGGATGATGTTCGGATGACTTGGACATGGTATTACCGAAACTCGGCAAGCCGGACATAAATTGCATGTCCTACATTTCTTGTTTTCTATAAATTTTGATGGAGTAAGTAGGTATGTATGCGCTCTATAAGTTTATTTTCATGGTCAGTTATTATTTGATCTCATTCGTAACTCATATACTTATTACATAAGTACAGTACTACACGAAACAAATGTTTTCATTTCATTTAATTAC
Organism: Maniola hyperantus; assembly: GCF_902806685.2. Taxonomy (NCBI): domain Eukaryota; kingdom Metazoa; phylum Arthropoda; class Insecta; order Lepidoptera; family Nymphalidae; genus Maniola; species Maniola hyperantus. Next base: position 11,231,392 of record NC_048549.1, read on the forward strand.
AATTATCATTAACAATTCGTGTATAACCAATCCAGGCTACGAGTATCTATTAACGGAAATATTAGTTCACGATTTCACGATTGAATGGTTGGTTCCACATTACTTGTTCCGTGTAAACAAAAATAATACGCTTATATAGTCAAAGTCAAAGTCAAATGATTTATTCAAAATAGGTAATAAATTACTCTTATTGGTGGTCTGGTATGGTGTTATAACCTTAATTACCCATTTATATCGAGATCTAGGTTAGCTGAAATTACAGTACAATGTTAGACCATTATTAATCTTCCGTGTTTATTGTGTAGGTAGGTAATGCAATCATATTGACCGTATTGGCGCTATGGGATTTGAATAGGCGAAATAAAGTCCACGACAGGTCGAGATGGCAATCGGGGAGCGCGGGTAACTTGCGGGTGTGCGGGGTCCTCCCCGGCTCATACCCCGATTGCCATCTCAACCTGTCGCGTACTATAGGTACTTATTCATTCTTTAGAAATAACGCATACACACTGACGCAGTTTTGTGCACTGTGGCCACACGAGTAGATATTATAGACTAGAGGGGAAGCTTCACACTAGCTCACGCACACCACGACGTGTCACGGACGCTCACTTTTCGCCCAGTTCGATGGCAAACGTAGCGTCCGTGACACGTCGTGGTGTGCGTGAGCTGCGCTATGAGTGAGTGAAACTGCAGCCAGCCGCTAGTATGAAGCTTCCCCTCTGGTCTATATATCTACTCGTGTGCTGTGGTCTTATAAGAGGACTAGCTCATGCTCGCGACTTCGTTCGCGTGGACTACACAAATTTCAAACCCCTATTTCACACCCTTAGGGTTGAATTTTCAAAAATCCTTTATTAGAGGATGCCTACGTCATAATAGCTATCTGCCTGCCAAATTTCAGCCCGATCCGTCCAGTAGTTTGAGCTGTGCGTTGATAGATCAGATAGTCAGTCAGTCAGTCCGTCAGTCAGTCACATTTCCCAAGAGCACGCCACCACACACGATCCTCCGCCTTCCTCATCCACCCACTTCCCGCTTCTTAAGATCGTCAGTCCAGCGGGTTGGAGGTCATCCCACACTGCGCTTGCTGATCGGATCTCCTCATTTCTGATTTAACCACGTAGAGAAACTCCAAGCATAGCTCTCTCCATACCTCATAAGAAAGCTCAGAGTCATTCGGCGGGCGATGGAGAGAGCTATGTTTGGACTATGGGTTATATGCCCTTCCAAGTTAGCCCGTTAATAAACCACTAGCTTTTGCCAAGACAGTGGGCCCGCAGCCCCACACGCTAGCTCTGATTATAGCCGTGCAGGCAATTATAATAAACATTATTAGGGTTGCCAAATTTCCATAACATGTAACTAAGCGTGAAACAAATTTTAGTTGTGAGTAAGCAACAATAAAGGAGATTGCACATAGCTGCAAGACTCGCAACAAACGCGGGAGGCGCAAGAGCAGCTAGAGTTAGAGACTAGAAAACGTGAGGGTTGTCAGAGTGACGTAATGCACGTGGTATTATTTTGTGCTGCTCTGCTGATATCAATAGCATTTAGTTAAGTGTTTATAACCACTAAAACTTTCAGAAGCCAGGTGTTACTGTCATGTCAATTTCTGCATTTTTTACAATTGTTAAATTAATAAGCTTGCTGATATTTTAAACAGTGCAAGTGCCTTGTCTTAACAAAAATAATTTCATGTGTATTCTTTAAGATTAATATTTTTTTTAATTATTAAACACTTGCTTTAACGGTGAAGGAAGACATCGTGTAGAAACCAGCATGCCTGAGTGTTCTTCACGTTCTCATACGAGTGTGAAGTCTGCCAATCGGCATTGGGCCAGCGTGGCAAACTATGGCTTAAACCCTTCACACTCTTAGAGAAGGCCCGTGCTCAGTAGTGGGACGGTAATGGGTTGATCATGATGATGATGAATAAATAAATTCAGATTTATTCGATCCGGCCGACATTTCAACATTTAAAAATGCATTGCCTGTGCTTTTTGCGTCTCCTTGCGGATCTCGCGGCCCTGTGCGTACACCTTAAGAACCAGACCAAAGCCATCTATCATGCGGCAAGTTGGAAACGTTTAATCACGCTTGATCTTAATTAACTAAGCGACCTCATTTGCGAACTTCTATAATGTTAACTTTGTTATTTTTTTAATAATAAATATTGTGTAGAGATTGACTGCCGTGGCTGAAAGTCTCCCTGGATGTTGAATAAAATCGATCTATAATCTAGGTATATAATCTAGTGTAGTAGCTAATGCGAGTGACTTCTTCTGCTTGGACTACACAAACTTCAACCATTGGGGTTGAATTTTGAAAAATCCTTTCTTAGCGGATGTCTACGTCATAATAGCTATCTGCATGCTAAACGACCCGATCCATCTAGTAGTTTGAGCTGTGCGTTGATATGTAGTCAGTCGGTCAGTCAGTTTAGCCGGTTAATCAGTCAGTCAATCAGTCAGTCAGTCACCTTTTCCTTTTATAGAGGTAATATTTAGGTAGATAATATATATCGTGTCCTTTGAAGCTGTCTACTAAATATGACACTGTCCATCAAGTAATAAGCGAAAACGAGTTACAGCTCGCAAAAATTTTGTTCGAAATGACCCGTCTATACTGTGTATATACAGAGGTCGTTAAGTCAACGAAGTCGTGGGCTTACTAGTTTAATAATAATAATAAATAAATAAAATAAAAAAGCCTTTTATTCATCCTTAATAAATTATTAAACAAATAATTGGTTGACAAAAAATAATTAAAATTCACAGATATATAGATTAATTTACTTGTGCATGCATTAGTTAATATTTATTATTTAATCTTAAAATATAATAATTATTAGAAATGTCATTATTTGTTTTCTTTTAATTTTAAGGATCTCTCGGCGAGAAAGGCCTCCTCCAGATTTTTCCAGGTCTTCCTGTCTAGAGCCTTTTTTCTCCAGTTTTTACCTCCTGTTTCTTTAATTTAATTTTCCCAACTTTCTGCAGGTCTACCTCTCTTTCGTTTCCCAACTGGGCCACGCCATTCAGTTACAGTATTTGTCCATCTTTTATCTGTGAGTCGAATAACATGACCAGCCCATTTCCACTTTAACTTCATGGCATGTTTTAATGCATCAATAGCTTTCGTTTTTTTCCTTATAGCTGTATTTCTAGTTTTGTGTATTCTACGCAGACCTAGAATGCTCCGTTCCATTGCCCTCTGAGCAGTTTGGATTTTATTTTTTGTGTATTTGTTGAATATCCAGGTTTGGCTAGCATAAGTAAGGCAAGGTAGCAAACATGAATCCATTATTTTTGTTTTTAAATTTAGAGGTAAATCTGACTTAAGTATGTATTTATAGGCCCAGAATTTGTTCCATGTGATTTTTACGCGTCTTTCAATTTCGTCTAGGTGTCTTGACTTTTTAAACGAAATTTGTTTGCCAAGGTATATATAGTCTTGCACATATTCTAGTAGAGTATCTCGAACGCATATAGGTTTGTCTACACTGTTGGTCATAACTTTCGTTTTTGTACTATTTAACTCAATTACAGTTTAATAATAAAGCATCTATTTTATCAGATTACTGTTAATTAATGGATAATGTTTCAGTTTATCCAAACTAAAATGTAATTATTAAAATTTTGCGTATTCGATAACAGAAATTGTGCCTGTTGTTACAAGATAATTATGATGTTCTACAATTTCAGTAAAATCAACATTGTAGTTTCTACAGCCAATATTTCATTTTCGTATACCTACCGTCTATTAATTTTAAAACCATTTTTTTTCACGGAATAGAACATCTCTTTCTGGCGATTTTCTATCTAGTAGATATACCTATTATACATAGGTAGACATTTTAAAAATATTTTTGCTGTTATACTGTGTATGTAACATAGAAGGTAAGTAACTAGTCAATTAGGAATATGAGTAACCAACAAAAAAAAATTATTCAATTAAACTTTTAAAAGTAGGTACTTTTGAATCGACAAAGTGCATCTAAGAGTGAAATCTATAGAGCGCACTCTGACTTTGCTTAGACTTAAGACAGAGTTAAAACGAGACATAAATCTCTCTCGTTTTAACTCAAACTTAAGTCAGAGAAAAGTCAAAGTGCGCTCTAAAGATCTCACCATAGGTGCCACTGGTTCGGAATGCCTCTGTCTAATGACATGAAATTCGGAACATGTACCTATAGTCCGGGACAGGTCGAGATCGCAATGGGGTATGAGGCCGGGCGACGACGTGGACACCCGCACGTCGCGCTCGTCCGCAGCGGGAAAGCGCAGGGGCTGTGCAGGTGTGCGGGGCGTCCCCCGCCTGATACCCCAATTTCCATCTCAACCTGTCGTGGACTATACTGTCTCCGCATGCATTGCAAAGCAACTTGTAGCGTGCAAAACTAAGAGTCACTTCTTCCAGCTGCGCGCTTGTGGGAGAATGACTGCTACAATATCACGATCGCAATCATCTCTGATTGGTTAACGCTCGCTCACTATTGGCTACAATACATTTTTGCAAGAAGAATCGCACAAACTCAACCAATCAGAACAATTGAGATTGTAATGATGATTGATGCAGGTTTTAGACAATTGCCCTACTGATGTACATGATGAAAATAGATTGTGAAGAAATTTTTACACCCTGTCGACGCATGATGGATTTTACACGATGAATAGTGTTCGCAGGTTTGATACATTATCTGGTGGTGCAAAACAAAATGTCGAGCTGTCACCGCCGCGGCTAATCCCAGGCTTTGCTGACAGCAATTATTGGAGGCGCAAATAATACTATGTGTACTACGACAATACAATTTTTTTAAAATTTATATACCAGTTCTGACTAGTTTTGTTTTAGTTCTGGTATTTAATAAAGAATATTTTACTTTTACTTTACTTTACTAGCGCAGACTTGGTGGCAAGTGATGATGCAGCCTAAAATGGACCGCGCTTGTCTACATGCCTATTTACTCTTGACTTGCTATAGCAATATAGTCAAGCGTGAATAGGCATTAAAATTTGAGGAGAAAACTGATGCTGGAAGGCTTTCAAAATCTAAATCCACGCGAACAAATTCGCGGGGATCAGTCAGTACATCATAAGGCCAAGGATCAATTATTTTAGAACTAGCTGATGCCCGTGACTTCGTCCGCGTGGAATTAGGATTTAAAAATCCCGTGGGAATTTTTTGATTTTCCGGTATAAAAAGTAGCCTATGTCACTCTCAATGTCTTTAACTATACCCTTACAAAAAATCACGTCAATCCGTTGCACCGTTGCAACGTGATTGAAGGACAAACCAACAAACCAATAAACAAACAAACCAACAAACAAACACACTTTCGCATTTATAAAGGGTACTGATTATACAAACTTCTATGCAATGACTAGGTACAAGTATCAGTGGGGTGATTCTCTAACTCAGTGTCTAACACTGAACGATAGCCACAGAGCTTATTTTTTAATCCGTTGAAGGTTTTTTACGAAAAAATATTTTACTACCACCCAGTGAAGCAGCAATGTAGAACCAATCAACCTAGGTGGCTATCATTCTGTGTTAGACACTGAGTTAGCGAATCGCCTAGCTGGTCGTAGATATCGGTGTAGGTAGGTATGTAATAAGCTCTTATCGTTAGCTGGCGCCTAATTTAATGGTCTGGCAGTCGTTTTATGCAACATTAGACGCACATGCTCGTTACTGATACACGCCCATGGATAATGCCCTGCTTAAATTGATGATCAAATTTATTGGCTCAAGATTCTTGCCAATTCTACTTAGTAGAAGCTATTTTCCGAACCGATGGTAGACGCTTGACATGTCGTATTTAAAGTTACCTACATGAAACACATATTTTTGAACTAGATGACTTCGTAAATGGATTTAAGTTTAAAATATTCCGTGGGAAATTTTTGATTTTTAGGGTACCTCAAAAGAAAAAACGGAACTCTTATAGGATCACTTTGTTGTCTGTCTGTCTGTCTGTCTGTGTAGATACCCATCTACGGGGTACTTCCCGTTGACTTAGAATCATGAAATTTGGCAGGTTGGTAGGTCTTAAATAGCAGACATAAGGGGAAATATCTGAAAACCATGAATTTAAGCTTACATCAGACAAAAAAAATTGTGGTCATGAACTAATAATTAGTATTTTCAATTTTACGAAGTAAGATTACTATATCAATTGGATATCATATGAAAGGGCTTTACCTGTGCATTCTAAAGCATATTTTTATTTATTTTTATGCATTATAGTTTTTTAATTATCCTGCAAAATGTCGAAAAAATACGACTGTAATACGGAACACTCGGTGCGCGAGCCTGACTCGCACTTGGCCGGTTTATTGGGATAAAAAGTAAGTAGTATGTCCGTCACCGGAATGCTAGCTACCTATACCTGTACCAGCTTTGATTTCTTTGATTTCCCGAGATAAAAAGTAGCCTATGTTCTTCTCTGAGATGCAAGCTATTCTGTACCCGTAGTATAAGATTTTACGTCTCACCAAACGTTGTTAGAATTCGAGAGTCGAAACACAATAACATCAAAGTAAAATTGACCTAAAGAGCCTTGAATTGAAGTCAAAAATTCAATGCCACTGATTTTGATTTCGCAATGTTTCCGCTTGGAACGCTGGCTGTAGATGTGTAGACAAACTTGAGCTTTAAAACAAGGCAGTTAAGATCCAGTTTACTATAACGCGGAAGTGTTTCGACTCTCGAATTCTAGCAACGTTTGGTGAGACGTAAAATGTTATACTACGGGTACAGTAGTCTTTAACCTGGTCGAAATTGATTAAACGGAAGAGCCTTGAAAACAAAATCTCATACTAGGCATACTGGTACCTAGTTTATGCACGATGCTGAATAATATGTCAGCCAGACGGTTCGCCTAAACGAGCACGTAAGTCTAATGAGACATGCGTGCTCGTTTAGACAAGTGGCAGCTTACATGGCCGCAGATAATGTCGCACTTAAACTTAATGAGGTGAGGCGTCTGGGGCAAAACTGTAATTTCTTAAGCCTGTATACAGTATTTTACACAAAGCAAGAAAAATCTAACAATGTATAAACAAGATAGTGTAAGCAATAAGCAATCGAGAAACGTTAGTCTAAATATATAAAAGGAAAAGGTGACTGACTGACTGACTGACTGACTGACTGACTGATCTATCAACGCACAGCTCAAACTACTGGACGGATCGGGCTGAAATTTGGCATGCAGATAGCTATTATGACGTAGGAATCCGCTAAGAAAGGATTTTTGAAAATTCAACCCCTAAGGGGGTAAAATAGGGGTTTGAAATTTGTGTAGTCCACGCGAACGAAGTCGCGGGCATACGCTTGTTTCAGTATAAAATTATATAATGAATTTAAAAGATCTGTTCTACAAATATCCAAAACGCATGAAAACGCATGATATTTAATGATATTTTTAAGTATATTTTTATTGTGAGTATTACTCAATTTATTTTTAATTAAACTATGTCTATGTAGTTTCAAAAACTTTGTTTCCCGCACAGATTACCGCCAACCCGAGCGACAAGTTTTGTTTACTCAAAAACGAACCCCGTAGTAGAGATTTCTAAATACATATGAGCAGGTCAAAGAGCTAAGCTATTTACTTTGAAATCTGCAGTCTAGATGGTCAATTTGCTTTGATATAATATATGCACAATTACGTATGCATGATCGTTTAGACGACGGGCAGCCGGTAATATATTATTGCCATACTTAAATGTAATGACGTAGTGTGACATATCTGACAATTATTTGAATCTTACTAACCAACTAGCTTATTCCCGCGACTTCGTCCGCGTGGACTACATAAATTTCAAACCCCTATTTCACCTCCTTAGGAGTTGAATTTTTAGAAATCCTTTCTTAGCGGATGCCTACGTCATAATAGCTTTCTGCATGCTAAATTTCAGCTCGATCCGTCCAGTAGTTTGAGCTGTGCGTTGATAGATCAGTCAGTCAGTCAGTCGGTCACCTTTTCCTTTTATATATTTAGACAACCTACAGAAAGTGAGGGGACATAGGTGGATGAGGAAGGTGGAGGAAGTGTGTGATAGCACTGTTCTTTGAGATGTCTATCAACACGTTCAAAGTTGTGGACTGGCTTACTTCACACACCTTTGAGAACATTATGCAGAACTCTCAGCCATGCACGCAGCAACAACCTCATGTTGTGATGTTTTCCTTCACCGTTAAAACAAATGATATTCTAACCTGACCGCCACACCTATATGTCTGGTGCACTTCGAGAGTCCGTTGTGCCAGAATCTTCTTTCCACGTAAATGCAAACTGTGGAATCAACTCCCATCGGCGGTGTTCCCACTAGACTACAACATGGGTAATTCAAGGGGCAACAAATTCCTGAAAGGCCGGCAACGCTTCGGCAGTTCTTCTGGTACCTACGGCAAATGTTCATGGGCGGTGGTAATCACTTAACATCAGGTGACGCCGACTGCTTGTTTGCTCGCTATTTAAAAAAAAAATTTAAAACGCACATAACACCGAAAGGTGCGTGCCCGGGATCGAGCCCCGGCCTTGTAGCTATAGTGATAGCTATATATGCAGCTGGCACAATGGTGTCAAGTAACAAAGTCCCAGACAAACCCTAATTGAAACTGCTAGTAACTCAAGATTACGATATTCACATAAATATAAAAATAGTTTTTCTCTTCTGCCAACATATTGGTCTAGCCGTGCGAATATGACCCGAGATCGCCAGTTTTCAACAAACAAAAATACTCAAATGACACCAAATAAAAATATACAAGGGGCCGACACAAATATATCGAAAATTTACATTCGAGAGCGAAACCACTATTTCAAACACTCCTCTAAAAGCCTTTCACATGACGAACTAAAATTGACAGCCAATATTTATTTCTTTTTTCCATCGACACTCAAAAGTTACACAACACTGTGTGCAAGTAGTTGAAAACAAGTTGGAAAACAGGACAAAACGCTAGTATTTTATTCTATAAACCATTATGTACGTCGTTGAGTTCGCCACAGAAATACAGCGTTGACTAAGTAGTGGACTTCATGCGAATTAGTTATTTTAAGCTACAAGTTAAACATTTATTTTCATTAATATATTCATTAGCATGAGATTTTAAATCTCGTTATTCGAGCATCGAAACACTTTAATGACAAAGTAAAATGGACCTTAATTGCCTTGTTTAAAATTTCAATTTCGTCCATTCTGCCAGCACTCCAAGCAAAAACCTTGCAAACTTTAAAATCAGTGGTAACGAAAGCAATATTTTAATTATGCTTTAGGTTCAATTAAGCTCATACTAACTCTATAGTAGTCGTATACCTACTACATATTATTATGTAGAGTTAAAATAATAAGCCGCTTATTATTTATTCTAACTTTACGTACAATTATTATGACTCGCAGAAGTTATTGAAGAAGAATGAAGCCCCTATCTGGACTATGAATTCCAGTATTACTGTTTTATGAAAGTGAAATGCAGAACTGATAAATCTTTAACTATCGCACTCTAGCAAGTGATTTTTGGCAGAGGTAATTTTTAAATCAAATCACGCATATATAAAGCGATGCTAATTTATTCTCAAGTATGACGTTTGATCACTGTCAGCGATGAAAGGCAGGCTCGAAGCTTTGCATTTAGAGATTAGTACTGCTGTGCTTGGGAACTGCGAACCATTTCACTACATGGCCTTGTTTGTACGCATATATTTAACACTGTACGCAGTTCACTGTTGAACACTGCACCCAGTGAAATGCACCCACGATATGTTGCCGACTAACTGTTATTGTTTGGTTAGCAAAACAACGCGGCTAAACTCGTGTGTCAAATTTTCATGTCACCATGTACGCCATGATATTTTATGTACGCAGAGAATAATTTGTCAGACCTCGATCACACAGTCCGTGATCTAGAATTCAGAACTCCACACGCGGCCTTCACTATGCATAAATGCAAGGGCTTGAACAAGAACACTTCGAGACGTCTGCTGGACATAAGTCTTTTGTAGGTCTAACTTTAGGTCACGGTCCTACGCTGCTGGGGGGGGGGGGGGGAATCAATGGATCGAGAGTCCGCCCCCCCCTCTCTCACTATCTGGTGAGAGATCGCCATTCCAGCATGAGCACCTTGGGATCCCAAAATCTATCGGTAAAAATGTTTGCTTGAGCCTGTCTCTTTGAGCTGTAGCAGATACATACACAGATGTATATATAGATAAGTAAAATTTGACATATCGTCGATTCAGGATCAAACCGAGAGTTCGCTCTATTTCACGGTGGCAATACTTCGAAAACTAAGTACTGGATTAAATTTGAAACTTCAAAAGACAAGGAACTCAATAATGATTTAAATACGCGCCAAACCGTAAATAATTCCTAAGTAAACACCACAGAGAACACAATGACCATATAAATGTATAGGGCCTGCATTTCGATTCGTTAATACAAATTGAATCGGCCGACGCATTAATTTCCTGTCAACAGTGCGCCGGTTAAAGTGTCCGATAAATAAAAACGGTTCCAAATAACAAACGATCTGTATGAAAATTCAATATCCGCCCAAGAGCCCCGAGAAATGCAGCGAAAATACAATGCAGCGGATTGAGATTTATATGCCATAATATAGTATGTAGCCTACAACACACATAGTAGATATGTGTATTATAATATGTAGTCAGCAACAAAGCTAGGTTTGCACCCGCCAGTACAAGCGACCATGGGCGGGCGCAAATTTAGCTTCTTGTTGCTGACTCTACTGCTGGAACTACCCTTTCTTTAACGCGTAATTGATACAACTGAATGACGGGCAAAACACTTGTATGAAATTTTATCATAATAACCTAACTCCTATATCAACAGGAAAAGTAAAAAAGAAACAGCAGGTTATATAAAATTAAATAGTTTAGTTGACAGAATAATTCAGAGACTCCGCTCTTTAGCGGAGACGTTTGCATATGAATACCGGGAGGTACTCATTAAAATAACAAAGATCACGTCTCCTCCAGAGTTACTCAATTAATCATTGTGTTTACTGATTAACATTCGCATTCAGACAAGTTATCTAGTTAGCGGATTTACATCCAGATGGAATATCTAAGTTGTTCCGTGATCCTTGAGCCCTCCCGATTGTCGCGGCCATGGATTTTGAATACCTAGATGCCGCATGTTAGTTCTTTCATTTATTTACAGACTAACTTACTTCTGCAACTTCGTCCGCGTGGACTACACAAATTTCAAACCCCTATTTGACTCCCTTAGGGGTTGAATTTTCTAAAATCCTTTCTTAGCGGATGCCTACGTCATAATAGCTATCTGCATAGCAAATTTCAGCCCGATCCGTCCAGTAGTTTGAGCTGATTTTATATAGGTAATTAGATATCATTCAAATCATATTTAAAAAAAAAAGTTTAAAAAATTAAAATAACAAAAATATTATTTACTTATCTATTATAGTACTCTTAGCAAATAATACCTACCATACAGCAATTAAAATAATAAGAAGGAAGTAAAATACAATTTTTTTTACAAAAAAGCAGTGTAATATTTTCAGAGTTCATCATAATATATACCTATGTACAAAGAACACGTGATTTTCTTTATTCCACCATAATTTAACGCCTGATCAAATTTGCATGTATGGGATATTGTTAGAATCCTTACATCATCCTGAGTGACACTGGGGTTTTTTTTTTTGTTGAAAAAATTCAATATGGCGACTAATTTTCAATTATTGTGATTTTTTAAAGTTTTTAGTTCATTTTTGGCAGGGGTATCGAGTTTTTTTTTAATTACGACTTGTTTCCTACCAACGATGACCTAACGCAAGTCATTCAGTGGTTATCACAATGTGCTATCACAAGTTTCAATCGCCACGCGTCAGTGGGCCTTCTGATAGTGAAGTGAGACTTCGGTAGGAAAGAGGATCGATTTTCGATTTTTCATATTTGGAATGAGGTATAAAAGTACTCGTATTGACAGAGGAATAAAAATAAAATTTTGGCTCGTTGTCACTTCAGCCACGCTGAACGGACGCCATGCGGTATCTAGCTATTCCAAGTCTATGGTCAGGACTCGGTTTGTACGTGACATTCCTACTTAGAGTAAAGCTTAGAGCGTCTTTATAATTATTTGAAATGGTTAAAATTTAAATTATGCTACTTTGAACTATGAGTCATTTGCTCAGTTGGTGAATTATTAACATGTTATATCTCAGTTCTTCTAATATTAGAAATGTAAAACTGATTTTTGATTTGTGCTTTAATCACGCATTTAAGACATGAATGCTCATCATAACGTAAAAAAATTGAAATTGAGTTAAGCGCGCAATTTTATAAATAAACATTTTTACATGACGTTAAAAAAATAAATATTGAATTTGTGGTATTGCAATTTTAATTTTTAATTTTTCTAACACATTGTGTCAAAGAGTCCAATCCATCTTATTTTAAAGGTAAAAGAGAGATCGGTACGCGACAGGTCGAGATGGCTATCGGGGAGGGAACGCCCCGCACACCAACATAGCCCCCGCGCTAGCTGTGTTCAAGACAGAATCATGAGAGGATTTTAACTTTAAATACTGAATATTGACTATCAATCAATATGTGCACTGACTTATCTAGCGAAAATAATACGAATCCTAGCAAAAAGATTCCCAAAACGAGCCAAAAACCACACAAACATTAGTATTACCATAACGCCGACTACGGGCGCCTTAACGACGGCAATAATATTTCTTCGCACAATCTCCAAAACGCTATTACACACTCGAAACTTGCGCGATTCAAACACATAATTACACTTGTTTTGGGTCGTGTGGAGATAATAATATTTTGCCTAATGGTGCTCCAAATTTACTCTCATATACTATTCCCTTTCTCTGAAGTTGTTTTCCTTAATATTTTGCTGTTCAGAATTTCTCTTCTATAAGAAAAGATGTAGGTCCTTAACCAATTGGTTAAGGGAAGATTACTCCTAAGACATTACTAAAGATTTCATATGAAAATTTAGGAGAAAGCAAAATAATTTATCTGATTATTGTTTTTCTTGAAATGTAGCCTTCTGAAATGAATAATGCGCATCACACACCTACAGAGTGAAGTTGAGTCGAAACGCAGCGTGTATTTTGATAACGCAAACTCAGCTTATTTTAGATTTTTGGCATAGATACGACGAATCTCCTTTGTGTTTTTCATCAAATACACTATTTAAACCGTATGGTAAGGTAAAAAAAGCTGTGTTTAAGTTGTTATCAAAAAAAGCGCTGCATGTCGGCTGCACACCACTCGGTAAGTGTGGGTTGTCTCTTCCTTCTCAGTTGCTTACTGATTTTTTTCTGTAGAATCTCCTTTCAGAATCGGCGGTAGAGTCTAATGGTAAGATCTATAGAGCGCACTCTGACTTAGTTAAGATGAGACAGAGCTATATTTCTCACATAAATCTGTCTCATTTTAACTTAATCTAAGTCTAAGCAAAGTCAGAGTGCGCTCTATATATTTCACCCCAAGTACCTATTCCGAGCGCCTGTAAAGTGTACTTGAAGTAATGTAATGTATTTGAGTTTGACATATCTAAATCTGTTTCTAGTACAAAGTATACAATAAAACAGACGAGACAAAGTCTAGAACCACTTTTCAAACTCTCCGTATTTATGTTAAGCATATCAAAACGTTAACATGAAATTATATACATTGAAACATTTGCAGAACCTACTGTAGGTACATTCATTTCCATTCGTCACCATGTTTACACATTCATAATAAATACTCTACCACGCATTCGGTTATAGAGCTTTCGCACACTCGGCTACCGGTAGCGTCGACTATTGGCCACCCGTTGGTGGTGCAACCAAATTACTAAATGCGGCCACCAGCCGCGGCTGCTAATAGCTAGACGAAGTCACTAGCCATTAGCGTCTAAACGCGTCTATGCTATTCTTGTATACTGAATTGGAACTCATTGCGGCTAATGAGGACTAAGTACGAACGGCAAACTACAGTAGGTACCTATCATATAAAAAATCTCTGGATGAGAGTGGCGAAGATTTGTTAGCACATAAGTATTTATGGTTCTGCTGTTCTAACCCACAGCACGAAGCGATAGCTTGACTGACGAACCAATGCACGGCGGCACAAGTCAGAGTTATTTTTATTTGACGGCATTTAAACGTGGCCTTGTGAAGCGAACGCTGACCACTCGCATAGCTTGTGACTGGAACAAGACGAGTTGAACAGACACTGGTGCTGATTCTGACCACAACAAAATTTTAGAGTATTCGCATCCTCTTCTTACTAATGTTAGTTGAAAAGGACAGACACAGTTTGACAGTTTCATATTTAATTTAGAGCTGTCGAACCTCGTGACTTTAGTCGCCAGTCGCAAGCCTATTGTTTAAATTTGTAAAATTTATGTTCTGTCCTTTTTTAGCAATATTAAAAGGAAAAGATGCATATATTTTACATTTAGTTTAGAGAAAGACAACAGAATCGGCGCCAGTTTACCTCTATATAATTTACGAGCATATTCATTCACTTGGGGCCACTAGGTACCTACTCTCACCACCGCGCGGTCACTCGGTGTGCGCCAGTTCTTTATCCGTACCTACATTTCCCTATGAATGTGAAAATCATATTTCACAACTTGAGTACCGACAACTGGTTTTTAAAAGTACCTACCTACGCTTGTAATCTAAATGTATATTTACGGAATTCTATGCTGAATTGCTTAGTCAAATATGTAAGTGTGAAATTTTAAAAAGCCGTCAATGCGAGCGGCTAGGTAACTTGAATATGTTAAACATTAAAAATGTAGAACCGTGTTGTGCCCGGGTTGTGAGCATTTTGTTAGCAGTGCTGACTTAAATACTGAACTAAGTTTAGGTAACTTATAAAAGTATGTAATACCCAGTTATATCAAAGTTACGAAACTTTATTTCATAAATCATAACAATACTACTTCTTTATACTAAACTAGCTTATGCTCGCGACTTCGTCCGCGAGGACTACAAAATTTCAAAACCCTATTTCACCCCCTTAGGAGTTGAATTTTCAAAAATCCTTTCTTGGCGGATGCCTACGTCATAATAGCTATCTGCATGCCAAATTTCAGCCCGATCCGTCCAGTAGTTTGAGCTGTGCGTTGATAGATCAGTCAGTCAGTCAGTCAGTCATTCAGTCAGTCAGTCAGTCAGTCACCTTTTCCTTTTATATATATAGACTAGCTTATGCTCGCGACTTCGTCCGCGTGGACTACAAAAATTTCAAACCCCTATTCTTAGGGGTTGAATTTTCAAAAATCCCTTCTTAGCGGATGCCTACGTCATAGCTATCTGCATCCCAAATTTCAGCCCGATCCATCCAATAGTTTGAGCTGTGCGTTGATAGCTCAGTCAGTCAGTCAGCCAGTCAGTCACCTCTTCCTTTTATATATTTAGATTACTCATTCGGTAAATATGTCCTTCTTTGTTAATTAAAAAAATCCAAAATAAAATATACGTGAGGTGCTTAAGATACTAAGTTTACTTAAAAATGTTTCTATAAGTACCTAGATCAGTGTACCTACCTAATAAATATGCAAAATAAGGTCCTAGTTTACATCCTGGAAATCAAGGCATTTTTTCCACGATTTTGACACAATGAACCCATTTTCAACGCAACGCGTAAACATTTTCGTCAAATTGCAAATATGCCTTTCTTAGCAAAACATTTCTCAATAAATAAAAAATACTTATAAGTATTTTTGACCCCAGTAAAAGTTTCATCGTGACGCATAAACTTTTTTTTCTGGGGCAAACAAGGTATGCCAAATTTATAGATCAGTCGGTCAGTCACCATTTCCTTTCATATATTTAGATAACCCAAGCATTAAAGCTTCATCAGTCAAAATGCATTATTTATTCCCAATATCACGCTACAACAATTTATAGCAATACAAACGATAATTTTGCCAAAACTTTATTGAACATACAGCTGATATCACAACGCCCGGGGACCTGGAGCTAACTTTGACAATTAACGAACGAGCAAAGCGCGTTTTGACTGAGAATTTGTCGTTTCGACGACTACAAGTACGTACGTTTTCATATTAACCTAGAAGTTAGATTAGTGATGTCGATTTGACAGTCGATTCAAAACCGCCATCGTCGACGAGTAACTAACCCGTCTGTAAAACAGTTTTTTCGACTAGTTTAGTCATTTTTATAAATGTCTAAACTAGTCGAAAAACCTGTCAAAGTCAAATAATTTCAAAATAAAGTTACGAGGGTTCCAAACGCGCCCAGATCTGAGAAGAGCCCATAACAAACTCAGCCGGGTAACCGGGTAAATCGACGCCCATCACTAGCCTAGATTTTACGGAACACAATCTGGGCTGAGCTCCAAACCGACCGACGTCTAGAATTAAGATCAAGGTACAAAGATAAAATCATTGCCGCGCTCTAATTAGTGTCGGGAATACAATTTTCCGAGCAATCATTCTTAAGCAGCTGTTTAAAATTGCAAACTACACTGAAACACTACAGCGACTACAAAATATTAACGCACTCTCTAATTATGGAAGTGCAAAGGATGCGGGTAGTTTTATGCTCGCCGAAATTAGTAACAGGGTAATTAGTACGTTTGCGAATTCGTTGAGACTAGGGAGATTTTGTAACTAAAACGACAATGCTAGAGTATAGTACAAGTAGTAAACAATAAAAACTTAGTCTTACAAGACAATACTTTGGTTCTAAAATAACAGCTGCTCGATTGCGGTAGAATGTCAGCTATAATGGCACGATCGCAATCACCTCTGATTGGTTGATGCTCGCTCACTATTGGCTACAATGCATTGTTGCAACAAGAATCGCACAAATTCAGAAAATTAGAACAATTGAGATTGATGCAGGTTTTACTTAAGTAGATACATTATACAGTAGATAAGTAGCAAATGATATAACTTCCATCCTATAAAACAATAGAATTCGTATTATCTAATTCTGTTAAAACATAAATAATAAGCGACTCGTATTCACTTAAAAAGTAAGCGGATAAATAAAAGTTTGCGCGAGCTTATTTGTACCGTGTGGCTACTGTTCCTCCTTTTTACGTCTTTCATTCGAATTTTCCGTCGCAATTTTAACTGCGCAAGCGAGAAAGACTGTGCGGACAGACTCGAAAGCTACGTGAGTTTAAGTTATGGCCTGTATCATTGTAACAACTAGAGATCATATTAACTTATCCAACTCACACCTTCAAAATAAATCAAAACAAGCGCAGATTGCTTGTACGTGTTTGGTAGATAGGGCAACGTACTTTGATTTAGTATCGCCACAAACTGCGCCGGTTAATTTGGAGTAAGCGTTTGCTTTGTAATAACAAATCCACGCGCTTAGTTTATTCCCATAACGGATTTAATGACTGCTATGAGTTATTAGCGTTTGATGAATCTAAGTATATAAAAGGAAAATGTGACTGACTGATCTATCAACGCACAGCTCAAATTACTAGACAGATTGGGCTAAAATTTGGCATGCAGATAGCTATTATGACGTAGGCATCCGTTAAGAAAGGGTTTTTGAAAATTCAACCCTAAGGGGATGAAATATGGGTTTGAAATTTGTGTACTCCACGCGGACGAGGTCGCGAGCATAAACTAGTTAGCTATAATGCTGTGATAAGAGCTAATATCATTAGTATCATCATGATCAACCAACTCTCAGGCATGAAGGTTTCCGCGCGGTGTTTTCTTTTATCGTTAAAGGAAGTTAAATTTAATTGTTTAAAAAGCACATAACTCCAAAAATTAGTAATGCGTGCCCGGAATCGAATCCTCGACCTACCGAATAGGAGGCGGACATCTTAATCCGGCTTTTATAATATGAATAGTGATTAATATTGAGATTTGACGATCCATATGCTGTTATTTGTAGAAAGGAAATGAAAAGCTACGTTTTAGTATGTATCGCATCCACAATAAGAACCAATGTGGAATAGGTACTATTGTAGTGTAATAAGGATAAATGCCCAGTATCCGAACGATGCCCAGCAGTGCTAGCATAGCCATAACAAAAATATTTAACGAAAGACGACTGCGAGAACTGCTGTCTCGCGAAACTCTCATCGACAAGTCCTAGTATAGTGCGTAAGTACATTTTCAGATATCACTCGCCATTTTAGTTCGATGTGTCAAAAGTGTGGTTCACCTTAAAAATCTAAATATATAAAAGGAAAAGGTGACTGACTGACTGACTGACTGATCTATCAACGCACAGCTCAAACTACTGGACGGATCGTGCTGAGATTTGGCATGCAGATAGCTATGATGACGTAAGCATCCGCTAAGAAAGGATTTTTGAAAATTCAACCCCTAAGGTGGTGAAATAGGGGTTTGAAATTTGTGTAGTCCACGCGGACGAAGTCGCGAGCATAAGCTAGTAAAGGATTAAAATCGTACTTTTGACATGACAGTTGACACATAAAGCATCATAAAGCGGTGATAGCCTAATAGTTAAAACTTCGGCATCATATTCGGCGAATCCAGGATTCGATTCCAGGCAAGCGCTTCTAGCTTTTCGGAGTTATGACCGTTTTAAGCAAACCACTAATATCGCACTTGAGAAAACGTGCGTCCCTGAGAGTACGCCATAATGTTTTCAAAGGTGTGTGAAGTCTGTCAATCACTTGATCAGTGTGATGTCACAATACCCTAAACTCGCCTCATTCTGAAAGAAGACCCGTTCTCAGTAGTGGACCAACGATGGGTTAAGATGATTGCCCTAAAAATTCACAGT
This sequence comes from Maniola hyperantus, assembly GCF_902806685.2. Lineage (NCBI taxonomy): Eukaryota > Metazoa > Arthropoda > Insecta > Lepidoptera > Nymphalidae > Maniola > Maniola hyperantus. The sequence goes on from NC_048549.1 coordinate 11,250,163, forward strand.
GTTATAAAATTTTATTGTTTTCATGTCGGTTATGCTAGCCGCATGGCTTCAGGATATAGAAAGCAATTCAAGAATGGACTCCTCCGTATAAATTCTTTCAGCAGCTAGAAAGCAATAAAGGGATCTATTCTTTAAATTTTATGATCCGCAACGATCTACATATGGTAGACCAAGATTGGCAAGAGCTTGTGGAATTTGAAGAGGTACTTTTTAATCGTTCAAACTTATATCAGGTCAGGCTCACTTGGTCACGTGACTCGAAAAATATAGCGATGGCGGCGCGCCCCTTCTACAGCAGCTCTCGGGTACTTCTTATACGCGATTGAAAGTCAAAGTCAAAGTCATAAGCGTTCGTTAAATTTTAGGCCGCGGCGCTGTGCGAGCTGATCTTCATTGCGTCATCACAATAGTTTATTGAAACGTTTTTGCGGAGTGTGCTTTCTGTACGTGGAAGGTATTCTATGCTTATTGCTTCCTGTACACGTATCATTATCATCATCATCATGGTCAACCCATCGCCGGCTCACTACAGAGCACGAGTCTTCTCTCAGAGTGAAAAGGGTTTTTGCTATAGTTTACTACGCTGGCCATGTGCGGATTGGTAGACTTCACACCTTTGAAAACATTATGGAGAACTCTCAGACATGCAGGTTTCCTCATGATATTTTCCTTCACCGTTAAAGCAAGTTATTTAATTACATCCTACATTTATCCCACCAGTGCTTGGACTAGAGTTGGTTCGTGGCTAAGCCAACATTCGCATGCAGCCGGGTTTGACATTATCGCAAATGCGATAGAATCTTGGGCGAGAAGGAAACAAATGGCTCAGGTAGATATGCCTTGATAAGTCTGACTTAGTGTCTGTGGATCTAATGTTCAACCGTTTTATGGTCTAAAAATGTTTGAAGCACTAAATATATCCAAAGAATTCGCAAATCATTTTCAAGGAAATATAACTGGACAAAAGGCGATGATGCCGCCTATTTGAAGGTCCGGGGGTTCCATCCCGAGCCCGCACGCGCCTCTAACTTTTGACAGTCATGTGCGTTAGCTCGCATAGCAGAAATAAAATATCATTTGATTTAACGGTACAGAAATACATCGTAAAACCTGCATGCTTGAGAGTTCTCCATAATATTTTTAAACGTGTGTAAAATGTGCCAATCCGTCAGTCAGCGTGGAGGAGAAAGGTCAAATCGTTCTCAATTTTAGAGAATACCCGTGCTCAGTAGTAAGCCGTCGATGGGTTGATGATGATAACTGGATCGAAATCACATTTATAGCGATTACACATTCTAGCGGCTTTTGCAAGGCTGTGTCGACACAAAACCTACGAGAAAAATGAATGACAAGTTATTAATGTTCTATTGAAAATATTTCTATAGCTATTAAAATTCTAAACGGATCTCCTAGAGATTTGTATTGGCATATTGGTGAGGCCTGGCGAATTATTTTTAAAAAAGCTAATTGATTAACTTCACAATCAACATCATCATTATCATCATCATCGTCAACTTGACGTCTCTTGGTAAGATGGTAGGGATTTCTATACGCCACGGTCTTGCGCCGCATAAATCCAGCGACTCCCTGCGACTCGTTTGGTGTCGCCTATCCACCTAGGGGGGTTCTCCAACGCTGCGCTTTCCGGTGCGATTCCACCATTCTAGCACATTGAGACCCCAACGTCTATCCAATCCCACAGCAATAGAACAGGAAAAATTCAGATAAATTACATTTTAGTCGACATGTTATAAATAAAGAGTGAGTAAAACCAAACACCGATTTTTTTATTCGTTCGGTATGTTCGATATACTCAGAAATCCGAAATGAAAAGTTGAAAACTTATTTTATCAATTGGAAAAAAGCAATTAATGGAGTTTCTTGAGATACGGAACCCTAAAAATCCAGATAAATTACATTTAAATCGACATGTGACATACATATACTACAGAAAAACCAAACACCGATATGTTCAGAAATTCGAAATGGAAAGGTGGAAACTTTTTTATCAATTGGAAAATTAGCGAGGCAAAAAGCAATTAGTGGAGTTTCCCGTTCCGAGAATGAATGAGCACCCCCTATTCAGCAAAAACTGATACAGTACTATCACAAACAATACCGAACAACTGTAATTGAATTAATGGTAAGTTAGTCGAACCTCAGTTTGTGGTCGTTAAAATTCTGTCTGGTATATTAATATTAACAAACAAGATAAGTCAAAAGTAAAAGTTAACTGTTCCTCTTAAAAACGCCATCATAGATGCTAGGTTTATATTTCAATATACGCAATGAGAGTCTTTAAAGTACATAGCTATATGAAATTGGGTTAAACTAGACCCAACCCAAATGTACTAACGGAAAAATTACCTAATTTTTTTTTGTATTACAAACTTTTCAACTTTTATTAGCGGAGTCTTTGTTTTTTACGAAACCTTATAATTTTTGAACTATGAAACAAAAAAAAATATTAATGTGTTCAGATGTTTAGGTCTGCAAAACCAAAAAGCAATTCAATTGATTTCCAAAAAAAAACAAGTTTTTTCCATCTATATAAATGACAAGATATGCCCAAGCGAACCAAATTTTTCACGGTTTTCGAACCAAATAAATCAGCGCCACCTCTTAGATACTTATAAACGACCCGTTTGAAATCCAGACGTCACTGAGGTTGCATTTGTACTAAATAAACATATTAGGACCAATGAGTCGGTGCCATTTTGCTTGTTCAATGGCCCTGTCCTTACGAAGTAATATATAAGTCTATGGTTTTTTCTATTTATATTTTCCATCTCTAAAATTAAGTCTAGTTTCAACCAGTTTCATGTGTGTACTTTAATGAGGACTCACCCTTTATTATATGTAGGTATATCTTCATAATTATATTAAAGTTATAATAAACTATAATATACATCTCATGAATTCCGAATGGTTATACTAATGGAATTCTAACCGCATCTTTCTTGCAGGTGCTTATTATTGGGTGCAGGATCTTTAACCATGGCTGCGCGCCAAATATCTACACTCCTAAGCTTTTCGATTACTTACTTACTAAAATAAAACTAGAACTTATTTCCTTTAACACTCTTTAAGAGAGTAATATTATATAGATACATACATATACTCTACATGCATACTCTATCTATATAATACTCTTTAAGTAGAGTGTGAAAGGAGATATGTTCTAGTTTTATTTTAGAAAGTAATTGAAAAGTGTAAGAATGTAAAAATAATCGGAAACTTGAAATAACAAGGCAAAATAAATTATTTTTAGAAATCTAAATATATAAAACGAAAAGGTGACTGACTGACTGAATGACTGACTGACTGACTGACCTTTCAACGCACAGCTCAAAGTACTGGACGGATCGGGCTGAAATTTGGCATGCAGATAGCTATTACGACGTAGACATCCGCTAGGAAGGATATTTGAAAATTCAACCCCTATGGGGGTAAAATAGAGGTTCGAAATTTCTGTAGTCCACGCGCGGACGAAGTCGCTGGCATAAGCTAGTTATTGAATAAAGAATTTTCCATTATAGATACGTAACATCTAGGTAGTCTTTTCTTGTCTTAGATAGACTTTTGAATTTATAATATTAGCATGGATAGATTTAAAATATGTATATAGGTAACATTCCGTAACAAAGAGAAAACGTAGTGAATTTCAACAAAAATTTCAATAGGAAGTCAAATTAAAAGTTATCCCAAAATTTGTTGAAACTTTTTAAGGGGTACAGAAGACGTCGAAATGGTGCCTAGCTGCGCGGATGCGCCAACTTTTGGCCCTAATAGCCGTCCCCGAATCTCCGCTGGAACTATCGTCATTTAAGTTCTAGGCATCGACACTTATCAACCTAGAGCACGTAGGAAATTTTGTAGAGGTGCTTGATTTTTGAAAGTTTGCAAGGTCATTTTTCTGTATGGTAAAGTATTCCTACTACCCGGATGGCGTTGTTCGTGAGTCGTGCGTCATGCGTGGGATATGGCTAGGATGTCACATTTTTTTTTTAAAGTTGGATTGTAAAATGGCGATAACTTGAAGAACTTGATACATAATTGAAGAACTGCATAAGATTGAAATGGAAGAATTTGCTAGAGAATAGCTTTTCTAGTGATAGGCCTGCGCTTGACGACAATCATGCTTAAAAAACCGGCCAAGCGCAAGTCTCACTCGCGCACCGAGGGTTCCGTGCTACTACAGACATTATTTTTCGACATTTTGTACGATAAATCAAAAACTATTACGCATAAAAATAAATAAAAATCTGTTTTAAAATATACAGGTAAAGCCCTTTCACCCCACTTGGTATAAGTAAACTTAATTTGAAAGTTGAAAATACTAATTATTTGTTTACGAACACATTTTAATTTTCTTTGTGATGTAACCACAAATTCACGGTTTTCGCACTATTCCTTTACTTGTTCTATAAGACCTACCACATTTCATGATTCTAGGTTAACGTAGGAAGTTCCGTAAAGGTTTTCTTGACATACAGGACGGACAAACGGAAAGATGGGCAGACAACGAAGTGATCCTATAAGGGTTCCGTTTTTCATTTTGAGGAATGGAACCCTAAAAAGCAATGATGAGATCTAGGTTGCTGCGCATTTGCCTAGAAGATGCCTAGAATTTGAAGCGAGAAGCGGCCCACATTACTTATCAACCTACGAATCACTAACTTTACACTTCCTCTCATTTTCCTACCAGCTCTCGGGTTATTATAACGGGTGACGCGGAGTTTTCATTCCGTTAGTCTAATGATTTCACTCGATTTTTACTTTACATAACCGTAGCGAGATAGTTAATGTTCCTGTTAAAGAAAATGAGAGAGTTAAGAACTTCATTTTATGTTAACGTCTTCCATACTAAGTGACATTTAACGAAAATGTGTAATTTGCATATTTTTATAGTAGCTAAGTCGCCATCGCCGGCACACTACTGAGAACGGGGTTTTTCTCAGTATGAGAAGTGTTAAGTCCACCACGCTTTCCAAATTCACATTAGCAAACTTAACACACGTTTGAGAATATTATGGAGAACTCCAATTCAGGTTTTGGAGGCATGCTCCCAGACGATGTTTTCCTTCACCATTAAATCAAGTAATGTTAAATTTCTTGAAACACACATATCATCTCCGAAAAGTTTGAGGTGCGTTCCGGGAATCGAACCCGCGACTTCTTAAATAGCAGGGTGACATCTTAACCATAGGCTGTCACCGCTTTTTTAAATCGGAATCCTAGATTTTGCTTGAAAAATAAAGAATAACCTTACGACCTAGATTTATCCATTTGCCTTATAAGTATTGACAAGGGAAAAGAACTAGTTCTATGGAAATCATTATTGTTTGTGATAGTAAATTGATCGTTTTCGTACAATTAGAACTAATAGGGTTTCTACAGGTCCTACTATTTGCATGAGATCGTTTGGAACAGACAGTACAGACGATTTGGTTAAAAATTCCATTGTTAAGAAATAAAAATAACGACATATTTTTTTTATCGAATTACAATAGGTAATTTTCTAAAAAAAACTGCCCTAAAATAGAGATTTTTCAAGGGCCATAACTTCTGAAATAAATACAATTTTACTAAAAGTATTAATTGTTTTAAGATATAGATAATCGAGAGATAAATCGATATATGGCTTAGGTATAGATCTAGAACAACAAAGAATATAATAATAGGCGAAACTATAGTTTGTATGGAGAAGCGCGTAATAATAAGTCCATCAATGACACTTATGTCTCAGAATAAAGCCAATCTGAATTTCAAACGACTTGGAGCTGGAAACGCACTCGTAGATCATGTTGTTGGAAAGAAAAAGGGAAAATATGTAGTTACAACTCTACGGGAGGTCGCTATAAATCAATGGGGCGTATAAACTCTGCTGCAGTATCTGGTAGGTACCAATTCCCATTTCAAAGATAAAATCATTTTAGTTATTAAAACACCTTTTGAAAAACAAGCTTTTATTAAGCCTTTATAGCTCACCTCAATAGCTCAACGGTTATAGGAGCGGACTGAAATCCAAAAAATTGGCGGTTCAAACCCTACGGGTTGCACTACAGTTGTGCCTCCTCCAATCACAAGTTTTACGCTTAGTCGGAGAGAAAAGGGGACTGTTACTCATGGCTAGTTTTCTTCTTTTTCAAATTGAAATTTCTACGGAAAAGAAGCCGGGTCACGGGCGGTTGCTAGTAAGTTTATAACAGCATCATCATCATCATCATCATCATCATCAACCCATTGCTGGCTACTAGCGAGCATGGGTCTCCTCTCAGTATGAGAAGGGTTTGGCCAGAGTCCACCATGCTGGTCAAGTGCAGATTGGCAGACTCCACACACCTTTGAGTATATTATGGAGGACTCTCAAGCATGCATCTCATGATGTTTTCCTTCACTGTTAAAACATTTAATTGCTTAAAACGCACCTAACTCGGAAAAGTAAGAGGTGCGTGCCCAGGATCGAACCCCCGACCTCCCAATTAGGAGGCGGCCGTTTTAACCACTAGGCTATCACGGCATTTTCAGTATATAACAGCGATATTGTGTAATATGACGGGTATATGACAATGACAGATGTGTATAACAGACGGTGTTCGAGTTCTATGTGAAAGTATATTTCGCGCGACTCTGATTGAGTTATTGACTTGTTACGTGATTGATGTGAAGATTAATTGAAGGCTCAATAGCTCAACAATGTATAGGGCTGAAATGCGAATGGTTGTAGTTTTTAACCTCTCGTTGAACTATTGCCGTATCTAATCTTTTCGTCTATCTGTGTCTCTCTCATACTCATCGTTTAAGGCGTTTGTGCACTAATCCGTGATTTAACGGATCCTTATAAAAATACGTATCGAATGTACGTAAAATTGATGGCCACTTCGAAGAATCACGGATACGAACGAATGCGGATGAGTGCACAAACGCCCTTAGTATCAATGATGAAAAAACTATTGCATAAAGGCGGTTTTAGATTAGCGTTTTTTCTGCAAATTTCCGGGATAGTAGTCTATGCCCGTCACCAGGATGTAAGCTATATTTGTCTCTAGTAGATGATACCAGCAAATTCGTCAATGTGGATTTAGGTTTTTAAAAAATCCCGTGAGAAATCTTTTGTTTTTCCGGGACTTAAAAACGCTTATGTAGTACTTCGCCAGGCCGGGATACAAGCTATCTCTATATAAGTTAAAATCAGCTACACAGATGAGTAGTGAAAATCTAGCAGACATACAGACAGACAGACAGTGACACTAGGTACAATACATATTAGCAAAAATTATATTTTTACTCAGTTATTTTAAGCGCTTTAGATACCAAACTAAAATGTATTATCACTGTTTCGCAGAAGCTAATAATTATATTGAATTTATACTGTAACCTAAGCATAACAATTTCAGCTTAAACAAAATACTGCACGTAAATAAACAGCTTTCGTGGAATTTGTTGAATTAACGGCTAGGTAATTCCGTTATCTGTGCACCACGGGCCAATGCACGGCCAACTTTTCAACCAATAAAACAAACATTGGAAGGTACTTTACCAGTTGATGCCACAAAAACGAGATGCAACTTTTATTTTCGACTAAGCGTTCAAAAAAGCGGATTTATATAAAATACAGTCATTTTTATCCTGTAAATTATTTTATCTTTAATCTTGCTATCATTTATAATTTGTATTTAAATAATATTTGTAGAGCTCGGAGTCCAGTAGATGGGTAGAAACGAATCGCAGCATATAAATGGCACAGGGTCGCGAGATCGTGGCTTATAACCGTCCCAACAAGAGACCATAATCATGACCATAAGAGGACATAATATGGAAATGGCACCTGAAATCCGTTAATTATAGCTCCAGACAAAGAAAGTTTAAAATGCCTAAGAAAGTTTTAAACCTACTATCTGGTGTTCCGTGTACGGCCATCGATGGATCGATGTGCTGATCCTTGATGCCACAGTTTTTTTTAACGCACTCTGGTATAATAGGACCCCCTGATAATATACATGGTTTAAATAGTTTTTCAGCCAAACTTTTGTAACATAAACGCTTCCCAGAGAACGAGTTTCGTTTACGCAAAAATTTTATACTACATAGTTTGTTCTTTTTCCAAAATAATTATCTTCTGAAAAATTTTACCTTTTACAGCTTACGAGTACTTACGTCCAAAAATACTGACATGGCAAAGTTGAAATTTAATATTTATCTTCATTTTATACTTTCGAAGTTAAATTCGGAATACGAAAAGCACATAAAATTTATTGCCGCCAAAACAAACTGGGTAATGAAATAAATATTTAATATGAAAATTTCCGATTATTTACGGGCTTCGGTGAGATACCACCAAACCGTCGCGGTCGCACTGAGTTTATTAAAACATCTACAGATCTACCAACAAGTCAATTGGGTATTTTTCTACATTAGATAAATATTATTTCTTTATTATAAACTAGGATAAAAATAATGACGTAAGCTGAAAAAAATATTAAAACCCAACTAATTTTGGCTGGCTCATTTTTTGCGCAACGGATCAGCCTGGCTGTCCAGCGCGGAAATGCAGCCAGTATTCTTGGCACCATTCCACGCGGTCATGATTTATATAGTAATTAGATAAGGCTAGCTTTAAGTTTTATTGTAATATTAAAAAAATAAAATCCAACAAATATTTACAAAGTTACAGGCATTTTAATTTTGGAGTGGGAGGGTCTTCTATCCCTTTCTCGCAAAACGAAAATTTGTATGAAACCGCACGAAGCTACTAAGGCATTAATTAGTAAAGTGTGACGTTAAAATTCTATATTTTGTTATTTGATCGATTTAATTAGTTTTTTCAGTTTACGTCATTATTTTTATCCTAGTTTATAATAAAGTAATAAAAAATTTAAGTCAAATACCCAATTGCGGACACCTTCCAACTAACTAATAATGTTATCAACGCGTACACTTCACACACCTATGGCGATTTTTATTTGTGGAGATTTGACGATAATTTGACCAAGTATATAGGTATCATGGTCAGGAAGTGACTGCGATGCGACGGTGCGAGAATTCATTTAATCTGTCACAGGCAGAATATATCTAAGCACCTTCGTTATTCTTTTTAAATTATTAGTAACAAATTTCAAACCTCTAATTCAACCCCTAAGGGGTTGAATTAGAGGTTTGAAATCAAAAATCCTCTCTTAGCGGATGCCTACGTCATAATAGCTATCCGCATGCCAAATTTCAGCCCGATCCGTCCAGTAGTTTGAGCTGTGCGTTGATATGTCAGTCAGTCACCTTTTCCTTATATATATTTAGAAGAGAAGAAGAAGATTTTAAATTGGGACTGTATCGGAGCGAATAACAAACAAAAAAACGTTTCTACAAAACAGTCGGTTGCCGACTCTAGACCTGTTTCAAGTTGGCATGTCTCTAGGTGCTTTTATAACGGATCAGGGACAATAAATAATAAACTTTGCCAATTTGCGTGCAGAGTGGGACCCGAGGCGCGAATTATAATATTCATAATTAAATTAAAACACAAGTTGTGGAGTTTAAAAGAAACTAGGAAGCAGGCTTAGGAGGGTGGCACCGGAGACTTGACAAGAATTTAATTAGCTCACGCCGGACCGCGACGCCATGTCCTTGCTTGAGACGAGTATGAAATATTTATAGTGTACTAGCTGATGCCTGCGACTTCGTTCGCGTGGATTTAGGTTCTTAAAAATCCTGTGGGAACTCTTAAATTTTCCGGGATAAAAAGTCTATGTGCTTCCCCGGGATACAAACTATCTCTGTTCCAAATTTCGTCAAAATCGGTTGAACGGTTGAGTCGTGAAAAGCTAGCAGACCGACGGACATACAGACAGACAGAAAGACACACTTTCGCATTTATAATATTAGTATGGAAGTATGGATTTGAATATTCTTAAATAATGTTGTGTTCATGTTATGGTCAATTTTAGGATTCTGTACCCGAAGGCTGCCATCGGGATTCGGGACCCTATAGACTCTGCTTTCCATCCGTCCGTCCGTCTGTCTGTCAGCGGGCTGTATCTCGTGAACCATAATAGGTAGAGACCTGAAATTTTCATTTCTATTGCCGCCATAACAAATAAAATTTGACAAATTTACCAAAAAAAATAAAACAAAGCTATTTCTAAATGTTAGCCATAAATTAAAAAAGTGTTATTTCTTGTACCATAATACCTACAAGTTAGCCTATATCACCTGGTGGTAATCGATGAGGCAATCTAAGACGAAAGCGGGAATCTAATTTAATTTTACCAATATAAAATTTAAAAGACGAAATTAGTGCTAAGCTTATATTTATCATTTAAATCTTATATTTTCCAAAGGATTAACCGTTGAAGAACCGCACGACACTTATGAATCAACCTTAACAAACCAAGCATTAAAAAGCATAAGTAACATTTCCCAAAATTAAAATGCAACAAGGTGGAATTGAAAGACGCGAATTAGAAAAGGGGCGTGGAAGATCTCATTAGGCCAATTTGGAGACGGTAATAATAGCTTTAATTATTCATCGATTGAGAATTGAGAAAACTTTTAGAGGAGATTTAATGACACTTCTTTACTTAGAAACGCATTTTCACCGTCTTGGAGCTGCTTTTCTTAAAACTTTGGAAAACACTTTTTAGATCAAAGGTCCTTAATTACATTAGAAAAGTCGAAATGTGGTCGAAGCTTATATATTTTATTTAAATCTTATACTTATTTTTCAAAAAATAAACCGTTGCAAAACCACACGAATCCAAACCTTAACAAATGAAGCAAAGCATAACATCTCGCAGCATTAAATGTTAAGAGTAACAAGGTGGAATTGAAAGAAACGAATTAGCGAGGGGGAGCGTGAAAGATTTCATTAGGCCAATTTGGAGTCGGTAATAATAGCTTTAATTATTCACCGATTGAGAAAGCTTTTAGAGAAGTTGATGAAACTTGCTATTAGGCCGGTAATGAAACTGTACACGCCAGTGTTTGGATAATGTTTGGGGAACATCGGAAGGTTGAATTTCTGCTGTCTTATGTAAAGGTATATTGGAATTTTATTTTCGGTTTAACCAGTGTTCAATTGATTTCCTTTGTAATAGATTTTAAATACGCGTGATACTTATGAACGCCGTGTACCCACCTATTTTTTTATTCCATTACAATTTAGCCCTCGACTGAAATCTCACCTGGTGGTGTCTAGTGATGATGCAGTCTAAGATGGAAGCGGGCTAACGGGAAGGGGTCTGGCAGTTTTTATTGAACCCATACCCCGTTGGTTTCTATAGGGAATCGTACCGGAACACTAAATTGCTAGGCGGCACGACTTTGTTGGTAGTGTGGTATAACTAGCCACGGCGCAAGCCTCCCACCAGAATATACCAAAGAAAATCTAGAAATTATAAAATTCCAAGATTCCCCTGCCGGGAATCGAACCCGGGATCTCCCACTAAATAAGACCACAGCGCTCACACTGCGGTAGAGAGGTCCAAAATGGGAGGGCAACCAGTACCTCGCCAACGCGTCTATGAATTCGCGCGAAACGATTCGCGACGAACTCGTGTCTTCTGGACAAGGTCCATTTGCTTGCAGCCGCACCAATATTTCAATAAAGTTTATAGAACATCGTAAGGTTAAAGCCATGATAAAGCCATAGGATTAACATGCTACAATCTCAGAAAACTTTTGCTCCTTCCTTTTAGTTTCCCACCGCCTCGTACCCCGACTGCCATCTCAATTTGTCTCGTATTATTCTTGTCACAACTCCCTACAAAATTATTTAAATCTAATGATATATAATATTCAACTAGTAGGCTGTAAAATCTAGGTCACAGTAATGAGCAAAACAGCAAAACTCAGGAAATAGACTGAAAATGCTACTTCAAAAAATAATCTCGAAGCCTTCGTCTAGGTATTGTAGAGTTTACAAATGCTTCAAACTTTATTAATACGGGACCGCATGCCGCCGTCGGTCGGCCGTACCATTATTTGGATTGTACCTTTTTACTCACTTTACTCACTATTTGTTCAAAGAAACGTGTATTGTAAAGATTTTTTAGTTTCCAACATCTTAATAGGATTAAATTGAACCATGTTAGATATATCTAACAAACTAAGGAGAAAAGAATCCAAAACAGGGATAAATTGAATCATAATATCACTACCCATATTATAAATGCGAAAGTGTGTTTGTTGATTGTTTTAAATAACTACCTAAAAACCCCTATATCTAATCTAATTAATTTTGTTATTAAAATAAATCTATACTGACCATCTTGGAATACATATTTTTCAGTTTATTAGGTACTAGCTCCCCAGCCCTGTGACATATCTTGGATAGACAATAGCAATAAATTGTGTCGACAGGACCTAATTACTTCGTATAGACTTGGCTCCGGACACATTCCGTTGAACAAATTTGCATTTCTACTTAAAAAAGTACCTTCACCTATTTGTCCAGACTGTCCAGGCGCAAGGGAAGATGTGTATCATATATTGACGGACTGTGTCCGGAGTGATGTGCTGGACAGGACGCTGGGAAATATAAATATTATTATGGCAAACCCGACGTCCGAAGCAGAAAAAAGTATGTATAAGATGGTCCGTAATAACATAAGTCGTAGAAATAATTAGTAAATAAGTAGTATTTAGATCTAGATTTAAATGTCTGAATAATTTTTTGTAAACTTACGAGGGCCACATAGTCACATTAGTCACTCAGCTCTTTAATAGAGAATTAAAAAAAAAAAAAGATACTAGCTGAAGTTTTCTATATGAAGATGACGTAGAGAAATTTTTTTTTGAAAATTTCACCAAACACATTTGGATGGGTCAGCTACTGATTTTATATTTTACATTGTAAAAAGCTGTAGTCTGTAATCGTTTTTCGATACTGAAAATGAACTGGTATTTTTGTCACACACTGTCCTGTATTATCTAAATTACTCTTATTTACATTTACATTGGTAGGTGGTACGTGAATTTATTTTATAAACTCCGTCGAAAATATGAACGTTCATTCATTAAACTAGATTACATTGATAACGAATTTATTGTACAAAAATATTCGCTTTTGTACCGTATATTGGGAGAACTCAGAATTTAGTGTCGTCATGGTTAGCTGATGCCGAAATACATAATCTCTACAGTATATTGAAATATGAATTAATATTAAAATTACCAAACATTTGTGCTCCTTCAGAAGTTATATTCTTTTTACCGTAGTTATTGCGTGAACGTTTTAAAAAGATATTAAAATTGAATTAAATATTGAAGTAATGTCGTGGCAACCCCCTGCTAGACGCCCTTAAAGTTTAAAAGTTTAAGGATGCCTGGCAGGGGGTTGCCACGGCACTGTCTGGCAATGCATGACGTGATTTCTAATACTATTCTGAAGAAAATATAAAAGAATTAGACTTTATATTTTGACGTAAGATTTTT